>NW_026991757.1:0-322276 GCF_029215605.1 Mirounga angustirostris
AATGGTTCATCTGGGGGCTGTCTCCCTGAGGGTAGGTGCACAGGTAACCCCTTTATTGGTGAGCACTTCCTGAGGTCAGCCTAGGCCGGAGCAGGATTGCCCTGGACAAGGACAGATGTCGTCATGATCTGGGGGTGGGTGGCGTTGGCTCTCTGCTGGCCCTCAGTTACGGCACAGATAAGGGCCTGGCCCCTCCGTGCTACCAAGGTGGGCATCCTACAGTGGGACCAGCGAGGGGCCCGGGGCCTGGACTTGTTCCAAGCACGTCCGGTTACTCTGCCTCTTGCTGAGGTCGTGCCTCAGTGGCCGTGCCCTTGGTTACAGAGGCCTCCTTACCAGGCAGAGGGCAAAGTGTAAAGGGCCAAGGGCAGGTAGACTTGGCATGGTGGACATTCATGATGGGGGCAGGCAGAGGCACTGGAACACCTCCCTCTACCCCTGCCCCTCCTGGCTCGTGTCCTGACTCCATGCCCCCGCAGCACCGCTCACATGCACGGGGACGCGGTACTAAAATTGTGGGCTGCCCCCCCAACCTGGGAATGCCCTGGATGGGGTGGGAGGGGGGCAGTTTAGTGCCCCTAGTGTGGGGGTGGCACCTGCTGGTCCTTGCTAAGAAGCGGTCGCGGGTGGGGACACCCTGTGTTGGGGTGCAGAGAGCTCCTGCTGTCAGAGCTGTCTGTGCAGGGGTGCCCGTCTTGTCCACGTGTGTTCTGGATTTATAGACTCTTCTTTTGAGGTCCAGCATCCCCGGTAATTGCCTTCTTTTTTGCGTGCTCTGGAAGAAATTCAAAAAGCAAAAGTTAACCTAAGAATCGCTTTTAGGAGCTTGGCCTGGTGTGTCCCAAGCGTGGGATGTATTCTCAAGGTTTCCAGTCCAATTTTCTGTGACCTTTTGTTAATGACCATGAGGAGAAGGCGGCCATCTGTCCAGGTCCCTGTCGTGACCACTCAGAGCTGCAGCGGGGTTCGGCTCCCTCCTGGGTCCTTTGGGACCAGGCTTTGTGCTACTAGGACTGTGTCCTGGGCTGGCCCCTGGCTTCCCGTCACTGTGTGAGGATTGAGATTTCCACGTGTGAACCTCCCAGCTCCTTGGCAGACCTGAATTAACAGGCCATGAGCTGGGCTTGCTGCGCCCCAGCGTGCCCTGGGCTGGTGCTGCTCGAAGAGCGCAGTTCAGGTCCAGTGGGCCCCTTCACCACTTGCGGCAAAAATGCCATACTCTGACTTCCCCAGGAGGGAGAGGATGTGGTGGAGACTTTAGAGGAGAAGGTACCCCTCCCCCAGATCATCTCCAACCCAAGTAGCCCCTGTGGAAGAGTGTTAGTGTTTCTGTTGCACTCCGTCTGCAGCGTCTTAAACACGATGACCCGGCAGCACATTCCGTGTTTACCCCCTGCGTTCGTCACGCTGTCCCATCGTGGTGTTTCACGGTCTTTATAGCCACCGGGTAAGTGGTTGTGGGATGCCCTGCCCGGCGGCCACGCTACAGTCTGCCTCACGGTGGTGGGCGGTCTCGCCGTGTGATCACCACTGTGATGGGATCGCGTGGTGCGTAAAGCTGCTTCTGTCCCCATCGTCCCTGAAAACAGATTTGCAGGAGTGGGTTACGGGGTGAATGGGTACCACTGCTTCTAAGGTACTGTAGATATATTGGGACCACCCGGAGCGAGAGAGATATTTTCTTCACCCTTGTCATCACCAAGCATTTTAACTAACATTGTTTTTCTTGATTCAACTGAGAAATAGATGGAAGATCTTGATTCTATATTTATTTCCGTGGTTGCTGTTAAATTTCTAAAGTTTTGTGCATATTTAGTGGCTGGCTGTGCAACATTTTAAGATAACCTTTTATTTCATCCATCCACAGTTTCTCCGTGGAACATTTTTTAAGCTCTCGAGGTCAGATGAATGTATCCGTGGCTATAGCGTGCGTTCATCTGGAACCTTGGCTGTGACCTGTAGGGTTCCAGGTGGTGAGTGGCATCTAGAGAAGGCCATGTTCCTTGCTCTCTGGTTGCTCATAGTCTATCCAAAATACGAAGTGGCTCCAGAGACAGTTCCTAAGGGCAGAGAGAGATGCGTGGGGTTTAAGATGGGAAGAAGGTGCTCTGGGGAGGGGCTCGGGATGTGACAAGAAGAGCAGGCTGGATCGATGGGGTGAAGTGAAAGGCAATCCTTCGAGGAGAGAGGTGGTGAGGATGGCCCGGGGCAAGTGTGTGCCCCCCCCCCCGCCCCCGGATATGGTCGGGCAAGTTGTGCGGGGAGGCAGGGGATCTGTGTGGGGGCCTTCTCCTCCTCCCTGCGCTGTGGCTTATCACAGAAGAGTCGGGGTAAGGGGCGCGGAGAGGAGTTCCATCTTGGCCTCAGCAGAAAATCCCGGTGATCTTGCTCAGTTGTAATCTACAAGCCTGCATCCGGACTAGAGCAGAGTCCCATAGAATTACATTTTATCATGGAAGGTGCTAGGTTATTGTGTAATTTCAGATGATTCCAGTTTTAAATCTTTGTCACGTTTTTCGTATTTCCAGATGCACACATTTGGGAAACATTCTCTTTCAGGCCTTGAAAACCATTTTAAGTTTGGAGACTGTGGTCCTTAGCTTTCCCCGCCATCTCCCCTGGACCTCTGTTGGTGCTGACCTGGTTCTGTGCTCCTGCCCAGAGCCACTCTCCCTGTAGGTGTGGTTGAGGGGAGCTGGGACCCAGAGCTACTCTTCTGTCCGAGAGGCTCACCTTCCCGTGCCGGTGTGAAGGCTCACGTGCAGGCTCACCTGGTGTGTTCAGGGGCCCGGCGCTGTGCTCGGCTGCAGGGGAGCAGATCCTGGAAGAGGAGGTTGCACTTGATGATGGAGCAGGCAAGCCCAGCCAGGGGAGTCTCTTCTAAAGTAGGGCTGGAAGGCATAGGGAGGAGGAATTCATGCACGTCCTCATCCGAGGAACAGGGACTTTCTGAACTTGTCAGCCAGCTGCTGTCTGTGGGCCTGGACTCTGTCCTCGCCACGGCGACCAGATCATCCTCTGTCTGCAATTCCAGAGGAGCCAGTCCCGTGTAACAGCCTCGGTCCCTCATTTGCCTGTCGACCCCACTAATCCCAGGTAACCTAGCTTCAGTCCCTGTTTTGTGTGGAGGGTGCATGGGGGACGCTGTGACCCCTTGCCTTTATGACGCCGCACCCTCGTCCTCCTTGGGGCATGGGCCAGGTTCTACCTGAATCACAGTTCTGATCACCCAAGTAAATGCCTGCTTGCTTAAGTTTTCAGTGAATTCTTTTCTTGGTTGCCACCCCTCTGATGCAGGAGGGGCCTGGTGAGCACAGGGTGGGGACACTGGATGGCCTCTGGCCAACAGAGGAGGTGGTATGGGCGATTTCGTGGTCTCCGTGCATCCTGCCTTTATTCCTAACCCCGATCCTTCTCTGCTCCGTGTTGGGAGAGAAGGGGAGGAGTGTGTTCCAGAATGAGGCTTGCTTCTGCACTTCCATCCGGGCTGCCTGGGGCTGCACACAACGAGGCTACGGCTTACACACGGTCTGGGGCTGCACACACTGAGGCTACGGCTTACACACGGTCTGGGGCTGCACACACTGAGGCTACGGCTTACACACGGTCTGGGGCTGCACACACTGAGGCTACGGCTCACGCACGGTCTGGGGCTGCACACACTGAGGCTACGGCTCACGCACGATCTGGGGCTGCACACACTCAGGCTATGGCTCACGCACGGTCTGGGGCTGCACACACTCAGGCTATGGCTCACGCACGGTCTGGGGCTGCACACACTGAGGCTACGGCTCACTTACGGTCTGGGGCTGCACACACTGAGGCTACGGCTCACGCACGGTCTGGGGCTGCACACACTGAGGCTACGGCTCACGCACGGTCTGGGGCTGCACACACTGAGGCTACGGCTCACGCACGGTCTGGGGCTGCACACACTGAGGCTACGGCTCACGCACGGTCTGGGGCTGCACACACTGAGGCTACGGCTCACGCACGTCTGGGGCTGCACACACTCAGGCTACGGCTCACGCACGGTCTGGGGCTGCACACACTGAGGCAACGGTTCACGCACGGTCTGGGGCTGCACACACTCAGGCTACGGCTCACGCACGGTCTGGGGCTGCACACACTGAGGCTACGGCTCACGCACGGTCTGGGGCTGCACACACTCAGGCTACGGCTCACGCATGGTCTGGGGCTGCACACACTGAGGCTACGGCTCACGCACGGTCTGGGGCTGCACACATTCAGGCTACGGCTCACACACGGTCTGGGGCTGCACACACCCAGGCTACGGCTTATGCACGTTCTGGGGCTGCACACACTGAGGCAACGGTTCACGCACGGTCTGGGGCTGCACACACTCAGGCTACAGCTCACGCACGGTCTGGGGCTGCACACACTCAGGCTACGGCTCACGCACGGTCTGGGGCTGCACACACTGAGGCTACGGCTCACGCACGGTCTGGGGCTGCACACACTGAGGCTACGGCTCACGCATGGTCTGGGGCTGCACACATTCAGGCTACGGCTCACGCACGGTCTGGGGCTGCACACACTGAGGCTACGGCTCACTTACGGTCTGGGGCTGCACACACTGAGGCTATGGCTCACGCACGGTCTGGGGCTGCACACACTCAGGCTACGGCTCACGCACGGTCTGGGGCTGCACACACCGAGGCTACGGCTCACGCACGTCTGGGGCTGCACACACCGAGGCTACGGCTCACGCACGTCTGGGGCTGCACACACCGAGGCTACGGCTCACGCACGTCTGGGGCTGCACACACCGAGGCTACGGCTCACGCACGGTCTGGGGCTGCACACACCGAGGCTACGGCTCACGCACGGTCTGGGGCTGCACACACCGAGGCTACGGCTCACGCACGGTCTGGGGCTGCACACACCGAGGCTACGGCTCACGCACGGTCTGGGGCTGCACACACCGAGGCAACGGTTCACGCACGGTCTGGGGCTGCACACACTGAGGCTACGGCTCACGCACGGTCTGGGGCTGCACACACTGAGGCTACGGCTCACACACGGTCTGGGGCTGCACACACTCAGGCTACGGCTCACGCACGGTCTGGGGCTGCACACACTCAGGCTATGGCTCACGCACGGTCTGGGGCTGCACACACTCAGGCTACATTTCACGCACGGTCTGGGGCTGCAGTGGCCACAGGCGGAGCTCTTCTTCTGAGGGCCAGCATGCAACACACAGCGCCTGGTTCCATGGCTTCGATGAGCGTGAACTGGAAACACAGAGCTGGTAGGGCCCTCCTCATGTAGCAGTGGGCTCTCCCCAGGGCCCTCTGGGTCCCCTTGACCCCAGAACGGTGTCCCAGCAGGCCGCCGGTCACTTTGTTACCGTGAGCCTTTTCAAGCACACTCGGAGTCCTCATTTAGAGTCTCAAATGCCCTGGGGGCCAAATCTGGAGTTAGAGTGGGATGCTTTTCATGTGATAACTTGTTTTGATGAACATTTATTTTGAGCAGTTTGCATTCATCTTGAATACTTGGGTCCATTAGGTTAATATTAAATCATTCATGAGCTCAGAGGTGGGGCCAGTGATTCAGCTGTGCTCTCCCAAGTAGGGGGCCTGTTGGCCTGCTGCTCCTGCTGCTGGCGGGGGGGGCGGGTGCTGTGCGTGCGTGCGTGCGTGCGTGTGTGTGCGTGTGCACGTGGGTGAGCCACTGGTAGGGGATGGGCGTAAGGGTGACCATGGGCGGGGCCTGGGACCCTCCAGACTGGGAGGTGGGAGGGAGTGAAGGAAGGGTTCACTTCACCAGATTAGAATGAGATTGAGTTCTCTGATGTTGGAGGCCGTTCCCAGCCCTGCCCCCTTAGTAGGTGGCCCTCTGGGTGAGAGGCTGTGCCTTCCCAGGCCAGCGAGTGGGGTGGGGCTCAAGAGGGGCCCTGTAGGCAGCATCCAGTGCCTCTTGTCCTCGCTGTTGGGGATCAGGAGAGCAGAAAGCCAAGAGACCCCAGTGAGCGGGGACACCTCTGTGCAAAGGGAAGGCTGGGAGTCTGGTTTGGGGTAAATTCATGACGTCTCATCAAGATAGTCCCTGGCTGGGGAATAGTACATGCATTCTGCTAAATCAGCGGGCAGCATGACATTTGCTGGCGTTTACTGAGTGGTCTGCACTCCAGGCACGGGGGCTTTCCTGTGCATCCCCTCCTGTGCTCACCCGTGTGCTGGTGCATTCATCTCCTGGGGACACACAGACGGAGGCTCCGGCCACATCACAGGCTGTCAGGACAGATGGAAGGGTGAGCTGAGCCACACGCACCTGGGACACGAGCTGTCCATATGAGGCAGGTGTTCCCGCGGGACAAGAAACTGAGGCTCCGAGTGGTCCTGACTTGTCCGTCCGTGGTTGTCCGGCATAGGAGCGAGAACACTGGTGTGTGCGCCGAGGCTCCTGGGCAGCGGCCATCTCTGCTGAGACGCTCTGAGCAACGCCTGGTCCCCAAGCTCCAGCCCTGGGTTTTCGTGCCGCGGCCTGAGGGTGGGGAGACGCGGGCAGAGTGGGGAGTCTTCCAGCCATGACGTGGGCGCCGCTTGCAGGGGCGAGCCTCATGCCCACGTGGGTCTGCAGGGCCTCCCACAAGAAGAGCTGGTGGGCAGTGAGCAGCCGCCCTCAGACTCACTTCTTTCTGGGACACCACCCGAGTCACAAGGATGCCAGTGTTCTCTGCGGCGGTCCTCCCACCGTCCACGTCCGCTCCCAGCTGCCATCCCTGTGCGCAGAGCTCCCCCCGCTGCATTATTTATGTTCTGTAGATCTGCCTCTTGGCATCTGCTCTGGAGGGTCTGCTCGCGGCCTCGCCCTGGTTGCCGCCCGCGCGGCTGGGAGCCCTCTTGGAGGCCGCTGGAGCCCGCTCATTGCTATTCTCGCGTGCGGCAACACTTCTTCGAAGGCCTGTGGAATCCGGGCATCCGTCCCCCCTCGCTGGTGGGAGAACGGAAGAAAGTCGCCATGCCTCTGGTTGAAGTCAAGTAGCCGGGCAGCGGCGGGCGCCTGCCCAGATTGCCGATGAGCGCTCTTTCGTGGGGAGGCTGGGCTGGGATTGTGTGCACGGAGCCGGAGTGGGGGAAGGGCCAGGGTGCTGCTGTTTTCCTAGCGTCCTTCCCGTCCTTACCTTTGTGAGAAGGGGGAACAGGACCGAGGGTTTGGCCCAGACCCATCTTCCCGTCCTCAAATTTCAGGCCTGGGTGTGGCCCAGGCTGCAGTCCTGAGCAGCCCTGTGCCGAGGGCAGGCGGCCTGAAGCAGAGCCGGGCACTGGGCCTCCAGGGGTGGTGGCGGGTGAGGGTGGTGCTGTGTGCAGGGAGGACAGTGGCAGGCGGAGGTCTGGCCCAGGGCCACCCCGCTCTCCTCCTCTTGACCTAGTACTTTCTTCATCCACACTCTGAGTATCCTGGCGGCCCAGCCTGGGACTGGTGCTTGGAGGGTGGTCACGCCCGCACATCACTGGCAATCACGAATGCTGCCATGGGCAGACGGACAGAGGGCTAGATAAAACTGGTCCCGATTGTTACTATGGCAATATACCTGTTTCTGTCTTTTCTCCAATAAACTAGTAAACCCTTTGGTTCGGCACTCCTCCTGGGGTATTTTACATTCGTAACATTTGGCAAAGATCGATCCTACGAGAACTTGGAGCCTGACTCTATTCTAACATTGGGGTCATGGGGCTGGGGGACATACTGTTCCTGGTCTGGAGGGTCTCACAGCTAGGAGGTATGGGGGCGCAGAAGGAGGCCCACCCATGCAAAGCAGAGGGCAGAGAGTGGGAGCAGGTGGGGAGGTGCTCCGGGTTGCTGGGGGAGAATTGTCCAGGCCATGTGGAGTGGGGAGGCTATGTAGAAGTCCCATGCAGCAGGGTTGGGGGTGGGCTTGGTTGAAGGAGGTGGCCCTTGGTCTAGATGTCAGCCCCTACCCATATACTGTGGATGGGAGCCATCTAGCCAGGGGTGACTCCCCCCCAGTGGAGCCTTGCCATGGAGCTGGTGAGGAGGGCACAGTCTGGAGTGAGTGGGCTCTGTCATGGGGTGGGGGGCTCTCCTTTCCTCCTGAAATGGGCGGGGCTCCCTGGTGTGGGGGCTTCTCACCTTGCTTGCTGGTGCATGTTGTTTTCTTGAGTGCACCCAGGAGTGTTGCTTTCAGATCTGTGAGTGGATTTGATCGTGTAGCTGTGGCCTGAGAGAAGTTGCTGGTGGAACACGTGGTGATGGTGATGGTCTACACTGCCCGAACTGACGGCAGTGTGGACGGATCCCTTCCCTCTGTGTGCTCCCGTGCATACTGGGGCTTGAGCTCACCCTTTAAGGACTCTTCGCTGCTGGGCGCTCCCAGGGATGGAGGACATGGTTACGTGCAAGCCGGCTTTGAAGGCACAGGGCTGCTTGCGGGTGATTTGCCTTCACAGCGGAGCCTGGAGCCGCGTCCTTCAGAATGAGCCCACCACCCTTCCTGATCTGGAAGTTGGAGATAGGGGCATCTGTATCCTGCCCTGTGTCCTTTGTCACCAAGCCCTCAGTCCAAAGCCCACTCCCATCCAGCCACCACTGTGGCTCCCAGTTGGACTTCTTGCCGCTGCCCTGGCCGCCTGCTGCTGGTTCCCAAGGATGCTAGTCCGGCTTTTCCTCAATGATGGCAGCCTCTGGGTGTTTCCCTGCAAGGACCGCTGCCTTCTCTCCAGCCCCTTGCTCCAGGCCTATGGGCTTCCCCTGCCCCAGCCCCCGTCCCCAACCCAGGCTGTCCAGTTCAGTCGTTTTAGAGTCTGCAGGTGAATTCCAGCTTGGATTGTCCGTGTGGTGTAGACTCCAGCAGAGGAGTGAGGGGCTCTCGCTCTGTGTTCTCTGGCCCCTCCGAGTTCTGATTCCATCAGCCAGCAGGTCCATCGGCCTTGTCTCCCTGCCCCTGAGCCCCTTCAGTCCACTGGCCCACTTCCCCTCCCCATTCTGTCCAGGCTTCTAGAAGGTTCCACTTGCCTCCTCCAGGTACAGGGAGCCAGGGCAGTTTTGGACTCAGATAGATGTGGGTCCACGTCCAGTGGGGCCACATTTTCTCTGGGAGAGGTGGGTGGGCACGATCTCTTATCTCGCCGTGTCTGAGCTTCCTTCCCTGTGGGTGGAGATGGGAGCATCTGCCCAGGTGAGGGGCAGCCATACCCATAAAGGGCAGGTGAGCGGTAAAGACTGTGAGGCTTGCAGTCAGGTAGGTCAGCGGGCATCCTAGCTCCGCCATTGCCCCTGTGTGGCGTTGGCCCTGACGGCCACTGAGGACTGCAGACCAAGGGGCCAGGGCAGGAGGACCTGCTCCCTGGCTCTGAGCTCGTCACCCCACCCTCCCTTCTCCTCTCTGCTCATGGCTGTGACCACTGAGTCCAGCCAGGCTCGACCCCAGAGCCTCTCTCCTCTTAGCCCCCACTGCCCCTCCATTGTCCCTGCGCTTCCTGACGGCTCTTCAGAGAGAAGAGACGGGGCTCAGGGAGAGGCCGACCTAGGAGACAGGCCGCATCCTGGAGACAGGGCCGGGTGCTCTCCAGCCGGGCTCCCAGAGGCCTGGCCTTGGTGGGATTGGTCTCTAGGTCCCAGTGCTCAGACCAGCGTCTGACACAGGTGTGTTACTCAGTCTCTGATGTTTCAGTGAAGTGGCTTAAAGGAAATAACACTAAAGAAGTGTGTGCCTGCGTGAGTGCCTGCTGGAGGTGCCAGATGAGTGAGGGGTCAGGCGGTCGGGGGCTCAGAGGGAGGTTAGACCCCGGGGTGGCGTCCTCCCCCGCCCCCCAGCACTGCACCATGAGGGAAGACTGGTCACACCAGAGCTGTGGCAGCTCCGCATTCCTCTCTCTCGTCCTCCCCGTAAAAGCCGTGTGCAGCAGGCCTGGTTAAGGCCGTCAGATGAGAGAGCAGGGGCCCGGGTTAGTGCTCCGTGCAGAGCCACCGAGCTGGTAGGTAGCAAAGCCAGGAGACAGGCCTGCTCTGTGGCTACCTTTGCGACCTGTCACCTGAGCTTGCTGCTTTGGTCCCGGTGCATGTTTGTGAGTCCACCAAGCCGGGCACGGGCCTGGTTGATCCGTGGAGCCCCTTCTCTCAGGAGCACTGGGCAGAGAGCGTAAGAAGCAGGTGAAGAAAGCAGGGAGTTTCACAGCTGGACTCTCCCTCCACTTCCCCTTCCCACACTCATACACACTGACTCACACTCAGCTTTTGAGTGGGTATGTCCTTGCTGTTGAGACCGTTGGAGGTTCGTATGGAATAGCGGTTTTCAGGTGCTTACCTGAATTCTGGGTCTCAAGCGTGTCCTCCCCCCAGCACCTGTAGCAGGCCTGTGTCCCTCACCTGGAGAGCCCTGCTTGCTGCATGGAGTGAACAGCGACAGGGATCGTTAAAGACTGTAGAGAGTCGTGCATTTCCTAGCAGGTGGTTTGTGTCCCGTGCTGCCCGGTAGGGAAGGACCAGAGCTCTTTCCTTCCTGTACGAACCGATGACAGTAACATGCAGGTGTCGTTCATGTCTGGGCCGAGGCCACACCCTGCACGCTCTCGGGCCTCAGGTGCTTCTGTGGCCTAGCCAGCACAGGAAGGATCTTAATAGTATTTTAAAAGCCGTGTTTGAAGTGCACCTACTGCACGCGTGCAGTGAGTGTGCTGGTGGTTTTGTGTTCCGTTCACGCCCGGCTACGGGGAAGCGTCGGCTCCTGGGTGCAGGGCTCTGGGGCCGTCATGAGCTGCCGGGCCTCCAGGGAACTTCTGAGAGACGGCATCTGCATCCCTAAGTGGGACTCTGGGGGTTTGGGGGTTCTGGACAAAGGTGCTCATTTGGGCAGGACTGTGGCAGTTTCTGCCTGATTGTCCGGCTCATTCTATGCACTTGTCAGCTCTGTTTATCATTAAAACGAAGATGCCAGGAGCTGGCCCCCCGCGTGTTTCCGGCAAGTGCAGTGGGGCTCCCTTATGCTTTGCCGCTGTTGTTCAAGGTTTCTGACTCTGTTTTCGGTAAAAGTTGCTGATAGCTTGGCAGGCAAATAATTGCCAAATTACATAGCAGGGAAATGCTGTCGGGGCAAATGATTGGTTCTAAAACAGCTCAGCAGCCTGTGATTTTTGGCTGCTTTCTGTTAAGTGTGAGTCACGCCTCTGTCTTCCTTGGTGTAGAGCCTCTCAGATCCCGTCCTAAGGCCACATGCGGAAGGCAGGTTGTGGTTGGCGTTTTACTGTTAGGGGCCTTGTCTTTGCCCACCTGAAATATATTTGCAACCCCCAAAGTGACACTCACGATCATTTAAGGTAACCGTCAGAATCTATGGAATATAAGTTCCTGAAAGCACAGCCTTGTATTGGTCTGCGTCCCCCGACCTCCATCTGGGGCTCCCCGACCTCCACCAGGGCCCCCTGACCTCCACCTGGGTCCTCTTGACCTCCACCGGGGTCCCCTTACCTCACCTGGGGCCCCCTGACCTCCACTTGGGGCCCCCGACCTCCACCAGGGTCCCCCGACCTCCAACTGGGGCCCCCGACCTCCACCGGGGTCCCCCTGACCTCCACCTGGGGCCCCCAACCTCTCCCCGGGGCCCCCCGACCTCCACCTGGGGCCCCCGACCTCCACCTGGGGCCCCCCGACCTCCACCTGTGTCCCCCCGACCTCCACTGGGGCCCCCCGACCTCCACCTGGGGCCCCCTGATCTCCACTGGGGCCCCCGGCCTCCCCTGGGGGCCCCCAACCTCCACCTGTGGGCTGCGGCCCGCTTTCCTGAGTCCTGTCCTCTTCAAAGGGCCTCAGAGGCCTGTGAGCTTCAGGATGCTCGGGTGCAAGGCCCGTCTGCTAGCTCAGGGGTTCCAGGTGATTGCCCCCCCCGCCTCCTCCCACAGCTCCCCTGCCTGCTAGTGGCCTTGGGGGAGGGGTGTGTCCCACCTGCCCACCTCCCGCCACATCCAGCGACTCACACAGGCGTTGCCCTGGAGGGCAGGGAAGGAAGCCCACAGGACAGACTGCAGGATTTCCCTTCGCCTCTTCTAGAAGTTTATACAAATTGAGCCCTTGCGGTAGGGGCTCTTTTTGTCTGGCTTCCTTCACGCTTCGTAATGATTGGAGATTTATCCATAATTTGTGTTATACATCCGTCAGTGCCGTTTTGTTGCCGAGGGATCCTTCGCTGTAAAGGATCATTTTCTAGAATCCACAGGCGGCTATTTTCTTCCCTCCCTCGAGGTTAGAAGTGTCACTGGGCTGGGGGCAGCTGCGCGGACAGAGGAGGGGCTACCCGGGCCCCAGAGCTGCCAGGCACGGTGGGTCCCCCTGGAGCTGCGCCAGGGCCACAGCCTCCACTCTGGTGGCCCGCAATGCTGAGCTTAAGGGTTTCGATGTAGATTCTCGGGGCATTGAGCACATCCAGGTGAACAAAACCCCCAAGATGCGACACAGAACTTACCGGGTTCATGGTCGGATTCACCCACACGTGAGCTATCCCTGCCACACTGAGATGATCCTTACTGAAAAAGAGCAGATTGTTCCTAAACCAGAAGGGGAGGTTGCACAGAAGAAAAAGATATCCCAGAAGAAACTGAAGAAACAAAAGTTTATGGCCTGGTAGTAAATTCTGCATAAAATAAATGCAAATAAAAGTTTAAAAAATCACAGAATATAGTAAAATAGCGAGGAAATGATCAGTTTTAAATATTATCTCTGCTTTTAATATAACTTATAAATTTATAATGACTTATTTTTAATAGCTGTATTTAACAACTGGTTTGCAAAATGCCTGAAAATCTAACAGCTCTCATGATATTTTTTTTCAAAGATTTTATTTATTTATTTGAGAGAGAGAGAGAGCATGGGGAGGTGGGGAGGTGGGGACGGAGTGGCAGAGGGAGAGGGAGAAGCACACTCACCACTGAGCAGGGAGCCCAACGAGGGGACCCATCCCAGGACCCTGGGATCATGACCTGAGCTGAAGGCAGATGCTTAACCCACTGAGCCACCCAGGTGCTCCTTTCATGAAACAATAGGAGGCAGCTCCAGCACCGCCTGGACATGGGCCTTCTGGACATTCCACAAAACCTCACTTGGTTCCATCATATTGACGACATATAATTATTCAAGCAGGATGAGCCAGAATTGGTGAATATGTTGCTGGTATTGGTACAACAAATGTACTCCCAAGAGTGGGAGAGAAACCCTATGAAGATTCAAGGCCCGGAGCAGAGCAAGATGGCAGAGGAGTAGGAGACCTGGATTTCGTCTCCTCTCAGGAATTCAGCTGGATAGGGACCAAACCATTCTGAACACCTACGAACTCAACAGGAGATCGACGAAAAGAAGAGCAACACCTCTCTGAACAGAAAAGCGACCACTTTCTGGAAGGTAGGACGTGCGGAGAAGTGAATCCGAGGCGATATTCGGGAGGATAGACGGCGGGGGAGGGGGCTCCGACGGCCGCTTCTGGCAAGTGATAGAGCCATGGAGCACAAAATCGGAACGTTTAAAAGTCTGCTCCAATGAGGGACGTCACTCCGGTGGCTGAGCGGGGGGTGGAACCCTCCGGGACAGTGTGCTCTCAGGACCCTCGGGGTCACAGAAAGACCGGGGGTGCCTGAGTGCGGCAGAGCTCCCAGGTAACGGAGCAGGGAAGCTGGCTGCAGAGGCAGAGCCCAGGCGCGGGACCTCAGCTCGGAGTGGCCATAAACCGTGATCCGCAGCCCAGTCGGGCCCCTGCTCCTCCAGCAGGGACCCGACAAGCGGCAGATCTGGGGAGACTCACCTTCCTCCCCCGGGAGGAGCCGCGCGGGAGGGCACCGCAGGGATATGCTGGGTTTGGAGACTCCACCCGGGGTCGGGTGCCAGAGAGAGAAACGCGCGGTCACAGGCCGGGTGAGCACGGAGTGCGGCCGGAGACCGGGGAGACTGGAGTGACTGACGGCTTTTCTCTGGGGGCTCACTGAGGAGGGGGCCCCGAGTTCTCGGCTCCTCCGGGGCGGAGATTGGGAGGCCGCCATTTTCACTCTCCACCTCCAAAGCTGTACAGAAAGCTCGCAGGGAACAAAAGCCCCGGAGAGCAAACCCGAGCAGATTACTTAGCCGGGAGGGGGCAAGGGCGGGGCAATTCCGCCTCCGGCAGAGACATTTGAGAACCACGGCAACAGGCCCCTCCCCCAAAGATCAGCGAGAACAGCCAGCCAAGACCAAGTTTACCGATCAATGAGAACGGCAGAACTCCAGCGCTAGGGGACTACTGCACATAGAATTCATGGCTTTTTTACCATGAATCTTTAGTCTTTCAAAGTTAATTTTTTTTAACTGTCTTTTTTTCTTTTTGAATTTTTCTTTTTCCCTTTTTCAACCAACATCTTATCAATCCCTTTAAAAAAAAATTATTTTTCATTTTTAGAGTCATATTCTATCCCTTCATAGTAGTTGCCCCTATTTTTGGCATATATATATATATATATATATGTATATGTTGTTCTCTCTTTAAAATTTTGAGATAGTTTCTTCTAACAGATTAAAATATACCCTAAATCTCTAGTACATGGTGTTTTCTATTCCCCTGCCTGATCACATTCTCTCCCTTTCTTTTTCTTTTTTTAAATCCTGTCTTCTTTTTTCAAACAACTTATCAATTCCTTTTATAAAATTTTTTATAATTTCCATCTTTACAGTCATATTCCATCCCTTCATCATATCAACCCTTATTTTTGTACATATATAAGTTTTTCTTTCTTTAAAATTTTGGGAGGCACTTTCTTCTAAAAGACCAAAATACACCTCAAATCTAGTGTGTGGCACTGATCTATATACCAGCCTGATCATATTTGATGACATTCTGTTTTTGTTGTTGTTGTTGTTGTTGTTTTCTTTTGTTTGTTTTTGTTTGTTTTTATCTTTATCTTTTTCTTTTTCTTTTTTCTCTCGTTCCATTTTTTTTCCCACTGCTTCAGGTCTTTTCTGATTTGTTTAGAGTATATTTTCTGGGGACATTGTTACTCTGCTAGCATTTTGTTCTCTCATTAATCTGTTCTCCTCTGCACAAAATGACAAGATGGAGAAAATCACCTCAACAAAAAGAACAAGAGGTAGTACCGACTGCCAGGGACCTACTCAATACGGACATTAGTACGATGTCAGATCTAGAGTTCAGAATCATCACTTTAAAGATACTAGCTGGGCTTGAAAAAAATATGGAAGTTATTAGAGAAACCCTTTCTGGAGAAGTAAAAGAACTAAAATCTAACCAAGTAGAAATCAAAAAGGCTATTAATGAGGTGCAATCAAAAATGGGGGCGCTAACTGCTAGGATAAATGAGGCAGAAGAGAGAATCAGTAATATAGAAGACCAAATGATGGAAAATAAAGAAGCTAAGAAAAAGAGAGATAAACAACTACTGGATCATGAGGGCAGAATTCGAGAGATAAGTGATACCATAAGACGAAACAACATTAGAATAATTGGGATCCCAGAAGAAAAAGAAAGAGAGAGAGGGGCAGAAGGTATAATGGAGCAAATTATAGCAGAGAACTTCCCTAATTTGGGGAAAGAAACAGGCATGAAAATCCAGGAAGCACAGAGAACCCCTCTCAAAATCAATAAAAATAGGTCAACTCCCCGACATCTAATAGTAAAACTTACGAGTCTCATAGACAAAGAGAAAATCCTGAAAGCAGCTCGGGAGAAGAGATATGTAACCTACAATGGTAGAAACATTAGATTGGCAACAGACCTATCCACAGAGACCTGGCAGGCCAGAAAGGACTGGCAGGATATATTCAGAGCACTAAATGAGAAAAATAGGCAGCCAAGAATACTCTATCCAGCTAGGCTGTCATTGAAAATTGAAGGAGAAATAAAAAGCTTCCAGGACAAACAAAAACTAAAGGAATTTGCAAACACAAAACCAGCCCTACAGGAAATCTTCAAAGGGGTCCTCTAAGTAAAGAGAGACCCTAAAAGCAACATAGACCAGAAAGGAACACAGACAATATATGGTAACAGTCACCTTACAGGCAATACAATGGCACTAAATTCCTATCTTTCAATAGTTACCCTGAATGTAAATGGGCTAAACACCCCAATCAAAAGACACAGGCTAATAGACTGGATTAAAAAACAAGACCCATCGATATGCTGTCTGCAAGAGACTCATTTTAGAACCAAAGACACCCCCAGATAGAAAGTGAGGGAGTGGAAAACCATTTACCATGCTAATGGACACCAAAAGAAAGCTGGGGTGGCAATCCTTCTATCAGACAAATTAGATTTTAAATCAAAGACTGTAATAAGAGATGAGGAAGGACACTATATCTTACTTAAAGGATCTATCCAACAAGAAGATCTAACAATTGTAAATATCTATGCCCCTAACATGGGAGCAGCCAATTACATAAGGCAATTAATAACAAAAGCAAAGAAACACATTGACAACGATACAATAATAGTGGGGGACTTTAACACCCCCCTCACTGAAATGGACAGATCGTCGAAGCAAAAGATCAACAAGGAAATAAAGACTTTAAATGACACACTGGACCAAATGGACTTCACAGACATATTCAGAACATTCCACCCCAAAGCAACGGAATACACATTCTTCTCTAGTGCCCATGGAACATTCTCCAGAATAGATCACATCCTAGGTCAAAAATCAGGTCTCAACCGGTACCAAAAGATTCGGATCATTCCCTGCCTATTTTCAGACCACAATGCTTTGAAACTAGAACTCAATCACAAGAGGAAAGTCGGAAAGAACTCAAATACATGGAGGCTAAGGAGCATCCTACTGAAGAATGAATGGGTCAACCAGGAAATTAAAGAAGAATTAAAAAAATACATGGGAACCAAGGAAAATGAAAACACAACTGTTCAAAATCTTTGGGATGCAGCAAAGGCAGTCCTAAGAGGAAAGTATATAGCAATGCAAGCCTTTCTCAAGAAACAAGAAAGGTCTCAAGTACACAACCTAACCCTACACCTAAAGGAGCTGGAGAGAGAACAGCAAATAAAGCCTAAACCCAGCAGGAGAAGAGAAATCATAAAGATCAGAGCAGAAATCAATGAAATAGAAACCAAAAGAACAGTAGAACAGATCAACGAAACTAGGAGCTGGTTCTTCGAAAGAATTAACAAGATTGATAAACCCCTGGCCAGACTTATAAAAAAGAGAAGAGAAATGACCCAAATCAACAAAATCATGAATGAAAGAGGAGAGATCACAACCAACACCAAAGAAATACAAACAATTATAAGAACATATTATGAGCAACTCTATGCCAGCAAATTAGATAACCTGAAAGAGATGGATGCATTCCTAGAGATGTATCAACTACCAAAACTGAACCAGGATGCAATAGAAAACCTGAACAGACCTATAACCACTAAGGAAATTGAAGCAGTCATCAAAAAACTCCCAAAAAACAAAAGCCCAGGGCCAGATGGCTTCCCAGGGGAATTCTACCAAACATTTCAAGAAGAATTAATACCTATTCTTCTGAAACTGTTCCAAAAAATAGAAACGGAAGGAAAACTTCCAAACTCATTTTATGAGGCCAGCATTACCTTGATCCCAAAACCAGACAAAGACCCCATCAAAAAGGAGAATTACAGACCAATATCCCTGATGAACATGGATGCAAAAATTCTCACCAAAATACTAGCCAATAGGATCCAACAGTACATTAAAAGGATTATTCACCACGACCAAGTGGGATTTATCCCTGGGCTGCAAGGTTGGTTCAACATCCGCAAATCAATCAATATGATACAATACATTAACAAAAGAAAGAACAAGAATCATACGATCCTCTCAATAGATGCAGAAAAAGGATTTGACAAAGTACAGCATCCTTTCTTGATCAAAACTTCAGAGTATAGGCATAGAGGGTACATACCTCAATATCATAAAAACCATCTATGAAAAACCTACAGCGAAGATCATTCTCAATGGCGAAAAACTGAGAGCTTTCCCCCTAAGGTCAGGAACGTGGCAGGGATGTCCACTATCACCACTGCTATTCAACATAGTATTGGAAGTCCTAGCCACAGCAATCAGACAACAAAAAGAAATCAAAGGCATCCAAATTGGCAAAGAAGTCAAACTCTCACTCTTTGCAGATGATATGATACTTTATGTGGAAAACCCAAAAGACTCCACCCCAAAACTGCTAGAACTCATACAGGAATTCAGTAAAGTGGCAGGATATAAAATCAATGCACAAAAGTCAGTGGCTTTCCTATACACCAACAACAAGACAGAAGAAGGAGAAATTAAGGAATCCATCCCATTTACAATTGCACCCAAAGCCATAAGATACCTAGGAATAAATCTAACCAAAGATACAAAGGATCTATACTCAGAAAACTATAAAATACTCATGAAAGAAATTGAGGAAGACACAAAGAAATGGAAAAACGTTCCATGCTCATGGATTGGAAGAACAAATATTGTGAAGATGTCAATGCTGCCTAGAGCAATCGACACATTCAATGCAATCCCCATCAAAATACCATCCACTTTTTTCAAAGAAATGGAACATATAATCCTAAAATTTGTATGGAACCTTAAAAGACCCCGCATAGCCAGAGGAATATTGAAAAAGGAAAGCAAAGCCGGCGGCATCACAATTCCGGACTTCCAGCTGTATTACAAAGCTGTCATCATCAAGACGGCATGGTACTGGCACAAAAACAGACACATAGATCAATGGAACAGAATAGAGAGCCCAGAAATGGACCCTCAACTCTATGGTCAACTAATCTTCAACAAAGCAGGAAAGACTATCCAGTGGAACAAAGACAGTCTCTTCAACAAATGGTGTTGGGAAAATTGGATAGCCACATGCAGAAGAATGAAACTGGACCATTCCCTTACACCACACACAAAAATAGACTCCAAATTGTTGAAAGACCTCAATGTAAGACAGGAGTCCATCAAAATCCTAAAGGAGAACACAGGCAGCAACCTCTTTGACCTCAGCCGAAGCAACTTCTTCCTAGAAACATCGCCAAAGGCAAGGGAAGCAAGGGCAAAAATGAACTATTGGGACTTCATCAAGATAAAAAGCTTTTGCAAAGCAAAGGAAACAGTCAACAAAACCAAAAGACAACTGACAGAATGGGAGAAGATATTTGCAAATGACATATCAGATAAAGGGCTAGTATCCAAAATCTATAAAGAACTCATCAAACTCAACACCCAAAGAACAAAGAATCCAATCAAGAAATGGGCAGAAGACATGAACAGACATTTTTCCAAAGAAGACATCCAAATGGCCAACAGACACATGAAAAAGTGCTCAATATCGCTCGGCATCAGGGAAATCCAAATCAAAACCTCAATGAGATACCACCTCACACCAGTCAGAATGGCTAAAATTAACAAGTCAGGAAACGACAGATGTTGGCGGGGATGCGGAGAAAGGGGAACCCTCCTACACTGTTGGTGGGAATGCAAGCTGGTGCAGCCACTCTGGAAAACTGTATGGAGATTCCTCAAAAAGTTGAATATAGAGCTACCATATGATCCAACAATTGCACTACTGGGTATTTACCCCAAAGATACAAAAGTAGGGATCCGAAGGGGTACGTGCACCCCGATGTTTATAGCAGCAATGTCCACAATAGCCAAACTGTGGAAAGAGCCAAGATGTCCATCGACAGATGAATGGATAAAGAAGATGTGGTATATATATACAATGGAATATTATGCAGCCATCAAAAGGAATGACATCTTGCCATTTGCAACGACGTGGATGGAACTGGAGGGTATTATGTTGAGTGAAATAAGTCAAAAAGAGAAAGACATGTATCATATGATTTCACTGATATGAGGAATTCTTAATCGCAGGAATCAAACTGAGGGTTGTTGGAGTGGGGGGTGGGGTGGGAGGGATGGGGTGACTGGGTGATAGACACTGGGGAAGGTATGTGCTCTGGTAAGCGCTGTGAATTGTGCAAGACTGTTGAATCTCAGATCTGTACCTCTGAAACAAATAATGCAATATATGTTAAGAAAAAAAAAGAAGAAGAAGGTAGCGGGAGGGGAAGAATGAAGCGGGGGAAATCGGAGGGGTAGACAAACCATGAGAGACGATGGACTCTGAAAAACAGGGTTCTAGTGGGGAGGTGGGTGGGAGGATGGGTTAGCCTGGTGGTGGGTATTGAGGAGGGCACATTCTGCATGGAGCACTGGGTGTTGTGCACAAACAATGAATCATGGAACACTTCATCTAAAACTAATGATGTAATGTATGGGGATTAACATAAGAATTAAAAAAAAAAAAAAAAAGAATCAGCGAGGTGACAGCAGGACCGAAGATGATGGAAGTAGAGTTCACAGAGAAAAAATGGACAGTAGTTAGTGACTGGCTGGATGCAATTATAGCATCTTAGATCGGTTGTCCCTATAGCTTGAGGATGCTTTCCTGCCTCAGGTCTCCTGGGGGAAGGAGCAAGACTGACACCAAGATTGATGAAGGCTTCAGGACCCACTGAGCAAAGGGTTAGTAATGCCAATCAGAAACAGGAGAGCAAGGGGTCAGCCTGTTTGCAGCCTACGTTTATGATTGGTTTAGGATGACTTGGGTCAAGGTCACGGATGTAAGACCTCAGCCAAGCACGAGGTTAGAGGACAGATTAGTCTCCAGACAAGGAGATGGGAGGATCTGCCAGGGCAAAGTCACAGGAATAGGTCAGCATCATGGCAACATAATCAAAACACAAAGCCAAGAAGAAACAATCCCCAGAAATGGATTTTGGCTGGGGAGCTTGGTAAGGATAGGATGTAAAAGGAGCGTTTGGTAGAAGGCCAGGTGTACAAACTGAGTATAACATATGTACAGTCTAGGAATGGGATCTCTGCAGGCATCAAACAGGACAGATGCATGAACCAGAACGAATGAGTGGAGCACTTTGTATTTATTTGTGCAACAAATAATTTTTAAAAGATTTGTTTATTTATTTGAGAGAGGGGATGGGGGCTGGTGGCAGATGAGGAGGGAGAGGAAGAAGCCAACTCCCCGCTGAGCGCACAGAGCCCACACAGGGCTCAAAACTATGACCCCGAGATAATGACCTGAACCAAAATCAAGAGTCAGAAGTTCAACAGACTAAACCACCCAGGCACCCCTGTGCAACAAATAATTTTTTTTAATTTATTTGAGAGAGAGAGAGAGCACGAGAGGGGGAGGGGGAAAGGGAGAGGGAGAAGCAAACTCCCCGCTGAGCTGGTAGCCTGACGCAGGGCCCGATGCCAGTACCCCAGGATCATGACCTGAGCCAAAGGAAATGCTTAATGAGCTGCCCAGGTGCCCCAACAAACAAGAAGGTCACTTTCACTAAGATTTAAGCTAATGGAAATTAAATCCAAGGACATGCCATTTCACACATGACAGATGGGCTAAAACTTAAAAATCTGTCAATGCCAAAATTGACAAGGATGTGGATTTGTGAGCGGTGCAGAATGAACTGATTCACTGCTGGTGGGAGTATAAATTGATTTAGTGATTCTCAACAGCCATCTAGCAATTTCTAGTAGTTAAGGATGCATATACTCTACAACCCAGCAATTCCACCCTTGGTGTGTACCCTAGAGCAGCTTGCCCAAGTGTGCAAAGACAAGAACATTCACTGCAACATTCTGCTTTTGCTGGCAGGGGGGAAGGTCATCAAGTCATCTCTAGGAGAATTGGTAAATGATACATAGCTATCCAATAGGATGCTATATGGTAACAAAATGAATAAATTAGTTACATATATCAACACAAATGATTTTCACAAGGTTAAATGAAAAAAAAGTTGAATATGGATGCATGCACTGTTTAATTCCATTCTTTTTTTTTTTTTTTTTAAGATTTTATTTATTCATTTGACAGAGAGAGAGAGAGAGACACAACGAGAGAGGAAACACCAGCAGGGGGAGTGGGAGAGGGAGAAGCAGGCTTCCCGCGGAGCAGGGAGCCCGATGCGGGGCTCGATCGCAGGACCCTGGGATCATGACCTAAGCCGAAGGCAGATGCTTAACGACTGAGCCACCCAGGCGCCCCTAATTCCATTCTTTTAGAGTAAAAAAGAATGCTAAACACTAAATTCAGGAGAGTGGTTGCCTCTGGGTATTGGTGGGGACTTTGATCAGTAAGTAAGGAAGTCAAGGGGCTTCAGTTTTTTGATTATGCTTTATTTCTGATGGCCGAGGGAATGCATGCTGCTGTTGTTATATTATTTATGACTTCTCCCATGTATAAAATGTTTGATTACGGAGCTCTTACTGCTGTGTCTGTGAGCACACTCTTGGAAAAGGATGAGACAATGAATGAGCAGCGTTCACTGAGAGGCGTGGAGGGGTCGGGACAATTGATGAGACCTGTGACTGTAGTTTAAGGCGAGCGGGCAAGATGGGACAAAATGCAAGGAGTGGCTCCAGGGAGAGGGAGCATCACAGCTGCAGCAGGGAGACAAAGATTGGAGCGCTGGGGAACAGGGGAGTCTTGGGCATGGCTGATCCTTGCGTGCAGGCAGCTTCTTGGGGAGCAGAGGTTGAACGGTGAGGGGCCACCTGGGGAGAGATCCTGAATTGAGACCAGAGGGTGGAGCCTTTGCACTGTGCACAAACCAGTCATTGCATGGCTGCCCCCTGGGAGGGGGGCCCTGCAGCTGCAGGCAGCTCCTCAGAGGGACTTCTCTGAGCCACCAGCAGCTAGCACTCCCGGCCACGGAGGAAATGAGAGCCTTTGTCGCAAGGAGCGCATCTGCGCAGCACACTGTAGCGCTGACTGCAGTCCACCTTGGCACCACTCGGATCCAGGAGCGTCACAGGGGTCACCACTGGAAGAACATCTCTAGGATTCTGCCTGCTTCCTTTTGTGGAAATTTAAAAGAGGAAGGTTGACCCGATCTTGGAGCCACAGCGGTCAGGGCCCCGCAAACTAGAGCCCCTCCAGCTCGGACCCACGGTCCCCCTCCGGAGGCAAAAGCGGCTCCGGGGTGAATTCCAGAGCAGAGCCACCTCCACACCAGTTCTCCCACCCAATCCGGCACCACTGGGAGAGTGCGAGGCAGCCCGAGCACGAGAGCCAGGTCTCGAGACAGCTCAGCGCTGCTGGGGGAGGCCAGTTTCCTCTGACAAGGCACAGGGACGGGCTGTGGGGATCAGCACAGGGTGATCCCCCTGGCAGGGTGGTGCTCTTCTCTCCTCCTGCTCCTTCCGCACCATCTCGAGACGGAGAACTGGCCTCTGCCTCAGGGCCAGTCACCGCTGCAGAGTCGATGCGGCTGCAGAAGCAGCACCAGACCCAAAGCCCGCTGCAGAACTCGAGGCATTTCCATGTCCTTCTGGGGGGCCTTCGCCAGGGCTCGGGAGCTGGAGCCACGTGCGCCCCAGTGGGAGGAAGCCCCTGGACCTAGGGCTCCATCGCCGGCTGCAGAGCTAGAGCCAAGGCAAGACTCCGAGCTGGACCGGCTCCACAGTCAGCTCCGGCGGCACCTCCGACCTGGATCCAGCGCTGGCTCCCCCTGCAGAGCTAGGGCCAGTGGGAGCAAGACCCAATCCAGCATCAGCTCCAGCCAGCTCCAGCCCCACCTCGCGGAGCAGCTGATGACCTCCAACCAGGGCCAGTTCCAGCACCAGAGTCGGCCTGTCCTCACCAGCGAACGCATTCCTTTTCTTCTCTTTTGGCTTTGGTTTCTTTTCATGTCTCCAGGTATATTTGGAGCTTAAGATAAAATAAACTTTATCTTTTTAAACATTTCAAAGTGTGCAAACCACTGTTATCAACTCCATTTCCCGTGCTGGCACCATCACCCTATCTAGTCCCAGGACATTTAATGCCCTGGACAGAAACCCCGCACCCTCTGAGCAGGCAGGCACTGGCCATTCCCCATCCCCCTGCTCCCAGGCAACCACTGATCTGGCACCTGTCATTTACCTGGGACGAATTTTTCATACACGTGGGATCATACCGTATGTGGTATTTGGGGTCTAGTTTCTTCCACTGAGTAGGATGTTTTCGAAGTTCACCCACGTGATAGCGTGTATCACTACTTCATTCCTGGCGTGGCTGAATGAATCCCATTGTATGAACAGACCACGTTGTGTTTGTCCATTCAAGTGTGGGTGCACCTGTGGGTTGTTTTCATCTTTCGGTTATTGTCCAGAGTGCTGCTACGAAGACTTACGTGCAGGCTGTTGTTAGAGGGCCTGTATTCCATTCTTCTGTTTAGAGAATGAGTGGAGTTCGGCCAAATGAGAACAGTATGTTCAACGTGTGGACGACGTGTCACACCCTTTGCCACAGTGGCTCCGCCATATTACATCTCCCCCAGCAATGGAGGAGGGTTCTGTTTCCCCAGATCCTCTCCGACACTTGTTATTTCTGCTTATTCACTAGAGCCCCTCTTCCTGGGTGGGGGAAGGCATGTGACTGTGGTGTTGGCTTGCATTTCCTACGATCTCATGAAGAAAATCGCCCCATGTGCTCACTGGGTCGTCTGACTATCTTCTTTGGAGAAATGTCTATTATTTTCAGTGGGCTTGTTTAGGTTCTTAAGTTGGAGGAGTTTTGGACACATTCTAGATGCAAGACTCGTATGAGATTTGCAAATATTTCCTACCATTCTTTGGGTTTCTTTACATCCTCTTGAGATTACCCTTTCATTAACAAAAGTTTTTAGCAACGTTGAAGTCCAGTGTCTCTGTTGTCTCTGTTGTTGCTTGGGCTTCGGGTGCCATACAAGAGACACCATATTGCCAAATCCAAGGGAAGGAAGATCTGCCCCTAGGTGCTCTTAATTTCCTTCTGAGTGTTAAGAATTTTCGCTCTTAAAGTTCATTCTTGGATCCATGTGGAGTTCATTTTTTATAGGGTGGAAGGGAATGCTCTGACTTCACTCCTTCGTATGTGGATATCCGGTTCCTCAACACCGTTTGTTGGAGACACTGTTTTTGCCTCATTGAATGATCTTGGTCTCCGTGTTCGAAAACAACTGACTGTACATGTATGTATTCCTTGATTCTCAGCACTATCCCATTGATCCATATGTGTTGGTCTTCTCTGCTCATACCTTTCGGGAAATATTATAATCTCGTACAGAGTTTTTCAAATTCTTAGGATTATTTGCATAGAAGATCATGTCCTATATAAATAACCTTTTTCTTCTTCCTTTCCATTTGTGAGCTTTTAGTAACTAATCTTGTATAATATCTCTGACCAAACTTCCATGACAATATTGAAATGAAGTGGTGGACATGGGCATCCTTGACTTTTTGGGGATTTTAAGGAGAAAACTCTCTACTCCTGAGACGGAGACGGCATGGCCTGCCGCCAGCTCGGGACTGGCCAAAGGTAAGGCATGTCCTCACAGGGCAGCCCCTCCTGTGTCTGACCTGCAGCTGGAAACAGACACATTCCTCCCGGAGGGAAGCTCTGGCCACTCTTGCAGGGAGTCTGGGGGAGCCCCAGCTGACTCACCACCGACCTTTGACCTCACAGGTTAACCCTTCCTAAACCAGACCCTTGCCCCAGCCATGCTGTCTTAGATATGACAGCTGTATCCAGATGGAGCCCATGGTGCAGGCCTGTGTGTCTACGGATGTTTTTGCACAGGTCTTGGTGTCCTTCCTCTGGCTGTGCTGTACGTGAACACATACACTGTCCGTGCACGTTTGTGGTCAAGATGTCAGCATCCGTGCAAGCCCCTGTCCTGCACCTGCACTTTTGAGAATGTACCCTGTCGTATGTATCTGTTGCGGGCTTCGGGTGCTTGCCTGAGGACACGGATGTGTACACAAGGATGTACTTCCTCAGAGACGTGTCAGCTGTGCTCACACCTGTGTGGTCTGTCCCTGCATGCCTTCCCGTGCCTGGCATGTCTGGGCCTGCTCTCCCACCCTGACAGGCACCCTGGATGAGCTCAGGAAGACTAGGCTGAGGGAGCAGGCCCAAGGATGCACCTGAGATCCAGAGACCCACTGCTTTCCTGGGCATCTCCCAGCCTCACCTTGGGATCCCTCTCCCTGGGGCTCCACATCTGGTGCTCAATAAATGATTGGTGAACGAATGGATGAAAAGGGGCTCTAAGGGGCACAGTCTGGAGATGGGGTAGGCAGGCCCTCCAGGATGGGAGGGAGGCTATTGGCAGGAGCGCCAGTTGTGGACTGGGTCGGAGAGCTCCAGAAGAGGCAGTCAAGGCTGGCCAAGCCCGGGTTGGGGGCAGCAGGGTCTGCGGGCCGCCCCCGCGCGCTCCCCGGGGACGTCTTGGGTTGCTGTCTGCACCGCCGGGGCCGCGCTGCCCCGCGGGTTATTTATGACCCCCTCCCCCTCCCTGGCGGCGGCGGCGGCGGCGGCGGCGGCGGCGGCGGCGGGGGCTCTGGCCTCGGCCCAGCGGCAGAGGGCCCCCAGCGGGGGGACCACTAGCAGCGAGGGCGCCGCCCTGGCCGCGAGGAAGGCAGGGGCGGGGCCTCTGAGGGCCGGAGGAGGGGTTTGGGCAGCCGCTCCCACCGACGTTTCCCAAGGAAGGTGCCGCCAGGCCTGAACTCCAGGCGGGGGGAGGTTCTAGAGCCAAAATTCTGTCCTTCTGACCTCTGGCTCCAGTCAAAAGCGCAGAGCAGGTGCCAAACCAGGACACAGGTGGACAGGAGGAAGAAAGTGAGCAGATCCTTGTGGCAGGGGTAGAATGCCCAGGAGTAAGGATGCCTGATCCCTGTGGGAAAGTGGCTCTGATCCTGTGGGCAGAGAGGTCTACTTCCCATGAAGAGGGGGAAACAGGTAGGGGTGGGGGTAGGGGTGAACTGATCAGCCAAAGCCCTAGAAGGGGGTCTCCTGAAAGTCAGGGTGTGGCCCTTGGAGGAGAAGGGGTCCTGCAGGGAGCTTTGAACCCAGTCATGGTCATTTTAGGAAGCCCCTTGATCCTCCAGAGAGAGGTGGAACCAGATAGTAGCATGGAGGTTAGGCTGGGTGAGCTAGGTTAGTTTAGCCCCCTTACCTTGCCAGCTGGGTTCCACTTCCGAAAGCCAGAGTTGGGGCCTTCTTTGCCCCTCCTTCACCACTCTGGGCCTGTTCAGGATGAAAGAAGTCAGGGGTGAGTCAAGGGTGGTCCTGCAGAAGGGAAGGGAGGCCCCCTCCACAGGCTACATGGTACCTTCTCAGATCTAGAGATAAACTTCACTAGCCTTCCGTCCCCAAACCTCAGTTTAAAGGTCAGGGGTTAGGAGGCCTAAGGGTCAGTGAATAGGTGCAGGCAAACATGAGAAGAACTGAGTGGAGGGGACCATCTCTTGAAAGCGGTGTCAGGGCTGTAGCCAGACAGTTGGCCTCACGCTGAGGCCTGATAACCTCTCCACACTGTGCCATGACCACAGCTTAGCATGATGGCTCCTCTGTGGGCCTTGGCTCTTGGGCAGGAACAGCCTCCTGCATCCATTAGACATGGAGGCAGCACCCCTGAGAGCAAGACGCGGGCCACAGAAGGTGAGTGTGCACCTAGGCTCAGGCATGTGCAGGTGTCCAGTTTGCACGGAGGGCAACTGGGCTGAGGGTGGCACACCATAGAGGACCACTCACTTTCACACCCACATTCACACCTGGCCCCTTAAATCCCAGCAGGCAGATGTACAAAGAGTAGAGCAGAAGGGGGATACAGAGGTTTGGGTGCATAGGTTCCCAGACACGTTCCTGGTCTCAGCCCAGACCTTGCTCCCCAAGTCAGTCTTGGGGCTGGCTGGTGCCTCAGTTGCAGATGATCTTGGCAGTGTGCATCAGCAAGGGAGAGCAGAGCAGTGGCCAGGGGTCAGGCTCATGCCCAGCTGGTGCAGGTGCCTGGGAGGAGGTGGGTGAGGGTGGGGTGCTCCCTCACTCCCATCACTCCCTTGCACAAGGTGCTCATGCAAGCACGCCTGTGGTCCAGCTCAACCCCCCAGAGCCCGGTCAGAGAGATGCCCACAAAAATGCCGTGCCAAATGCATCTCAGTGTGGGTCTAGGCGCTGGGATGGGATCTGAGACTACTTTCTAGCTTGTTCAGAATAACACATCAGAGAAAGACAAACCTGTCTCATCAGCTATTAGTAGGTTTCTGTTTCTCTTCCTAATGCTTCTACTGCAAGGCTGGCATGCTGGCCTGCAGGGAGATGGGAGTTGAACACCAAGGGACAAGCCACCCTCATGCCAGGACTGGGCCAAGGCTGACCTGCTTCCTCAAGGCACCAAAGTGGACATGAGTGTAGAGGGTTCCTCTTCGCCAGACTGGCTCATACTAAGGAACAGAAATGTGCTCAAGTGTGCAATCTCGCACTCATCGGCCCCTCTTCCTCCCCACATCTTCCATCCCTCAACCAGACTGCATCTAGCCCACCTTCCTGCCCCACAGCATGGCTCAGATATTGTTTGTCCTGGAGTCAGAGAGCCTGGATTTAAAACAGCTGTATGACATCAGGAGAGTTACTTGACCTCTCTGTGTCTCACCCTCCTCATCTATAAAATGAGAATAATGAGGAAAACTCATATTGAGACGATCAAGTGAACTAAGGCATGTAAAGTGCAGAGTAGTAAGGCGGCGGTAGTTGACAGCATCCTTTTCGTGTTGTTCACAGAACATGAAACCTCCCCAACACATTTGCAGAGGCCACACACCACAAACCCACAGCCTCACACCCTGCAGATGCAGAGGAGACCACCCACGCCCGACACTGATGCCCACCACCCACCGCCGCTGTGAAAACACTCCTACCCAGAACCGCCAGGCCAGCGGGCCGCTCCTAATCACAGGTCCCTCCTGCGCCAGGAGCCCACTCTCGGTCCTGGGCCCGCCCCCTCCCCAAGTGTAGCCCGGGACTCCCAGCTGCGCCCCATGACTCCCTCAACGATAGCGCGGTCGGTGCGCGCGGCTTCCCGCTAGCGTTCGCTCCTTCGCACACCCTCGCGCGCTTGGAAATAGGGCAGGGGCGCAGCCCTGTCCCACCGCCCCCGCCGCCAGCCTTGTGAGCCCAGTCGGCCGTCACGCACCCCCTGCTGGAGCCCGCGCCCGCCCGCCCGCCGAGCCCGGGCCATTTAAATGGGCCAAGTTGTGGCGGCGGTGGCGGCGGGAGTCTCCCAAGTCCCTGCCAGGCGGGCGCGCCCCAGTGTACGCGGGTGCGCAGCCGGGGCGCCGGGGCGGCGAGGTGGGGCTGGGGCCTGGGACCCCCGGGCGGGGCGGGGCGCAGGGCCAGAGACTTCTGGACTCCACTGCCCGGCTGGGCCCTGCGGGCGGACCAGCGAGCGGGGCCGCCCCAGGGGGCGCGGTCGCAGGTGGCCCAGGGCCCTGTGGAGCCCTGGGGCCCCGGGGCTGCGGCGCTCGGCAGGTCGATAGGGGATCGAGAGGAGCTCCCGCAGCACCATGTCTCGGGCAGCCAAGGCCCCGGCAGCCGGCCGAGAAGCGGCCCATGGTGGCCCGGCGGGCGGCGCGGCCGCAGGTGCTTGGGCGCAGTAGCGGGTAGGGCGGGCGCGCGGCCGGGAGACTCCCGGGCCCCCCGCCCTCGAGACCCAACGCCAGCCCAGGTCCGAGCAAGTGGCGCCGGCGGCGGAGAGCCAGGCTACAAGGCCACAGGCCCGTCACGCCAGCGGTCAAGAAGGAGCTCCCAGGCCGCGAAGACCTGGCCCTGGCTCTGGCCACCTTCCATCCGACCCTGGCCGCACTGCCACTGCCGCCTCTCCCAGGCTACCCGACACCGCTGCTGGCCGTGGCCACCCTGCCCCAGGCCGCCTCGCTACCCGCCGCGACCGCTGGCTACGAGGCGCTGTGGGCTCCACCACTCCGCTCCCCGCGCGCCTACCTGAGCCTGCACGAGGCCGCCCCGCACCTCCACCTGCCCCGGGGCCCTCTGGCCCCCGAACGCTTCTCAGCCACTGCGGCCGCGGCCCCAATTTCCAGCCGCTGCTGGACAACGGCGAGCTGGGCATCGAGGTGGAGCGCGGCGCCAATCGCGCGCTGCTCTCCGTGCGCAAACTGGGTGGGGGTAGGGGTGAACTGATCAGCCAAGGCAGCAAGGGTCCGTCCATCCGCCACCGCGGCGAGTGGCTCACACCCAACGAGTTCCAGTTCGTCAGCGGCCGAGAGACGGCCAAGGACTGGAAGCGCAGCATCCGCCACAAAGGTGCGGCCGCGGCGGGGGCGCAGGCCGCTACGGTCCCTCCCCTCTGCTCCCCGAGGACCCCTGGGTCCGGACCCCCTCATTCTGCCACCTGGGAGACTCCATCTCCGCCCGGAGAGGGCGCTGCGACTCTGGGGCTGCCGCGGGGACACTCCCCACCCCCCCCCCGCCCCCAGCACGGTCGCCTTGGCGGACCCGAGCAGAGCGCCCTCGGCCTCCACCGCCACCTCAGCTTGAGCCGCGGTGCTCTGGGCTCCCGGCTGCACACGAGCCGGCCCCTCCTCCCACTCGGAAGGTCTTTGCGGGATTCCTGGGCTGTGTGGCCCAGGGGAAGTTTAGGGGAACTCGGGAGACGGCGGGAGGCCGGCTGGGCGGGACCCCACTTCCCTCCCGGGTCGGGAGCCACCAGGTTCCAGCGGGAGTAGAGGGGCCCACGGGCGCCCGGGGTGCGGGTGCGAGTTGCTGGAAGGCAAGGGAAGGTGTAGGGGTGTCGTAGGCAGGTGGGGGCCGCGGGGGCGCGCGTCGAGGCGGGGGCGCGCGCGGAGCTGGAACGGCGGCGGGGCTGGGAGCAGCCTGCTCAGAGCATTCAGGAGTCTGGCTCCGAGGGCGCGTTGCGAGGGCGCCGGAGCAGGCAAACGGGGGAAGCGCAGCGAGCGACAGGGGCGGGGGTGGGGGATCCTTAGAAAGTTGGGGACCCCGTCGCGCTGGGCTTTGAGGCTCGCGGCTCTGCTGTGGCTGCCCTCCTCCCGCTGAGGGTTCAGACACAGCCCTGGTCCCGGCGGCGCCGCTCAACCGCGGGCAGGCTCGACCTTCGTGAACCCTGTTCCCAGTTCCCCCGGACCGGCTTGGAGAGAGGGTGGAGAGCGGGAGGAGGGACGCAGGGGGCGGGGAGGAGGCCGCCCTTGGTCAGGGGACGTCGCTTGCCGGGATCTTGAGTTTCTGAGCCCGGCAGATCCCCGCGGCGTCTGCGAGGGTGTGGTGGGCGGCAGGGCCAGGGAGCGGGTTCGGAAGTTGGATGTTCCTACACGTGCCAGGAGGGGGAACCGGCCGTGCAGCTTACTGCGCCCCGAAAGCGCGCCCGTGCGTGCCGGCTCTACCTGTGCCCCAGCCCTGCTCTCTCACAGGTCCTGCCTCGGCTCTCCTCACAGGAAAAGTCTGAAGACGCTTATGTCCAAGGGGATTCTGCAGGTGCACCCTCCGATCTGCGACTGTCCGGGCTGTCGAATATCCTCCCCGGTGGTGAGATGTGGGAGAAAAGTTGGGGCTTTGGGTCTTCCTTCTCCCCTGTGGAGCGTGTGCCTGTTTTCTAGGATGCAGAGTCCTAACCTCAACCCTGCCAGTGTGCAGGAGTGAGCCCCCGCAGGGGCAAATAGGGGAGACTTTGCTTTGGGTGGGAATCCTGGGGCAGCCCTCCGCTCTTTGGATGCAGGACCTGACCATTCCCTATCTTGGAGCTGCTGCTTCTCAGGTCTTGGGGACAGCCTAGGCTGTAAAGGTCTCCTCCCTGGACAGTGCCATCCACCTGGGGCCTGGGACCCTGCCCTGTCACAGGTCTGGGGTGGGGGTGGGGGTGTCACTGTGTCAGCTGGCCTGGCTTGGGAGAGGGGCTGGTCCTAAGGTAACACTTGTTCTGGGATGTGACACTGTTGGCTGGCCTGGATGTACATTCTGGGGTGGTCACAGCTTGGAGGTGAGTAACATGTGTCTCTGGGATGCCAAAAGCTAGAACCCTGCTGGGCAAGGCCCTGGATGTCCAGGAGAGTCTGAGGATACAACCCAGTTGGGGGCAGAATCTGAGCAGTGTGGGCCTTTGGTGTCAAGATCTGGAGGTGGAGGCTGATGTGGGACCCCCAACCCAGTGTAGACATGTATTGACGCCCTCTTTGGCCTAGGGGAGCAGCAGAGATTGGGGTGCTGGGCCTGCCCCTGAATCACTGTCTTCCACATCCTATGTCCTCCAGGCAGCCATAGTTGGAGGACTGATCTGAAGAAGAAATTGCATCTTGAGAGGAACCAATTTTGAGCTGCTCGGGGAGAGCCGGTTAGGGTCCTGGCTGCTGGTGGTGGTTGGGATTGTGCTGTTATTGCTGGCGTCTGCAGCCCTCCACACAGGAAGGGGTGAGAGAGGACCCAGGACACCACCTTCAGCTTCTTTACTTTGGACTGGAAGTAGGAAGGAGGAAGGGATGTTTTGGTTTCCTCATGGACCCTGGAGGCGGGTAGCCTGAGCAGGCGGGGAAGCCACAAACACACCTGTGAATACAGACACCAGATCAGACACACAAGTTGGACAGGGGGACGGGGATACAGCCATGCCTCTCCTGTGTGCCTACCCCACACACCTGTCTGCCATGAGCTCGTGGTCAGAGTACGTGCGCACAGGCAGCCCACCTCTTACCTGCTACGACGGTACCTGCCTGGGGCAAGAAGCTGAGCTCCCGCTCCACTTAACGCACCTTTTCAAGCAGCTGGTACTGGAGAAGAGTCTTCTGGGCACCCTCAAGGCTAGCCTGGGGTTTCTGTTCGGGTTGGAGGGTCCCAGCCTGTCTTAACCCACCCTTCCAGAGGTCTCTCACACGAGTGTGGGGTTCAGGTGGCCTGAGCCCAGTATCAATTTCCCCGGGACATTGCTTGGATTGGAGAGGGGTGGGGAGATCTGGCAGGGATGAGGCCACGACCTCGAACTGCCTACCTGTCTGGGGCTCCCGGGTCCCTGTCCTGCATGAGGGATGCCTCAGACCTGGGCCTGCCTCTCCTGAACCTGGTCCCTCCCAGGCCCATCCCTGTACCCTTCCCTTAGGAAGGAGCTACACAGACCCCCTTGTCTTTCCAGCCCCGGCTTTCGCCACATAGAGATTGTCTTCCTCCATCCCCCACAGCCAGGCCCGAAGGTACATACACACCTCACAGCCACAGATACCCCAGGGGCACAATGTGGGTGTGCATATTTGGTGCAGGGATCATGCAGACATGCAAGATGGCTTTCCTGTTCCCCTCCTTGTGTTCTGAGGCGCCAATGGTTGACTAGCAACAGAGGTTTGTCACAGAGTTTTCAAATCTGTGCGCTGCTGAGCAGGGGTGAGTGGCTGAGGTCTTGGGTGTGCGTAGGAGGAAAGTATGCTCCCTGTCCTTGGTCGGGGTCAGGGCTGCCCATCCTGGTCCCTCTTTCTCAGCTCCCCTCCCACAGGAGCACCTCCAAGAGCCACCGCAGGCCAGCATAGCTGGTCTGGCCTCGTCCCAAGTGGCGGTATTACTGCCCTCATTTTCCTCTCCTCCTCGCCCTACAGATGAGAAGCAGAGGGAAATGCATTTCCTTTTCTTCTTAAGAGAATAGTTCAATTAAGGCAGAAAGACAGGAGAGGAGGTCCTGGTGCTTGGGCCACAGGCTAGAGAAGGACAGACCGGAGTGGGACTTCCCAGCAGTGCACACTTCAGACAGGCCAGCGGTTGTTGAAAACACTGCCCTTGGCGCCCAAGAGCTGGACCAGACAGGCCCTCGCACCTGCGGCTCAACCACTCTCTGCTCTTGCTGTTAGAGCACAGGGCCAAGGCCAGGGTCTCAGAAGGGGCCACAAAGCAGGCCATTTCATCTCTCAGGCCTACCCTCAGACTCCCACCCGGCCCCAGTGCTGTCCAGGGTCTCTCACTGAGTATGTTGCAGAGAGGAATACGGAGGGTGTCCCAAGTGGATTCATAAGGGCAAGTATGGGGGAGACTGTGGCTCGCAGTGGGGGGCCTGGAGAGGGGGGCAACTGTGGTCCCCAGACCAAGCGAGGGGAGAAGACTAGGGCCCCCTGACCCTGTTGGGGCCACTGACCAAATCTGGAGCTGGGGTGGGCTGGGTCTGAAGGGAAGGTCCCTTATTCTGGAGGGCAGGACGATGGTGGCTGCTTAGCAGTCCTGCAGGTCCAGGATGACACGGGTCCAGGGTGAGGCGAGACCCTCCTCCACACTTTCCTCCTCAAGCTCGTGGGTATGATGGCATTGTCCTTGCAACAGGAAAGAGGATGTCCGAGGGTCCCCAGGTGACTGAAGAGATGAGAGAGAATTAGATAATCCCAAGGTCCCTGCCACCCCCCTGAAACAGCAACCCCTTATTAAATAAGAAAAGGGTTCCTGCCCACCCGAAAATAATCAGTAACTTTTCTTCTTCCACTGGGGCAGCAGGACCTAAGGACACTGTAGGGAGCCTTGGTGTATAGTGACCTTGTATAGTGTGCTCTGAGCACGGACAAGCTCGGTGTGGAGTACCCTCCATGTCTGTGCACAGGACACGCCTTCCTGCTCTGATCTCCCAGCACACAGCACACACATGAGCTCCACATCCTCACAACATGGGTGTAGGGAGGGGAGAAGGAGGTGTTGTGGAAGAAATGGAATCTCTGTTTCTGATCCAGAGGGTAGGCTCACTAGGGGCCCATGGGACAAAGGGTCTAGGTTGGTAAGGGCTCCCCATCAAGTGACCTGTGAACCCCGGGCCTGCAGTTTGCAAGGGGTCAGCAGGATCAGGCCCCAGACTCAGGCTCCAAACAACCCTGAACTGGACCCTGCGTGGCACTAGCAGAATAGAAGACAGGACTTGGCAGTGGCTGGGGGTTCATGCGGGAGCTTGTGGGACGGTCCAGCAGACACAGCACACAGAGGTACCTGCACGTTGAACACGTGGCAGAATGCAGACATGCTGTGTTGTGCACACGTGGTCCCTGGGGCTCCCTGGGGCCGAGAAAGCTGGGGTCTGCCTCCGGGTGGGCACCCCCACACACCAGCTAGAGTGCAGAGACTGGACAAGGCAGTGTCACGAGGAGCCTGGCCAGGGCCTACAGCCCTTCACTGCACCCCGTTCCCCATAGCAGACCCGGGCCTCATCTTTCTGCTCTTGTCTTCAGCTCCAGCCACTGGGACCCATGTGGACCCTCGGGCCTGTCCTGTGGGCTAGAAGCCCTGCAGCGGGGCCAGTGATGGTGCCTATTTGATCTTAGCAGCTGCTCTGAGGGCTTCTGTCACCTGCACCCTGCCTGAGGCTTGGGCCTGGAGTGCACAGCTCCCAGGACCCTGAGGGTCCTGGCTCAGCCTAACCTTCCTCTCTTCCCTCCCTGCCCAGAACCGGGGGCGGCTGGCAGACAAGAGGACAGTTGCCCTGCCCACTGCACGGGTCCTAAAGAAGGAGCTGGCCCCCAGCTTCTCGTCCAGTGATGGTGACAGCGATGGCAGTGGCCCAGCCTGTGGGCGGCAACCAGGCTTGAAACAGGGGGACACCCCACATGTCCCTCTCATGAGGAGAAGGCACTTTTACTGGGGGCCAGGCTCGGGGGAGGCACCCGGGCTCTGGTCGGGACATCAAGACTGGTGTCTCCAGGTAGCTGAAGGCCAGGCCAGGGCGAGGACCCTTTGCCCTGGGGACAGGGCCCAGGTTGAGCTTGTCATGTCTGCCGAAGCTGAAACAGCCTGAACCCCTGACGCCACAAGACCATAGTGAGAACCTACCCTGCCCCCACTTGGAGGGAGGGGGTCGACGAGGTTCCATGTGGGGAAGGAAGGAGGCTCTAGGAAGGGCCGGGGGCTCTCGGAGGAGGGCAGTCAGGGAGACCCAGGAAGGAAGGGCCTGATACCACCACAGCCAGGCGGAGAGAAAGGAGCTGAGCAGCCCCCTTCCCGGAGCTGGCCCTGAAACTCTCATGCTCATTCTCCTTGGCAGGAGGCAGCTTTCCTGGCTACCCACTGTCCCTTCCAGGCTTGGGGCCACTCTTCCTGACTTCCCACCATCTCCTCTCCTGGCAGAGACACCTCCCACTGTCCACTCACCTCTTCATGCCTCCATCTATCTGTCGTCGGTCCATTCATTTGTCTGTCCATCCAGCACATGTTACTCACTCCCAGAGTTTCTAGGCCTTTTCTCTTCCCACCTAGTCTTTCAACGTGTTCCAACATCTCCTGCCCTAAAATAACCCTCCCAAACCCCCAACACCCCCACTTCCCAGCCCTCCTACCCTCGCTTGCTAAGGTGACACACCCACACAGGCTTCCAACCACCACCCCTCAGCCTGAGGGTCTTTCTGGGAACACTGCTATGAGTGAGGGGACAGGCAGAGGGCAGAGCTGTTTCCTTACTTGACCTCTCCTTTTGGCATCCCTCCTACCTACAAGTGCGGTGGTCGCTTTCAGGAGGCAGACTGGTAGCAGCTGGGACCCAGGAAGCTGCACCCACCTGGGCTGACTCTGGACCATTGGTGCCGGCAGTGGCCATGGGGCTTGCTCCCTGACGTGTTCCAGCCTGGCTGGAGCAGCTCTAGCAACTAGGAATTTGGTTCAGTTGCATGGCTGATCGCAGAAGAGGCTGCAGCTCCCCTCTCCACCCCCGCCCTCAGCACAATGTGGCAGCTCTCCTGGGTTCGCTGCAACAAGAAGGACAGGTGTGGCAGCCTCATTTCTGTCCTTCCCAATTCCTTTGGTGAGACCAGGAGTCGGCTCCTGCCCCACGGTCCTATCCTGGTGGCAGCCACTGGCTGGTTGAGCTGGTACCAGATAGCACTGGAGACAAATCCGAGCCAACCCAGTTCCCTTGGGGCCAGCGCTCTGGGGAAGATGAGGGCTATGCCATACACACACCCTGCTGTTCAGGTACCAGATCCTGGAGGCCACTTTGACCCTCCGCTTCTTTCCTTGCAGAGTCCACACCCACTGGGACGTGAACATCTCCTTCTGAGAGACGTCCTGCAGGTAGGGTCTGGGCTTATCCCCACACATCGTGCGTGGGCAGGATGGAGCCTTGTTGCTCCATTTCCCGTGGGTCTGCTTCTAAATCTTTCCAGCCTCCCTCCCTTCCTCCCCTCCCTAGTCTGTGGTCTGTCGGTCGGTTTGTGCCCAGGCCCTAACAACAGCACAGGTGGGTTCTGGGCAGCCTAACCCTCCCACATGGGACTGACCATTTGAGTCAGTCTGCCCAAAGATGAGGCCATGACCTCCCCCTCCCACCCTCCCAAAGACCCACCCGGAGATGAGGATGGTGATGTGTGCCTGGGGTCTCATAGGATGCAGAGGCGTTCACTAGGGAAAGAGGATGTCTGCAAAGATGTGGAAGAGCAAGGGAAGGGGATGTGGGGCTGTGGGGGGCTGGCAGGTCTGGTCCAACTGAATGCTAAAGGACTTTGGATGCTGAGCCTGTAGGACACGGTGCTCCAGGCAGTGAGGAGCCACCCGAAGTTCTTGGGCAGAGGGGTGATAGAGTGTGTGTTTTGATGGGGTCCTTCTGGAGGCCCTGCCCAGGAGGTTGGAGGTTTGCTCCAGTCTGCAGTGGTTCAGGCTGTGGAAGCATGATGGAAGGCAGGGGGCGGCGAACCCAAGACATAGCAAGGAGATAAAAATGAGGGGACCTGATGAGGAAGTTGGGAGGGCACTGGGGAGACCCAAGTTCTAGATTCCAGATGAGCAAAGGATGGTCAGTCTGTGGATGGAGCCCAGGCTGTGGCTTCTGGTCAGTGGGGTCAAGTCCTACCCAAGGGCTTCCAGGGAGGGTACAGGAAGGGCCCAGCCTAGGAGACAGTAGGCACCCAGCACAGGCCCAGCTTCCTCAGCCAAAGCTGAGGGGCCATCCCCCAAGGTGGGAGCCTGTCCTCCCCACTCCCAGCCTGGTTCTGTGCCATATGAATTATTATTTACGTCTCTGAAAATATCTGGGTCCTAGAGCCGAATTACAGTGAAAACATCTTTAAACTTATTTCTACCTCATTTTGAAGTTGCCTGCTCAACTGATCATTTTTATGAACCGTTATGAACATTGATGACATTTTATGAGCCTTTTGCTTGGGAAGCTACAGGATGAATTTGTCAGTGAAGCTTATAGCGAAACCAAGGGAGGTTCCTCCACTCCTGGAATGACTCCTCCTGCCTCCGGTAGCCCTTTCCTCACCCACCCCTGGCCTTGTAAAGTGAGAGAAGGTCCCAGGTGTCCAGACAGAGGGTGCCCCCGGTAAGGGGCCAAGTCCAAGTGCATGTGGGCTCCTTCAGTCCTGCACAGGCACTAGGGGTGTCTGGGACGATTTTCTGGATTTTACCAGAGAGGAGACTGCGGTTTTGGGGCAGGGGTGTAGCGTGCCGAGAGGACTTACAGGCTATCTGCCCCCACCTGCTGATGCGGCACCTCGGCTTCGGGCCAAGGAGGGCTGCAGGCAGCCTGGCTTGTCTCTTCCTGGCTCCTTTTGACGCTGCCCCTCTGTCCTTCATCTCTAGTCTCCTGTCTGTTCTTTAGCCTCAGTCCATTCATCTCTATGCTATTCCCATCGTTTCTGTCTCTGCGTCCATCCATTCAGTAGTGCCTGTCTGTTCATCTGTCATCAACTCTCACTTTGTTTGTCCCTCTCTCTCCACCCATTGGCCTTCACCTGTCTGTCCATCCATCTGTCCATGGGTTCCATCCATTGGCCCACTTGCCTGCTTGGAGCTCCGAACCAATTTGGATATTCTGTTGCACTTCGGGACACGGACAGGAATAGTTTTGCAGTTTCTGTGTTGTGAACTGTCCCTCCTTTATCCACAGATCAGCCCCACCGTGAACCTGAGTGGGCCCTGCCGCTGGGGGCGAGCCAGAGGCTGTGGGCGGTCCGTGCTGACAGCCTGAGGAAGCTGGTGGAGCCGGGCCAGGCCCTCTCCTGTGGCCCCTCTCCCGGAGCACCTCCCAGAGGAACGCCTCCCCAGCCCTTCCCACACCTGCTGCTCACCAAGGTGAGCAGGGCCCCCCGTCCCGCCCGGAGGCTCCCCCTCACCTGCGGGCTGTGTGTCTCGGGCCTGGCACGTCCCCTCTCCGAACCTCAGGTGTCTCCTGAGGACCCTACATGCCACGAGGCCAGGCCCCACACACGGGGTTGCCGTTGGGCCTGTTGGGACCGCTCCCCGACCCTGTGGCAGGCCCACGGGGAGGGTGGCCTGGGGCTGAGGCGGTTCCTCTCCACGGTGAAGGAGCTCTCTGCCGCAAGCCTTGGTGTCCTGTGTCCCAGGCAAAGCCGCATTCCTGGCTGTGAGGAGGTTTCAGATTCCATCTGGGGCTCCCATCCTGGGTGGAGCCAGAGCAGGGATCCCTGGGGGCTGGCAGAGGGGCCCCAGAACCACTCAGACATCTGAAAGGTGCTGGGTGGGCTTCATCGACTCCACACATGGACAGGAAGCCCCTTCTAGACATTCTCCATAATTCAGGGAACAGGGCAGACAAATGTCCCTGCCCCGCGGGCCTCTTTCTAGGTGGGGGTCCGCCGCTAAGCCTAGACGACAAAGCAGAGATGGGCACACGACGTTCCGCGGGACGCCCTGCCGGCCTCCTCTACATACGGATCCCTCTGCTCTCATTGTCCGAAGGATGACGGGCCCTAGGACGAAGAAGAGCCCTTGTCTCCGAGGTGGTGAGGGAACGCCGGGGACCGGTCAGGTGCGGAGCCATGGGTCTCGCGCACATCCGCCGCAGGGCTCGGTCATGGTACAGGAGCTGTGGGCAGGTCGTCTGTGCACACCTGGCCATGACACACCTGGCTGGCCCTCTCGGTGGGGAGGCCTGCGTGCCTGGTGCACCTGTCCCCCACCTACCCCTGGAGGAGCAGCCACGTTCAAGCCTTTCCATGTCCGACCCTCAGGGACAGTTGGGAAGCTGGGGCAAGAGAGGCAGGGACTGGCCCAGGACAACTGAGGGGTGCAGAGTCCAAGGAGCTGCTCTCCAGTCCTAGGCCAGTCCCAACCCTCCCATGAGGTTTGCTTTGGGGGTGAGAGCCCCTCAGATCCTCGGGAAGAGCTACCCACCCCGTCCCATGTGGGGACATGACCTTGGCATCCCCAGGCACGTAGAGGCACGTGCACCTGCACACCCAGCCCCCCCCCACACACACACCACTCTGACTGCCCAGCTGGGGGTCAGAAGGGGAGGACACCCTGGGAGCGAGGTGGGTGACAGTGGGGAAAGAAGAAAAAGGTTGCAGACAGCTGGGCCATGGGGCAGGGCATCTGGACTCCTGGCAAGAACCCAGATCCATAGCATGGGGAGGGGAGACAGGCCAGGCTGAGGGTCAGGGGTCCCCAAGGGGCCCAACGGGTTTGCCAGGGCACTGGGAGAGGACAGGGTCTGGGTTCCGGTGTCCATCACCAGCCTGGGCACTTGGAAGCAGGAAGAGATACCCACCCCCAAGTCCACAGGGGCTCCAGCACAAAGGCCCCAGCTTACTCTTCTGTCACTTGGGCTGTAGAGATGCAGTGTCCCTAGGGTCCCACAGGCTTGTGGGAGAGCCTGTTGGCCTTGGATCTCCATCCCCGACCCCCTGTGCTCCCAGTCCTGGGAAAATGCTTTGTACTCCCTCGAGGTCCTTCGGAGCAGGGGACAGACTGGGGGCTTGGGGGGCTGAGGACCTGGGTACACAGAACGTGGCAGAGCACTGACCACTAGTCTGGGGACCAAGGCCAAGACCCTCCTTGTTGCAGCCTCCGGGTCCCCATATGTAAGAGGTTCCAGAATCACTGCTCTGGTCAGGCTGAGGAGGCCTTAGGAAGGAATGGAGCACCGGGACAGAAGAGGGAAACACGGACAAGGGAGGCTTCTGAGGTTTCTCACATCACCCCTGGAGTCCACAGATCCTGCTTCTGTGAGAGACACAGAGACAGAGACAGAAACAGAGAAGGAGACAGAGAATGAACACACGACAGAGGGAACCAGAAGTCACAGACTTTCCTCCATCAGCTTGGAAATGACATCCCAGCATTTGGCCCCATTCTCTTCCTGAGAGCGCGGTCACACAGGCCATCCACCCCGGAGGGGAGGGGATTCCACAGGGATGTGTGAGCAGGATGCGGGAATGCCCGGGAACCACTGTGGGGACTGCCCAGCACATGGGCGCAGACGAGGCCCCGGTGCCTGAGCCTAAACCTAATGGGAGCCCCTGGAAGTGTGTGTCACCAGAGGACCAGGTCAGAATCCGTTCATTGCAACCTTCCCACAGGGGCTGGGAACAGGCAAGAAGGGGGTGGCTTTGCTCAGACCCCAGAGCAGACCCAGGCCCCTCTGAGCTGTGCTCCATGTCCCGCCCAGCCCCTGGCTCATCCTTGCATTGCCAGGTGTGCCCCAGCCTTCTGTGATAGCAGGTCCGGAATGTATGTAGAGGCCCTACCCCTGATGGCGTCCCTAGGAGTAGAAGCCAGAACACCCCACTGTGCAGATGGGGAGCCTGGGGAGGCCCTGAGAGGCACAGGGTCTGTCCAGGGTCACAGCCCTGGGCACGCAGGGGAGCCCAGTCTGAAGCCAGCTCTGTGTCCTCACAGCGGGGCACCGGTTGCACCCAGGCCTTGGGAAGGCTGTGGTGGGGCTGTGAGGGAGTCACTGTATGGATGGGGCATGGGGGGAGGGGGAGCATTGAGCAGCCGGGGGAGGGGGCCCTCGGGGGTGGGGGTCTTGTGTGAGGAGGAAGTTGGGTAAGGGGACCCCAGGCAGTGGTGACCTCATTTCCCTGACAACAGAGTCCAACAGAATTTGGAACCCAGGTAACAAGGCACCCACATTCCAGAGACAGCCCCCTGCCCAGCTCATTTCGTTGGAGATCATCCAGCCATGAACATGTGGGCTTGTTGCCTCCCTAAGTCTGGAGGCTGCAGGCTGAAGAAAGCCCGCCCTGCAAACGCTGGCCCACGCTGGGGATGTCAGATCAGGGCTCCCCAACGCCTCTGGCCGTTTGGCCGGAAGGCCCGAAAGGTGACACCAGGAGGCCCAGAGCCGGCCATCCAGCACCACACGCTCTGATCTGACCTGTGCAGCCCCAGGCCCCCCTCCGTGTGTGTGTGTCTGTGCGTGTCTGTGTGTGAGTGTGCGTGTGCGTGCGTGTCTGTGGGTGTGCGTGCGTGTGTGTGTAAAGAAGGGTCATGCGGGGTGGGGCCACCCTGAGCAGGAGCAGGCTGATGAGGGGTCAGATTCCCAGTGAGCAGGTCATGTTCAAGGTCAAGGCTGGCCGTGTGGGATGGGGTGTGCGGGCGCTGCCCCTTCTACCCAGGGTTTATCCCGATAGCCCTGCAGGGATGGGTCACTGCATCCCGGGTGCAGGGCTGTGCACTCACAGGTCTGTGTCTGATCTGGGAGCAGCAGGGGGACTGGGCAGGAGGACAGTGAGGATGGCCGGGCAGGGCTGTGATGCCTCCAGCCGGCTACCCGTCCCTGTCTTTGCAGAAGGCCACGGATGACCTCCCGAGGCGGCTGGCGGACAGGACCTCCTCCCTGATGGAGGGGTTGACCCCACAGGCATCCCCAAAATCAAGTGCTGGGGATTGCCGGGCAAGACCTCCAACACCACCCAGACCACTGTCCCAGATGGTTGGTCACCGGACAGTGGTCCAGGAGCCGGAGCCCACGGAGACCGAGCCCGAGGGTGAGAAGGCTGGGGCTGGGTGTTTGTGGTGTGTGGGGATGGGTCGGTGCTGGCCCCACAGGGAGGAGCCCCCAGAGCCTGGTGTGGGGCCTGGAGCAAAGACTGGGCGCAGAGCATCCAGCGTGTGGACTGCAGTCGGGGAGACACCCCAGGGAGGGCTCCTTCCTGGCTGCGGCTTCTCTGGGAGGCCCTGGGCTGGGTTCTGTCTCCACGGAGAGCAGGCTCGGGCTGAGCTTTTCTCCTCTCACAGCTGCTCCACCTCCTGAGGAGCTAGAGCCGGTTCCAACTCCATCGGCAGCTCTGGACGGAGGGGTGGTGCCTGCAGCGACCTCAGGAGGAGACCAGGAGCCGGCAGGTGACCCGGCACCCACCCACGGACAGCCTGACTTGGACCAGGAAGAACTTGCACCTGCCCCGGACCCAGCTCCTGCTACTGTTCCTGCCCCTGACCCAGCTCCTGCCCTGGATCCTGCCCCTGACCCAGCTCCTGCCCTGGATCCTGCACCTGCCACTGCTCCAACCCAGCTCCTGATCCTCCTCCTACCCCTTCCCCTGCCCCTGCCAGAGCCACTGCCCCTTCACCTGCCTGAGCTCCGGTACCTGCTCCTTCTCCTGCTCCTCTCCCTGCCCCTGCCAGACTCCGCTGCCCCTTCCCCTGACCCTTCCTGGGCTCCTGTTCTTGTCCCTGACCCTGCTCCTGCTCATAACCCTACCCCTGCCAGACCTGCTGACTCTTCCCCTGCCCCTGCCTGAGCTCCTGTTCCTGCTCCTTCTTCTGCCGCTGCCCCTGCCCCTGCGCCTGCCGGAGCTCCTGTTCCTGCTCCTTACCCAGGTCCTGTCCTGGATCCTGCACCTGCCATGACTGCTGATCCTGTCCCTCCCCTTTCCCCTGCCCCCAGCCCTGCTCTTACAACTGGCCCTGCCCCTGGCCCTACCCCTATCCTAATCCCTGCCCCTACTCCTGCTCCTGCAGGGCTCCCAGAGCCACATCCAGAGCCCACAGCCCTGTGGGGAGAGCTCCTTGTACAATTGCCCTTAGTTCCATCGCCGGACCCCGACGCCCCGCCAGATTGTTTCATCCCCTCCCCCTATATTCTTTCTCTCTGGTTCATATTGTTCTGGTTCATATTGTTCATTTTCATGTTCTGTATACTGTTTATTATTTGTTTTAAATAAAATTACTTGTTTTCAACTGAACATGTGATGAGCATAAGTGCATTCCCAATGCTGTGCCACCACACCCCAGAACATTGCTGCGGAATATCTCGTGTCCCAAAGGAGTCCCCGAACCAGAAGCCCCCCTTCCCATTTCTCCCCCAGCCCAGACCCTGGAAACCCCTAAGCTGCTTTCTCTCCCTGTTCCTTTCCCTGTTCTGGATGTTTCTGTAAGTGGAATCACGCAATAGGTGCCTTTGTGTCTGCCCACCTATTTTCAAAGGGGACTTATTTTCGTCTGTGTTTATTTGTCATAAAATTTCCCTTATTCGATATTAAAATGCCTGATGGATTACAGATCAGATGTAATCAGAGAGGCCGCTTTAGGAATTATGGGCACAATCTTGGGGCCGAGACCCCTGTTCCTGCTGGGACACCACAGCCTGACCCCAGACAGGACAGGGCTGGCTCCTCCTGTGGCCCACACAGAAACCAGGGAAATGCAGAAGCTGGAAGACACACCACAAAGGGCAAAAGCATTGCTCACAACCCAAGGCCAGAGAAAGGTTTCCGATGCCTCTTGTCCAAACAACACATCAAGTCACTGGGTTCCACAAGGACAGACACCAAACGCACGCAAGTCCAAGGGGGGAGGACAGGCACGTGCAGAGTCAGAGATGAGGGAGCTCCCGTGGAAGGACTCTAGCAAAGGAAACCCTATGGAGGCAGCACTGGTCACCCTCAGACTGCAAGGTGTCTGGTCTGGGGAGAACGTGAGGAAGCGGAGATCCCCTGCAGGTACCCTGGAGAGAAGGGTGACAGGCACTCCTGTCTGGGAGAACAGTGAGCAGCACCCATCCCAGGCCACAGGAGCACTTGGCATGCTTGGCCTCTGACCAACCCCTGGAAACTCTGGCTCGGTTTTTCACAGATGTGTTTTCCAGAGTGTTTATCACAGCAGTGGTGGAGAGAGCAGGGAATGGAACAACGCTAATGCGCAAGGAGATGGATGGGATCCACAGTCCCACTCCTCATGATAGAATGTCCTGTAGCCACTGTCGCATTGTCATTCGGGGCACAGGATCCGGGAAGCCCCTCCTGAGACCCCTCCTGCCTCCCTGTTCCTGGGAACATTCAGAATTAGAGGAGGAGGAGGTGGAGAGGATCCAGGATGACAGAGGGCCAAGGAGAAGGAAGGTCAGCACTGGGAGGACCTGAGCCACCATCCAGGGCCCGGGCTGTGGTGCCATCGGACCTCACCCCAAATAAGGGCTCCTGATGGATGGATCCAACTTCTGTGGTTTCCCTCCCTCCCTCCCTCTCTCTCCCTCCCTTTCTCCCATCCTCCCTCCCTCTCACTCCCTCCCTCCTTCCCCCCTTCCTCCCTCATTCAGCAGAGGACCGGGGGTCCCTGCTGTGTACTGAGCACTGGGGCTTCATCAGTGTGCACCCCCCAACCCACATGGTCATGTCCACTGTGGGAGGTGACAGGGGTCAGTCCTCACGGCTAGGAGTGGTGATGAGCACCAAGAATCTGCTCCTGAAAACAGAGGCCAATTGCACAAAGAATGGAGAGACCCATGCTTAGCACTTCCTCTAGAAAAATCGAGTCCTGAAAAGTGATGAAGAGTGAGTATATCCTAGACTTCCTGCAATGTGAGTTCTAATGGCAGGTATGCACTGATTCTTAGAACAAACAAAGTAAATTACCCAGTGTCGACTGAGGGGTTGTGACTAACTTTTCTGACCCAATGACAGCATTTCAGCTAACATCTCCAGGGCTTCCAAGTTGTCCCAAGGGTCTCTGCGATCCTCTGATCCTTCCATTGACCTCCTTGGGAAGCTCTGTCTTGTCGTCTTCCTTGTCTCCTGCCCCTTCTGGGACCCTTCTCTGGCATCCCCGCCAGGGCCACCCCCACCAGGACTTCCTGTGCCCTGTGGCCTTTCGCCCGCATCCCATGGGGGTCCTGTGAGCCCGGTGCATTGTGCAAAGCCTGGGCGCTCCCTCTGGGGTCACTTGGCATCTCCCCTGCAGCTGCCTGCATCTTCCTGCACTGGGTCTCCTCCAAGCATTCTGTGAGGCCAACCTGTGTCCGTGTCACGGGCACGGAAGTGAGAGTCCAGAAGGTCCAGATGACCTGCTCCCAGTCCCAACGTGTGGAGCCTGGGCCAAGGATGGTCAGCGAGCAGAGGAGGACTTGAGCCTAGGAAGCCTGAGGGAGGACATGGCACAGTGAGCCTGCAGGAGGAGAGTGAACACCGTGGGGACCTGGCGCTCAGGCCTACTGGGAGACCACATCCCACCCTCACTGGCCCTGTCCCCAGGGCTGGAGGTCGTGCAGGTATCCATCCTCCCAGCCTGTAGGCTGCCTGTGGATGCCAGGAGAGGAGGCACCTGGTGCAGGAGAGAGCCCTCAGGCAGAGAGGAGGGGGCAGGCGCTCCCCCAACAGCTGGAGGAACTCGGGGTATCCACCCTCCCAGGCTGCAGGCTGGCAGTGGCTGGCAGGAGAGGAGGCACCTGGTGCAGGAGAGAGCCCTCAGGCAGAGAGGAGGGGGCAGGTACTCCCCCAGCAGCTGGAGGAACTCGGGGTAGCCACCCTCCCAGGCTGCAGGCTGGCAGTGGCTGGCAGGAGAGGAGGCACCTAGTGCAGGAGAGAGCCCTCAGGCAGAGAGGAGGGGGCAGGTACTCCCCCAGCAGCTGGTGCACTGGGTCGGGCTGAGGGGGCATCATTGGACAGCAGCTGGGGTCTCCACACAGACCCTCTCCTTAGGCTCAGCACAAGCTTGTCTGGATGGCCTTTGTCCCCCAAATACAAAGTCTGGTCCAGGGCCCTCCCACCAAGTCCTGACTCCCAATCCTTTGTACTCAGCTCAAGTGACAAGAAATGGCCAATAGTTCAGGTGGTGTTGGGTGCACAGGGAAATTTGCTTTTCTGGCCCATGCTGTAACATTGCTGGCATTTTAAAGATCTCAGGGCTCTGAATCAAAAACAGTAGGATGCCGGGGACCCCAGCTGGCTTTCTGGAAACCTACCTCTGTGCCTTGCAGCCTTCCCATCCCACCAGCTCTGCTCAGAATCCCTCCAGGCCACAGACCCACAGTCTTGGGTCCCAGACAATGTGCCTTCAGAAAGTGATCCCGGTGGGGCAGTAGGACACACTGCAGATTCCAGCAAATCCCCCTCCCAGAAACTGAGGGTACCGCTGGATTAGCTGTGTGAAAACAGCCAGGTCAGGGTTCCAGGAAGACACCAGAGGCACAGGAGTCACTGAGGGGCATCTGAAGGTCAGGTACGGGTAGTCAGAGCTTCCAGGCCCTTCTTCCCTAAAGCTCCTCATTCCTCAGCCTTTCTTCCAGTGATTCTGCTCGGTTTCTATCTGCCCCAACTGTTATCCATTGCCTAGGCAGCAGAGACTCACATATGCCTTTAATGTTTTGGACAATGAATGTCCACTTCAGTACATAGCCACTTCACTACTGGGAGAGTTGGTAGAAAGCAAAAAGTCACAGAGGACTCCAAGGGTCTGGACTTGGTGTTTCCCTCTCCTGAGATGGGGACACCTGTGGGATGAGCAGGTGGCCAGCTGGTGGGGGGTGGGCAGGGACCTGATGTGGACAGATGGGGTAGGTGAGGCCCGAGGTCCCCGGGGTATGTGCCTGGCATCTGGACTGAATAGGTCTTCAAAGCTGCAGATTGGCTGGGATCATCTTCAGGCGGAGGAGGAAGGTGAGGGGAGCAGAAGGGACTGAGGAGGCTTGGCTTAGACAGGAGAGGGCTGAGACACTCCTTTGGGGGGAAAGTGGGTCAGGTCCAGGCTCACAGGGACAGACCTTGAGGCCATTGGGCTATGTGAAATAAGCCAGTCCCTAAAGGATCAATACGGGAGGACCCCACTTGTGAGGGACAGAGAGCACTCCGATTCATAGAGGTGGAAGGAGCTGCTGGGTGCCGGGGCTGGGAGGGGAAATGGGGGGTTAGTGTCTCCTGGGTAGCGGTTCAGTTTGGGAGGATGACAAAGTTGTGGCAGTGGATGGAGGTGGCAGGTGCAAAAGAGTGAACATACTTATTGCCACTGAATTGTACCCTGAAACGTGCTTAATGGTATCAGTTGTATGTCTCTTACACAATAGGAGAGTAGTGAGTCAGGAGGACGGGACCATCGAAAGTCCCAGGAAGGCCCAAGAGCAGGGATCCTGTATCTCAGTTCTCGCTCTCATGCTCTGCGCCTTGTTGGGTATCTGAGTTCACAGTGGCATCAGTAAATGCTTGCTAAGACACAGTGCAGGCAGATGGTCCAGAGAGAGTGCACAAACCATCTGTGGGCACTGAGGAATCCCAGCGGCACATGCATCCAGACTGAGTGAGTGCCCACATTTCACAAACACCAGCATAAATAGTCATTTAAAACGAAGGCAGATGCCACTCTGGAAAACACTAGGGAGGTTCCTCAAAAAGTTGAAAAAAGAGCTACCTTATGACCGAGCAATTGCACCACTGGGTATTTACCCCAAAGATACAAATGTAGGGATCCGAAGGAGCACGTGCACCCCAATGTTTATAGCAGCAATGTCCACAATAGCCAAACTATGGAAAGAGTCTAAATGTCCATCAACAGAAGAATGGTTAAAGAAGATGTGGTGTGTGTGTATATATATACAGAGAATATCATGCACCTATCAAAAAAATGAAATCTTGCCATTTGCAACGACGTGGATGGAACTACAGTGTATTATGTTAAACAAAATAAGTCACTCAGAGAAAGACAATTATCCTATGATCTCAGTGATATGAGGAATTTGAGGAACAAGACAGAGGATCATAGGCGAAGGGAGGCAAGAATGAAACAAGACGAAACCAGAGAGAGAGACAAACCATAAGAGATTCTTAATCTCAGGAAACAAACTGAGGGTTGCTGGAGTCGAGGGGGTTGGGAGGCGTGGGGTGACTGGGTGATGGATACTGGGGAGGGTATGTGCTATGGTGAGCACTGTGAATTGTATAAGACCGATGAATCAAAGACCTGTACCCCTGAAAGAAATAATACATTATACGTTAATTTAAAATTCACTAAAATAATAAAAATAAAACAAAAGCAGGTGACCTCAAGCTGTATTGCAAAGCTGTCATCATCAAGACAGTATGGTACTGGCACAAAACAGACACACAGATCAATGGAACAGAATAGAGACCCCAGAAATGGACCCTCAACTCTATGGTCAACTAATCTTCCACAAAGCAGGAAAGAATACCCAATGGAAAAAAGACAGTCTCTTCAATAAATGGTGCTGGGAAAATTAGACAGCCACATGCAGAAGAATGAAACTGGACCATTCTCTTACACCATATACAAAGGTAAACTCAAATTGGATGAAAGACCTCAATGTGACACAGGAATCCATCAAAATCCTAGAAGAGAACACGGGCAGTAACCTCTTCGACCTCAGCCACAGCAACTTCTTGCTAGACACGTCTCCAAAGGCAAGGGTAACAAAAGCAAAAATGAACCTTTGGGACTTCATCAAGATAAAAATCTTCTGCACAGCAAAGGAAACAGTCAACAAAACTAAAAGTCAAGCCATGGAATGGGAGAAGATATTTGCAAATGACATTACAGATAAAGGGCTGGCATCCAAGATCTATAAAGAACTTCTCAAACTCAACACCCAAAAAACAAATAATCCAATCAAGAAATGGGCAGAACACATGAACAGACACTTCTCCAAAGACACACAAATGGCTAACAGACACATGAAAAAATGCTCCACATCACTAGCCATCAGGGAAAAAGAAAATAAAACCACATTGAGATACCACCTTACACCACTCAGAATGGCAAAAATCAACAAGGCAGGAAACAACAAATGTTGGTGAGGATGTGGAGAAAGGGGAACCCTCTTACCCTGTTGGTGGGAATGCAAGCTGGTACAGCCACTCTGAAAAACAGTATGGAGTTTCTTCAAGACGTTACAAATAGAACTACCCTACCACCAGCAATTGCACTACTGGGTATTTACCCCAAAGATACAGATGTAGTGAAAAGAAGGGGAACCTGCCCCTCAATGTTCATAGCAGCAATGTCCACAATAGCCAAACTGTGGAAGGAGCTGAGATGCCCTTCAACAGAAGAATGGATAAAGAAGATGTGGTATATATGTACAATAGAATATTCCTCAGCTGTCAGAAAGGATGAATACCTACCATTTACATTGACATAGATGGAACGGGAGGGGATTATGCTAAGTGAAATAAATAAATCAGAGAAAGACAATTATCATATAGATTCACTCCTATGTGGAATGTCAGGAATAGCACAGAGGACTACAGGGGAAGGGAGGGAAAACTGAACAGGAAGAAATCAGAGAGGGAGACAAACCATGAGAGACTCTGGACTCCGGTAAACAAACTGAGGGTTACAGAAGGGAGGAGGGTGGGGGGATGGGGTAACTGGGTGACGGGTATTAAGGAGGGCACATGTTGTGATGAGAACTGGGTGTTATAGGCAACTAATGAATCACTGAACACTACATCAAAATCTACTGATGTACTATATGTTGGCTAATGAATTTAAATTTAAAAAATTAAATAAAATTAATGAATAAAAAATAAATCCACGGCAGGAAATGGAAATAACCCAGAGGGCGCCATGCTCCTGGAGGCTGAGCTAGCGGTCACGGCCAAGGCCTCTGGCGGTGAGGTCACCGGGGTTCTGAGAGGTGGCTCGGTGCACCCCTGACCCTGAAGCCCCATGGCCATGGCAAGGTGCAAGGACTGGGAGGGAAGACCCAGCCAGGACCTGTTCTGGCTCCACGGCTGCTACAGGGCTGCTCCCAGCCCCACCAGGCGGTGTCTGTTTAGAACCAGGGAGAAAACCTTTCCCTCAATTGTTCTTTTTAAAAATGGTTGCTCAGCATTGACACAGAAAAACTTCTGACATAAAACTGGAGCCGTTCACAGCTGCAAATGACCCAGAAGTGAAAAAAATGTAGTGAACGCAAAGAGAGGACGTTGTATCCCCAGGCAGGCCTCCTGTGAGCAGGTGCGGCTGGGGCACTGGACACGCCAGTGCAGGCTCCACAGTGTCCCTCGAGGGGACAGAAGTAGGAACCTGCTCTGATGGCTCCGCTGAAGTCAGCACCCCCTGCTGGAGACGGGGACAGCCCCTCATGAGTTCCAGGTGTCCTGGTGATTCTTGGGCACGGCCCAAATCTCAGCTTCTTCATGACCCGGAGCCAGCCCAGCAGCTGCACCCAGGTCCTCCAGGGCCAGCCCAATAGCTGTGGGTCCCGCAGGTCCTCCAGGGACAGCACCTTGGTGGGCTTGTGGTCCAGCAGGTACCTGTTCAGGTGGCTCTTATCGTACCACATGGCCTCAATCCCATTGGCCCAGTTGACCACCATCACCTGGTGACAGGCTGAGGTCAGTCGGTGAACCTCCGCCACAACCCCCCAAAAAAGGCCCCCATGTAGTAGAAGTCACCCTGGTCCTTGGGGATGTGGGCCTGGGACTGGGACCAGCGCTCATAGCTTAAGTCCTCATGGGCCACCCAGTAGAAACCGGGGTGCAGGGTGCCAAAGAGGGGGGACAGGATCTCCACGCCCACGTGGTCACAGAACTTCATGTCCACATCCCCGCACACCATGTCATCCACCTCATAGAGGAAGCACTCCTCATAGAAGCAGCTCATGATCGCCATGTGCTGCATGGACACATCCTGCCAGTGTGGGGCACCGCGGACCTCAAGAACCACCACCCTTCAGTGCTCCTGGAGGGGCACACGGGACACAGCAACCAGCTGGTCGGTGAAGACATAGTAGATGACCCTGTGTCCACCATGAAGTGATTCTGCAGGAACAGCTCCAGGATGACCCCGTATCCACAGGGGCAGGGGACAGGGCAGGAAGAGGGTCACTGCCAGAGGCTGGCAGCAGAACCCCAGAGCTGGGGGTCATGGACGTGTGCACCTTCTTCATGGGGACAGGCCCTGGGCTGCTTTAAGCAACAGCCACCTCCTGACCTGTCCTGAGTGAATCTGCCGGCAGGGCCTCCCTACCTTCTGCTCCCAGAGATGGGGGCCATCAGTGCCCCATCTTACAAAGGGGAGCCTGAGGCTTGGGAGGCTGGAAACCCATGCAGCCGCACAGTCAGCATGCTGGAGCCAGGAACACTCCCCCTGTGCTGAGCTCCTGGGCAAACCCTGCAGGTGCCCTCCCCTAGCTGCCCCCCTGCAGGTTCTGTCCCCACCTGCCATGAGTTGAGCACCTTTGGGCACAGCCTGTGTTTCTATGTCCTACAGACTGGGTAGAATCAGCAGGGCCGGCCAGCTGCCCCACTTTACTTTGAGTGGGCTGTCGCTGGTCCCCAACAGAGCTGTCTCCACCCCCTATAGGGTCCTCCCTTGAAGGCTACTGGGCCTCTGGATGACAAGGTCCATCAGTAAACCACTGGTGTTCCTAGGAGGGGTCACCCTCGAACTCCCCAGATCAGGAATCAGGTTCAGCCTGTGGAGAGGGAAGGGGAAAGATGACCCCTGGAAGAAAAGGGGGCTTGCTTAGACCCCAGCCTTGAATCCAAGGGTGTAGCTTCTGGTTCCAGGTCTACATCTCCCCGGCCCCAAGAAGTTGGAAGTCTTGTCCAACTTCCTCACATGGCTGGTCCCCCTTTGAGGGGACTACCTGCCCCTCACTATGGGGACAGCAGCTCCCCCATTGTCAGCAAGGGTTGTGAGCCCCTCTGAGACTGATTTTTTTAAAGACTTTTTTTTGACAGAGAAAGAGACAGCTAGAGAGGAAACACAAGGAGGGAGAGTGGGAGAGGGAGAAGCAGGCTCCCCGTTGAGCAGGGAGCCTGACATGGGACTTGATCCCAGGCCCCTGGGATCACGACCTGAGCCGAAGGCAGACGCTTAATGACTGAGCCACCCAAGCGCCCTGAGACTGAATTTTTTACGCAGGCACTAAGACTACTTCCCTGTGCCTGCCCCCATACCTCGCAGGTTAGTAAATCGCTCACACAGGGAAGGCAGGTACTACATTTAAATTGGGGATGAGCACACACACCCAGCAGACATGAGTCAGGTCACCAGGGGGCAAGTAGAGGCCCAGCCAATGGGAGAACAAGCCAGACATGATGCAAGGGGAGAGAAGAGTGCTCCTGGCAGAGGGCACAGAGAATGTAAAGGATTGGAGTCAGGCCCAAGGAACATGTGGGACAACCACACAGCTTGGTGGCCCACAGAGGGGGGCTGCAGTGGGAGAGGTGAGGCTGGAGAGGACAGACAGGTGGGGAGCGGATCGCAGAGAGGCTCAAAGGTTATGTTCTGAAACGATCAATCTGGTTACCGGACGAGAATGGTCTCTATACAGCAGAGGACAGGGAGACCCTAATCCTAACCTCTAACCCTTAACCCTAACCCCTAACCCTAACCCTAATCAAACATCATGCTCAATTTTGAGGACTAACAGCTCTACTCTGAACTCACAAACAAGTCCATCATTCTGGCTTTCACTCATTGCCCAGTCTTGTACTGAAAGTTCTACCCAAAACAATAAGGCAAGAAATAAGGCGTCCATATGTGAAAGGAAACAGTAGAACTAGATCTATTTGGAGACCAGAGATGACATCATCTTATACAGAGAGCTTCTTAAAAGAATCAACAAAAAATCATTACCGCCAGTTACCTAATTCAGCAAAGTTACAGAGCAAAATATCAATACACAAAAATCTCTCTTATTTGGATACACTAGCAATGAATCATCCAAAAAGGAATTCAAGAAAACAATTCCATTTTAGGGAACATCAACATTGACCAAATACTTACGGATAGATATAATCAAGGTGCAAGTCCTGTCCACCGGAAGTTACAAAACATTGCTGAAAGAAAGGGAAACTTGAATAACTCTGAGGACACCCCACGGTGATGAAAAGACATACTATTGATAAGATGGCAATAGTACACAATGCGATGTGGAAATTCAATGTGTTCCGAAGGAAATTCACAAAGGCCTTTGGGAAGAATTGCACAAGCTAATCCTAACAGTCATATGGAATTTCAAAGGACCACAAGATAGCCAGAACAATCTTGAAAAAGAAGTTCAAAGGTGAAAGGTCATACTTCCAATGTTCAAATCTTAATACAAAGCCAACAATAAGTCAAACGTTGTGCTATTGTCGTAAAGGTATGCATACACCCTGAAACAGAGAATGCATTGTATGTTAATTAACTGAGTTTAAATTAAAATTTTTTTCAATAAATAAAATAATTTTTTTAAAACAAGGTATGCATACAGATCAGTGGGATTGAACTGAGAGCCGAAATAAACCCCTTCATCTATGGTCCACTGAATTTTGACAAGGGTCGACAACATTACATTGGGAGACAACTGGTTATCCATGTGCAGAGGAACGATACTGGACCCTTACCTCATACCACATAGAAACATTAGCTCAAAATCAGTAAAGGCTTAAATGGAAGAGGTAAAATTACGAGAAATAAATGGGGCTAAATCTTCATAACCTTGGATTTAGCAATGTTTTTAGATCTGACACCAAAGCATAAGAAAAGAAAGAAAGAATAGATAAAATCATATCCCCCAAATTAAAAATATTTTCAGGGCGTCCAGGTGGCTCAGTAAGTTAAGCATCTGACTCTTAATTTTGGTTCAGATCATGATCTCAGGGTCATGAGATCAAGCCCCATGTCAGGCTCCACGCTGAGTGTAGGGCCTGCTTGAGAGTCTCTCTCCCTCTCCCTCTGCCCCCGACCGCTCGCACACTCTCTCCCTCGCTATTAAAACAAATGTTAAAATAATTTTAAAATCTTGGTACATCAGAAGTTACTAACCTAGGGGCGCCTGGGTGGCTCAGTTGGTTAAGCGACTGCCTTCGGCTCAGGTCATGATCCTAGAGTCTTGGGATCAAGTCCCGCATCGGGCTCCCTGCTCAGCAGGGGGTCTGCTTCTCCCTCTGCCCTCTTCCTTCTCGTGCTCTCTGTCTCTCATTCTCTCTCTCTCTCAAATAAATAAATAAAATCTTAAAAAAAAGAAGAAGTTACTAACCTGAATATGAAAAGACTGCCCCCAGAAGGAAGGAAATATCTGTACCTTATGTATCTAGTAAGAGTCTGTTGTCCAGAATATATAAAGAGCTTTTACAACTCCTCAACAAAAAGACAACCCAATTTTTAAAATGGACAAAGGACTTTGATAGACCCTTCTCCAGAGAAATCATGGGGAGTTGGGTGTTTAATGCATACAGAGTCTCCCTCGGGGAGAATGAAAAAGTTCTGGAGAATGATGTATAACCGTGGGAACTCAGCTAAGGCCAGAGAACTGTGTACCTAAAATGTTTTAGGTGGTAAATGTTATTTATGTTTAGTCACAGTGAAAAAATGAATGAGGGACTGATGCATGTCACAACATGGATGGACACTGAAAACAGCCCAAGTGACAGAAGCCAGACAGAAAATACCACTCAGATTAGAGCCATCTGTACTATTCCAATCCATCAGGGTTGTGCAAATAGCAGGTCTCAGGAGCAGCTCCAGAAAAAGAAAACTGAATCCGAATGGAGAAAGACATTTCAAACAGTGGGGCAGGTGGCGACAGCTGAAGTGGGTCTGTGGTCTGGGTTATAATGTGGAAAAGGAGATGATTTCCTCATTTAGGGTTACGTGGTGCTTCTGCAGGAGAGTGTCCCTGTTTGGGGTAAAACGCACTGAATCACTCCGTGTGAAGTGATAAATGTAGTAAGGAGACGACAGCTGGGGGGTCTGAGTGTGGAGATCAAGTGTATTTGTGCTGCTGTGACAGGTTTACCACACTTTGAAATCTCTACAGAGTCAACTACTCTTCCAAACAGCCATGTCAGCACCAGGTCACAGAAGCAGAGAAGACATCAAACTCCAGGATGGAGGCCAAGCCCTCCCAGATCCAGTTCACCCATCATGGAGCAGCCACTCGCCCTTGTAGGAGGCCACATGGTGGCAAGAGACTCGTGGGAGGATTAGGTCGGTGCCCCCTGTCTCTTGGGTGCAGTAGAAGCAGTAGAATCTGGAATTCCAATTTTCCACAGTGCTCCACCAAAAACTGGTTAGAACTGTGAAAATGCATGAAGGGAAGCCTCAGGAAAGTGGACTGGGGACACCAGAAGGGGAGGCTGGAGGGGAGAGCCTGCCACTCAGGGTCGTTACAGGAACAACTGTCAGTTACAGACCCAACATTAGAACCCTCCACAGGAGAGACTCACCAGTCACAGGCCCCAGAGGGGAAGATGCAGGTTTCACCTCCTCCAAGAAACCCACCACCCCTGCCGCTCAGCAGGTGACAACCCTCCATCACCTGAAGCCCTGCTTTTCTCCAGTGGACTTTCCTTCAAAACAACCCTCCCAACTTCCCCCACCTTCCCAAGAAATAATGTTTCTCTCCTTTCTTTTTCTTTTTTTTAAGATTTTATTTATTTATTTGAGAGAGAGAATGAGAGACAGAGAGGACGAGAGGGAGGAGGGTCAGAAGGAGAAGCAGACCCCCCGCTGAGCAGGGAGCCCGATGCGGGACTCGATCCCGGGACTCCAGGATCACGACCTGAGCCGAAGGCAGTCGCTTAACCAACTGAGTCACCCAGCGCCCTATTTTTATTTTTTTTTAAAGATTTATTTATTTGACACACAGAAAGAGAGAGAGAGCAGGAACACAAGTAGGGGGAGTGGGGAAGGGAGAAGCAGACCCCCCGCCGAGCAGGGAGCCCGATGCAGGACTCGATCCTGGGCCTCCAGGATCAAGACCTGAGCCGAAGGCAGTCGCCCAACCGACAGAGCCCCCAAGGCGCCCTCTCTCTTTTCTTTCTTGCACTTGCCTGTGATGTGGCCGTAGCTTGCTTGTCCTGGATTGCAAGTCTCTGCTATTCCCAAATAAACCCATTTTGCTGGTAAAATAACTGGCAGTTTTAGTTTAGGATTAACAGAACTAACAAATTCGATAAATTTGCAAGAAACGAAACCAACATACAAAAATCAGTTGCATTTCTATGTGCTCATAACAAACTATCAGAAAAAGAAGTACAGAGAACAATGCATTTCCACCTGCATCAGAAAGAACACTATATCCTGGAATCCATTTCACCAAGGAGGTGACGGACCTGTTCTCTGACACCCTGATGACCGGCAACGAGGGAGACACACGGAGACGGGGAGACACTCTGAGCTCACGAAAGAGCGGACACTGTGAAAATGTCTACTCTGCCCAAAGCCGTCTACACAGTCCGCGCCGTCGCTGCCCAACTTCCAGCCGGGTCTTCACAGACCCCGAACCAACAGCCCCGAAGCGGGTGTGGACGCGGGGAGGACCCCGCAGGGCCGAGGCCGGGGGAGCACGAGCACCGCGGCGGGAGGCCGCCCCCGACCACAGACTGCCGGAGGAGCCCCCGGAACCGAATCCGGGCGCGCATAAACACGTGCGCGTGGGCCGCCGGGGCAGGTCCGAGGCCCGAGAGCGGAGGCCCGACAGCCCCGCGCGCCACACCGCCCACGAAGCCCCGGAAACGCCCCAGTCTGTGCACCCGCCCTTCCTCCGCGGGGTCCCGTGAGCGCGGACCCCCTCAGACGGCTTCTCCTCACCTTCTCCTCCCACCGCGGGTCCTGAGGAAGCTGGGCTCCTGCCCTTGTGGACGCCGCCCCACATCCTCCACAGCGGGTCCTGAGGAGGCCGGGCTCCTGTCAGCGTGGACGCCGCCCCGTGTCCTCTACAAGCCTCCGCAGCGGGTCCTGTGGGTATGGACGCGGACCCATGTCCTCCCGAAGCTTCCACAGCGGGTCCTGAGGAGGCCCGGCTCCTGTCAGCGCGGACATCAGGTTCCGAGGTCCGGCTCCTGTCCCAGCGGCTGCGCAGGCCGGGCTCCGGGCAGGAGCCGGGGTCGGGCGCCCTCTGCAGGCGGGGGACGCAGTGCAGGACAAGGTGAGCTCAGCGGTCAGTGGAAGCACCTGCTCGCTCCGGGGTCCCGCGAAAGCCATTAAATTCTGAAAATTCAAGCTGAATGGAGCCCAATATCCCCCCAACTTCTCCAAAATTAGCTAAGGAACAATTAATTGGAAACAATATGGAAGGACAACACTCCCTTACCCAAACAGTGCCACTGAACATGACCCTGCCCCTGACTGAACATGATTCTGACACAAACTTCATCTCAAGCCTGGTCCTGACCCTCACCCAGGACCCTAACCCTAGCCCGCAACCTGAACAATGTTCACAATAATCAAAAGGTAGAAACCATGCAAATGTCCATCAGTGGCTAATGCATAAACAAAGTATGGTTAAGGGTTTGGGTCTGGGTTCAGGGTCAAGTTTGGGGCAGGGTTCTAGATCAGGGTTTGGGTTTAGGATCAGGGTGAGGGTGAGGGTTTTGGGTGAGGGTGAGGGTACTGGTTAGAGTTAGAGTTTAGGGCTTTAGGCTTATGATTTAGGGTTTAAGACTTAGGGCTTAGGGGATAAAGTTCAAGGTCAAATTTGGGGTTTGGGTTCAGGGCTCATGACTCAGAGTTCGGGTTCAGGGTTTGGGTTCATGGTTCAGGGTTTGGATTCAGGACTTGGTTCAGAGTTCTGGTGTGGGGTTCAATTTCAGGTTTGGGATTCAGGGTTCCAGTTTGGTGTTTAGGGTCACGTTAGGTTTTAGGGTTAAAGTTAGGGGTTAGCGTTAGGTTTAGGGATTACACATGTTCTTCAGTTGTCATCATGGACACAAAATTTCTATCTGAAGTTTCTAAATCTGAAATCTATTTAGTCTGGGTGTCAGGAGCTTGTTCAGATTTTAGGGTCACAGTAACTGCCTACCAACAGCATTCTGACCCTAGAGTTTCCCAGTCACCCAGATGCTATTTGTTTTTGTTTTTTTTTTCTTGGTTCAAACATGCCCTCTCCATAGAAGGGTGAGCTGGTGGCAAATTTGGGGTGATTTCACAGTGGTAGAGGTGTGAAACCAAATATTGTGGAAATGTCCATAGAAAATGAAAAAGGAGACAAATAATTTGTCGACTCCTGATTCTTCCACAACAACAAAGACCAAGTTCCCGACAGAATCTGATAATGTTCCCTAGGAAGGACTATGGTACTCATTACCAGTACCAAAAGAGGGCCCCCTCCCCTGGTTTAAACTAAGAATCACAGGAGGATACTTCCTATTTTGTTGTCAGAAATAAAATTTTATTATTTGGATGTTCCAGTGGACAATATGTGGAGGGCATTGCCAACATTTCCCACTCTCCCCAAATCCTCATCAACACACGGATACAATGCAGACAACATAGTAATGCACTGCTCATTGGAATTCCAAGAACAAGGAGGGCTATTAGAACTAATAAAAATATATCTACTATTAAACTCAGAAAAAGCACTCTTTATGGGCACTTAATGAGGACCCCTATCCTTAAGATCTAACATCTCATCCTATGGAATCCACCCATAAAAAATCGTCAATAACAATAGCCTGCCAACCACTGTAACCACCCCACGATTTACCTATAGACTTGTAATACACACTCCAACCGCTAGAGGCACACTTCTCAGCAGCCGAACAGGACTTGCCCACCCCCGGGGGAACAACTGTTACAGTGATGTAAAAAAATCCCACTCCTTGGAAATCCCAGCCGTGAGGACAAAGGCACAGAAACTACACCCATAACTTAATAAAAGACAGACATCTCGTTAGCCAGATGCTGCAGATCACCACCACTCTCACGAAGTCACTCCACAGTGGACTCCAGATCTGTCTTCTTCCCAGGATTACGAGGTGCGCCACATTCTTCCAATACGCCACCCTTAGAACAAAACCTTTAACTGTCCTCGTCGGTCCTGTGTGCAGGCTCACAGTGAGCCCTGCGAAAGCCGGACACCTTCTTGAGAGCACTCAGCCTCTCGCGCCTATCCTAGCAGATAGAGGGTGCCGCCGCTCTCCCCAACTTCTGTACCAACTGGAAAATACTTTGAACAAGTCTTGTCATACTCCATACAAAAGGCATATTCTTCATCTGCAAAATTACTGACGGTGAAACACCACGGATTCCTCGCACCTTCTTGAACCTAGGTAAATTGGAGATACAGGTTGGCCAGAGCTATTATCCCCAATCCCCATACCCCCCGCACACACACACCCTTACCTTGTGCATTCCAGACTAGTTTCCATCAGCTTTGCTCATTCTCAGCCATTGTGTCTGCAGAATAGTAGAGTAGAACTGAGGTGCCGGGACTGAGGTGCTAGGTACTAAGCCAGCACCTTGGACCCACTCACTACCAGAAATCAACACTCATTTTATCAACAGATGCATCACAGAAGATGTTGCCACCATAGCAATTAGAAAAGTCGTTACAACAGAGGAACTAACAACCTGTACCAGTCTCCACGGCCCCCTCCCTGGCTCCAGGGATTGGCTCATCCATGGACATGTGACCTGGTCCCAGCCAGTGAGGTGGCAGGAAACTCGGATCTCGGCCTGCAGAGCATAGCATGGGGTGGACCACCCAGGCCGGGGGCTTTTCCATCAGGACTGCAGAAGTGGCCTAGGCGAGGCCAGTGCCAGCCCCACAGAGTGCCCAGGAAGCCAGGGGCTCGATAACATTGCTGAGGGCTGAATCGAACTCGTCCTGAAGCCCACGCATGCTAGGTCCTCCACTGACTCCCAAGAACCGTAAATGTGCTCACGGTCTTGGCCTGAACAAGATGACCGTCTGCGTGGTATATACCCCGCAAGATGTACCCTCCACGCAATGGGGACATATTCAGCAAAACCATACCTACATGTACTTCAACCAACATCTCATGGGAAGCTTGCGGCATTCAGATAAATGCGGGGGAGTTCCTAGGCCTTAATTATTGGTCAGTCTCGCTATCATCTTTCCTTTCAAGTTTAGGGGCCGGGTCAGGCAGGATAGATCCCAGTGTACGCCCACGTTGCCATTTCAGAATAAGAGCCCTCTCCCCCACCGTCCATCAGGTTGCAAATCTGGGGTGTGGGAAACTACCACCCATGGGCCAATGTGACCTCCCCCTGTATTCTGTAAATTAAGTGTGGCTGGAACATGAGCTATGGAAGGTCTGTGGCTGCTTTCAAGCCACAGTGCAAGAGTGGAATCATCGTCAGAGAGACCATGTGGATCGCAACGTCTAACAGAAAATCTTTACAGAAGACTTTACAGAAGAGTCTGTGCCAATCCCTGTTCTAAAAGGTAATATTATCATGTCACTCCTTTGACTAGAACGTAGCACCTTCTGGGTAAAATCTAATTTCTTTACCCCCACAGGCAAGGACTTCCATTGTTTTAGCCAGAACTGCATATCCATCCTCCTCTATTTATACCTTTAATGGCACATCTACATGTCTGCTGCCCAGTGTGAATTCACTGTAGTTTACATGGTACTGATGCTCAGAAATGGAGGTGTAAGTGTGAACATGTGAGTGTGAGCGTGTGTTGACTCTTTGTTAGCCACGGTATGCGAGTAGAACACAATACAGTAGCGTGCTTTCTGTCTCACAGTGACGGCCACATTATGTGGTTACCTAATGACATCAGAAGGAATCCACCTTCATAGAACAAACTTCGTCTGGGAAGATTCTCAAATCCCTTGTCCTGGGCCCTATGCTCCACCGCGGCTGGGGGCACACAGAGGGACAGAGATGCCTATGGTTCCAGGACAAAAGATCCCGAAACCAATTACTTACCTGTCATCCAGCCAGGCAGCTGTGAGAGAGATCTACTCGTAGCAGAAAGGACAGAACGAGAGACAACAAATGACAACATGGAGTGACAAGTGCCACTACAGAGGACGCTCAGGAGGACTGGGGTTTGCAGGGTTGGCCAGAGCAGGGGCAGGGGGACCAGGAATGCTCCAGGAGGTTGATCACAGTTGTGTCCTTGCCTGGCTACACGTGTCAGTGTGACTGGCCATTGGCCAGACAGGAAATGACAGGGGGGGAGGGGGGGGGGTCGCTACAAAAGAGATTTCTTTCCATACAATTTTATTTTGCATGCTTTTCTGACTCCCTAAAGCTGGATGAGTATAACATGAGGTATGTAGTTTGCCATTTCTTTAAAGTCTGAGGTACGGTACACAGAGCACACTTGAGATTTATTTTTGTTGCTTTCGCAGTCTGATGACTTTTCCTGCCTTTATATCTGACCCAAGGACAGGGAACAAAGTCAACACAGATTTGCACACTTTGAAATGTCAACAGAAATCTGCAAACCCAGGTTCCCACAGGATTGGAAGTTTAAGGACCAGAGTGACAAAAAAGGGGAGGAAGATAGCAAGTAACCAAAAGAAGATGTCATGTGTCTGTGAGCTGGCCACCTTCTCTACCTGTCAGAAGGAAGCCATGCCTGACAGGAGGGAGCCACACCTGGACCTGGTCTCTCTGGCCTGCCCTTGAGCAGAGCAGAGGATGTGCTGAGCTGGGTGTGGGTGTCGGGGGAAGAGATGGGCAGCTGGCCACAGATGTTACCTGCCAAGTACCTGTAGGACCAGCTCCCGGTCCTCAGCTAAGGTTAAACAATAAATACGTTTAGTTACATATTTACTGTGACAGGAAAGGTGCTCAGTGCTTTGGGTGACTATATTCTTAAAAACACTTTATGGAGGTATGACTGACATACAAAAAGCTGTCCATAATTAATATATGCACCTTGACCCTGAACCTAACCCTAATATCTAGTTAAGATATACTCGATTTAGAATATGGCTTATAAATTATATGGTGGTTTTTAGTAGCTAGGGGATCCAGGGACCAACCTATTCCATCTTCTTCTCCCTCGAATTTGACAGATTGGAACATATTCTGCCACGTGCTATATGGAGAGCGGCCACACGGGGGCAACAGTGAGTAAAGAGTAGGGCAAACCCGGGCACAAAGCCAATTCTTCCTTTATCCTGTAAAACCTTGCTCATTCAATGTTCACAGATCATTCTATAGATTATTAAAAGTGTGACTTTGCTGAACTTTTTAAAAAACAAACTAATTCTTTGAAACCATTAAAAATATAAGATGTTTTAAAAAATCTCGGAGTTGGCGAGCAGATGAAGACCCAAGGGCCTGGGAAAAGGCTGTGACTATTGAATATGTTCAGATCTAATTAGGAAACAAGTATGATTTACAGTCCACTTATTTTCACAAGGAATTTGTGTCAACTAACAGTACTGAACCCACACAAAAGAGTGCAGCTCAGAGGAAAACAAAATGAGAATCAACAGCCTCAAGAGGCAGAGAAAGAGCCACACCCGGGAGCAAAGAAGACATACCACAGAGGCTAGGCTCAGGCTGATTTGCAGCCCGTAGGTCCTCTGGAGCTAGAATGCCCCCAATGCCCCTGGGGGTCGTGGGTCGGGCAGAGCTCAAACCCTGATGCTGCATTGTTGTAACCAGTGACAGGTCTCCTGGTCACTTCCTCCATGAGACACCCCCCACGCCCTGACTACTCCAGCCCGCTTCTGGGAATTCCCATTCCTCTTTCTGACCCCGTTGTTTTTCCCTTCACTTACAAAGTATATAGTATGTTTACCTACATACTATTCTGTCATTTAAACGTTTTTGACATGTTCTCACTGCACTGTACTTTGCATCATCCACCCTGATGTATAATCACTTGTTGCATTGCATGACTTAACTGGGGACTAGGAATACCCTCACGGTGTCATGGGGCTAGTGTCCTGGGCAAGGTCCTCACTAGGTCCTCATCCTGCAGCTGTTGCACGAAGGCCTGATCCAGGCACTGCTGTTTTCGTGCAAGCAAGACAGCACAAGGCAAATAAGCCAAAACCTTGGGTTTCAGTTCGGATACTCATGGCCCCTCAGCCACATCAAATGGCGTGAGGGCACACCCTGAATATACTTGCTAGTCCAATGTTGCCCTAGGGAATTCCCATGGAACAGCCATTGTGTCAAATGGGGGAAAGCAGTGTGAGTGGGGAGGGTGGGAGTTAGAATTCCTGAGATAGAATCAGTCTTGGAGACTGCTTAGCACTTAATAGGAGTTCATTACATAGTTCTTGAATGAATAAATGAATCTAAAAACATTTCCTAATTTTAGAAATGATGAGCCTGAAGCTCAGATTAAGTGACTCACCTAAATTGTACTGGAAATTGGTGACAGAGCCAGACCGAGATCTGAGATGGCCTCCGGCATGATCCCCCTGAGTGGCTTTAGCTCGAGCCATAATCACGCATTTAAATTTTCTGGACTCCCAGGCTCTCATGTGGCTCTTCATGTGGCATATTCTGGGAACAAAGGTCATGTCAGTGTCACAGAAACCTCTTACACTGGTTATAATGAGACGTTGTGAGGTCAATGGAATCCCAACCCATAGGCCATCTCACAGTTTGTCTGCAAAGATATGGTTGGTGGGAAACCCACATACTGACAGAGGGTTAGTGTCAGAATACTACTGAGGTTAGGTGCAGGGTCAGGGTGGGGATGAGGGTCAAGGTCACCCCAAAGGTCAAGGTTAGTGTGAAGATAAGAATCAGGGTGAGCAGGGTCAGGGTCATAATCAGTGCTTTAGGGCTACTGTCAGGGTCAGTTTTAGTAAATGGTCAGAGTGAATGTCAAATTATGACTCATTTTGAAAGTTAGGATCCAGATTACTGTGACAGTTGGGTCCAATTCATGTTCAGGGTGAGAGAGGGTTCCAGCTCAAAGTCAAGATCAGAGTCAGAGTGAAGGTAAGGGTCAATTCTGGGTCAGTATCATGGAGAATGCCAGATTCAGAATCAGGTTAAGGGTACACTGCAAGGTCAGTAACATGGTGAAGGTCAAACAAGGTAAGGGTCACGTTCAGGACCAAGGATAGGGTGAGTGTAGGGTCAGGATCAGGGCCCAGTGTGACATCAGCATGGTGGCCGCAAGAGTCTTCCCTTTTTTCCTCTCCCCTTTTATTTACAACTACTTTGACATTCATAATCAAACAAAAGTGCCTCTGCTCATCACACCAGGACACCCAGATTTCTATGCACCTGTGCATCAGAAAGTAGGTGGACAGGACTGTGAAGCGGGTTGCAGATCCAAGGAAGTTGATGAGCCTGCCCCACCCTGACTTGCTATGATAGGGGAAGGGTCATGGGATCAAGCCCCACTTCAGGCTCCCTGCTCGGCACAGAGCCTGCTTGTCTCTCTCCCTCTCCTTCTGCTCCTCCCCCTGCTTGTGCTCTCTCTCTCTCTCTCAAATAAGTAAATAAAATACTTTTTAAAAAGAAAAGAAAAAGACATTACAACTGAGACTGCAGAAAAACTGGATTGTGAGACTAAACAATTACAAGCCAAAAACTCAGATAACTTAGAAGAAACAGATCCATTCCTAGAAACAAGCAACCTACAAACTGAATCAGGAAGAAATAAAAAATCTGAACAAACCAATAGAGACTGAAGAAATTGAATCAGGAATCAAAAACCTTCCAACACAGAAACCTCCCTCAGGACCAGACAGCTTCACTAGAGATTCTACCAGACAGTCAAAGAAGAATTAACACCAATTCTTCTCAAACTCTTCCAAAACATTGAGGAGGAGGGACTACTTCCAAAATCACCTTGCGAGGCTGGCATTGCCCTGATACCAAAGCCAGAGAAGGACGCCACAAGCAAAGAAACCTACAGACCAATATCTCTGATGAATCCAGATGCAAAAACTCTCAACAACATATTACCAAACTGAATTCAAGAACATATAAAAAGGATTATACATCACGAGCAAGTAGGATTTATCCCTGGAATGCAAGGATCATTAAACATACACAAATCAATAAATGTGATCCATCACATTCATAAAATAAAAGGGAAAAAATCACATGATCATCTGAAGAGATGCAGAAAAACCACTTGACAAAATACATTATTTCATAAAAACCCTCAGCATATCGGGTATAAAAGGAACATACCTCAGTATATTAGAGGCCATACGTTATGAGCCCATGGCTAACATTAGACTTGCTGGTGAAAATTGAAAGCCCTTCGTCAAGAAGCAGGAACAAGACGTGGATGCCCACACACACCACTCTTATTAAGTTTGGTATTAGAAGTCCTTGCTAAAGCAATTAGCACAAAGAACTAACAGGCATCCAAATCAGGAAGGAAGAAGTGAATCTGTCACTGTTTACAGATAATATGATTCGGTCTATAGAAAATCTAAAAGGCTGTTAGAGGTCAGTCAAGTTGCAGGATACAGAATCAACTTACAGAAATCGCTTATGTTCCTATACACTAAGAATGAAACATCTGAAAAAGAAATAAAGAAAACTACCCCATTAACAATAGCATCAAAAACAATAAAATATTAGGAATAAATTTAACCAAGGATGCAAAAGTCCTGTACAGTGAACTATAAGACTTTGTTAAAAGAAATCAAAGAAATGGAAAGACAAACAAATGGAAAGACATACTCTGTTCATGGATCAGAAAAATTTATATTGTTAAAATGTCCTTCTTGAGGAAAAAAGAACAAAACCAGAGATATCACACTTCCTGACTTCAAATTACACTACAAAGCTTCAGGAATAAAAACAGTATGTTACTGCATAGACAGACAAAAATAGACACATAGACCAATGGAACAGAATAGAAGGCACAGAAGTGAACCCCTGCTTATACAGTCAAAAAATTATTCAACAAAGAAGCCAAGAACACACAATGGGGAAAGGACAGCCTGTCAACAAGTGAGGTGGGGAAAACTGGATGAGTACATGCAATGAAATTAGACCCACCAGTCACAAAAATTCACTCAAATAGATTAAAGACTGAAACAGAAGGACCTGGTACTATAAAACTCCTAGAAGTAAATATAGGGAGGAAGATCCTTAACGTTGCTTTTGGCAATGATTCCTTGAATATGACACCACCAGCACCAAAGACAAAAGTGAAAATGAACAAATAGGGCTCCAGGAAACTTAAAACCTTCTGCACAGCAAAAGGAACCATTAACAAGACAAAAAAGCACTCTACAGAATGGAAGAAAATTTTTGCAAGACATACATTGGATAAGGAGTTGAGGTTTTTTTTAAAGATTTTATATATTTATTTGACAGAGACAGACACAGCAAGAGAGGGAACACGAGAAGGGGGAGTGGTAGAGGGAGAAGCAGGCTTCCCACGGAGCAGGGAGCCTGATGCAGGGCTCGATCCCAGGACCGTGGGATCGTGACCTGAGCCAAAGGCAGACGCTTAACGACTGAGCCACCCAGGCACCCTGGATAAGGAGTTATTACTGAAAATATATAAAGAACTCATACAACTCAAAATCAAAAAAATCTGACTGAAAAATGGTTGGAACGAGACCTTTCTCCAAAGAACACATCCCAGGGCCAACAGACACATGAAAAGATGCTCCACATCACTCATCATCAGGGAAATGCAAATCAAAACCACAATGAGATATCACTCACACCTGTCAGAAGGCCTATTATCAAGAAGACAAGAGATAAAAATTGCTGGCTAGGGTCTGGAGAAAAGGGAACTCTTTCATGCTGGTATGCATGTACATGGACTCAACCACAATGGAAAACAATATGAAGCCTTCTCAAAAATTAAAAATAGACCCAACAATGATGCAGTGTGATTCCACTTCTAGGTATACACACAAAGGAAATAAAAACAGGGTTTTTGAGAGAGATATGCACTCCTATGTTTACCGCAGCGTTGTTCAAAATAGCCTGTAAGTGAATGGATAAAGAAGATGTGGTATATAAATACAATGGAATATTAGACAGCCATGAGAAAAGAGGACATCCTGCCATTTACAACAACATGGTGGACCTTGTGGAAATGATGCTAAGTAAAATAAGTCAGACAGAGAAAGACAAATACTGTAGGACATCATTTATAAGTGTAATCTAAAAAACCCAAACTCACAAAAACAGAGCAAAATGGTGGTTACCAGGGGTTGGGGAGTGGAGAGGACAGGGCAGATGTTGCCTAACGGTACAAATTTATGATGAACAGTGAGCACAGACAACAATATTGTATTATAATCAACAAACTTGCTAGGAACCTAGAACTTAATTATCCTAATGACTAAAAAGACAGGATAATTATGTAATATGATAGAGGTGCTAATTGTTGCAATCATTCCATGATATATAATGTATTAAGATACATAAATGTATCAACATGTACACCTTAAATTTATACAATGTTGTATGTCAAATATATTTCAATTAAAATAATGGATCAGGGTCAAGATCTGGGTAAGTCTATAGGGTGAATATCAAAGCAAGGTTGTGCATCAGGGTCACAGTCGAGGATAGGATAAGGGCCTGTGTCAGTTAAGGATTTGAATAAGGTTCAGGGTCAAGGTCAGGGTTAAGTGAAGTTTCATGATCAGTATGTGGGTGGATCAGGATCATGAGGGTCAGGAACATAATCAAGTCCAGCTGAGGTTCAGTCAGATCACTGTTAGTGGAAGGGTCAAGATCAGTGTTAGGGTGAGAATCAAGAAGAGGGTGAGGGTTAAATTCACATGAAGTCCAGGATAAGGGTCGGTGACAGAGTGAAGCGTCAGGTTAAGGCTGAGTTTTGTCAGCAAGGTGTGAGGGTGTCTCAGGGCCTGAATGACAATCAGTCACATCAATCCAGGGTTGTTGAGTGTTAGAATCAGGGTCAAGACCAGGGTTCAGAGTAGGCTCAGATCTGTGTGAGGGACAGAGTCTGGGTGACGGTTGCATTTTGGGGTCAAAATCAGAGTCTGGTTTATCAATAAAGGAAGATCAGGGCTAGGGTCAAATTTAGATGACTGTCACTTTTATGGTCAAGGTCATGACGAGAGTCTGGGTGAGGATTATGGTCAGAGTCAAAGCAAGCCTCAGGGTTAGAGTTAGGATAAGGTCACAGTCAGGGTCGTGGTAAGGGTCAGATAGCATTAGGATATTTTCAGTGTGAAGTTCTTACTGAAAATCAGGGTTATGTGAGGGATGTAGTCAACATCAGTGTCAGAGTCAGACATGATCAGGGGAGGGTCCGGGTGAGACCCTCAGGTAAGAGTGAGGTTGAGTGAAGGTCAAGTTGTGGGTAGGATTAGGGAGAGCATTACTGTTAGAATGAGGGTAAAGCTTAGGGTAGAATCAGAGTCAGGGTCATAAGTCAAGTTCAGAGTTGGAATTAGGGTGTGTGAGGTTGAGGTTCAGGGTTAAGTGAAACAGGGTCATGGTCAAGGTGAAGGTCAAGTGTCACAGTGAAGTTGGTCAGCAAGCCCTTCCCCACCACCCAGCACCACATGCAGCTTTTGCAGATGCCACCTCCTAAAACGCTCTCCTGCACTGAGCTCACCTGCTTGGAGTCCTCAGTGCTGCCTAACCCTCCCTGCCGACCTCCATGGGGATACAAGTGTCACGAAGGCAGGGATCTTGGAACAGAATGTTTTGTCCATTGATGGATTCCAAGCACTCAGAAGAATCTGTGGCCTACAGTAGGTGTTCATTTGAAAGCTTATTTATTAAGCAATGAGTATCCATTAAGGTATTTCTAGAGGGAAAAAGTACATCTGGAAATAAAAGAAACTGTTCACAGTAGTTCTCTGTGGAAAAATTACAAGAAACGTTCATGGTTGACTTGACACATGTCCAAACTATTTAAAATTTTTAAAAATTAATGTTGATTATTTTATAATGACCAAAAATGGATTCTTCCACTTTGAGAAAAAACAAAGAACTCCAGGTAAAGTTCCTGGTAAAGTGACAAGAGACTCATTGCACTGTAGCTATTACCCAAACCTCAAACAACTGGCCACCTTTTGGGGAGCCTTGGAACATCCTCAAAGAAACCCTACTCTAGTTCTCTTCTCTAAGGAGGAAAGACAAACCAAGAGACAAGACAACAGAGAAGGTCTATTTATTCAACAGCAGCTTTGAAAAGGAATCCTTGAGACAGTGAGGTGATGTATTTCCCCATTTCTACTTCACTTCTTTGCACATGGTTCTGTCCTTCGCAGGCTAGAGCCTGATGCAGAAAAGGTGACTGTCTTAGATGTATGTATACATGACCTTGGAGGGCACAGTCTGGAGGTGCAGATGGATGGGACATTTGTAAAAGTGGGACAGCAGAGTCTCACTGTAGCCCACCAGGAAGTAGAACTTCTGTGCCCTCAGGACCAGGGCACAGATATCCAACTGGTTAGCCCAGCGCTTTAAGATCAGCTGGACAGTCAGACACCCTGGGAAGGTGCCCAGCATGAACTTTAGGAGGGAAACATCCTCCACTGTTGGCTCTGCAGCATGGTCCTCCCCATCCAGGTTACCTGAAAGGAGAAGGGCACCTCGAAGACTCAGCAGAAACTCCAGAGGTAACATCCAAGAGCACTGGGCACTCAATTCCACCCCCACTCTAGTTTCTTCACTGTTCTTCTACAAGTGGAATAAAAATAATAACACTTTAAAGTTCAAAGTACATTACTTCATTACATTCACAGACAAATCCTGTGAAGTATGAATTATCGGTTATTGCAAAAGGGGAGACTGAGGCCTTAGCAGGGCACAAAACTTAGATGATCCTTTCCTGTTTAGCCTTTTCCCACTCTTTCTGGATGTTTATAGAGGCACTGGCCATCCCTTAGCCCAGAGAGATGAGGCCACCAACTACTTCTGAGACTGGGGACATGAGCTCTCTCACCAGCCAGGGCCATGGCCTCAAGCAGTGGATTCTCAGTGTAGATCCTGAGACTCCTACACCTCGTACAGTATGCCTGAACAGTCTCCACACCCATAGTAGAAGGGAAGTAGAGTCCTGATGATGATGTTTGGCTGATTTGTGGTCCTTACTTCCAACCACTGAGCCCTAGAACTTTTGCCTCCAGATAATGCTGTTATTGTCATTAATTAACATGCTTGATTGAGGTGAATCCCTTAGAAGTCTCCATCCCTTAGAAGTCTTTGTATTTGTCTGTTGCAGAATCAACACTTCTCTAGGCACATGGACATGGGATGTGCTGGAGTTGGCTCATATTAGCTCCTGACTGTTAAATTTTGGGGACTTTTGTGAGAGAGAATTAAACTATTGGTAGCTTGGACCAGCCATTGTAGGAATATTTACGCCACAGAGCTTGGCTAACCCTTCAATCGGGGGCCGTATTTCCCCCAACCAAACTGGTTGCCAAACACTTACCAGCAAGCCTCTGATCACCCACACAACAACTCTGTGCACCCTCTCCCTTTGATGTAGAGAATCTGAAGCAGAGAAAGATTAAATCCCTTGTCTCAGACAGTACAGTCAGTGAGCACGAGAGCTGATATTTGAACCTAAGTGGGCTGGTTGCAGGGGCTGCACGCCACCCTCAGCGCACCACGTCCCTGCAGGGAAGGTGAGGCCCCAGAGGTCAGAGGCTCCTGCTTTTGAACAGCATTTGCCCTCGGGCTGGGGAGAAGGTAGGTTGTTTCAGGGGCACAGGGATTAGAAGGGTTGATCTGATGCTAGAGGGAGGGATTGCATAACTCCCATCCTATGGAGACAAAGCTCATTAATTTTATTAAGACCTTAGGGTCCCACAGTCCACAGACAATTAGTCCCTGATTGTGGTACAGAGGCAGGGGACTATCTAGAGGAACCATGCCAGCATTTGCTATCCCTGTGGTAGGTAAAGAGGTCCCCCACTGCTTCTTTCTGTCAGGAATAACAAGGTGGTCTCCTCCCTACCACTCCAGAGACTCCCCCAGGCTTCTAGATATTCCCCCAAGCCTCTGATCCAATCATGTAGGATCCCATTTTTTAAAGTACTCAACTTCCTTCTGTTCCATCGACTTCTGTCTGAGTTGGACCTGACTGCAACAGCACAGAATTACAAAACCTTAGGACTGGAACAGTCTAAGGCTCATACAACATAGCTGACTCATTAACATGCCTGTCCTCCATTGCAGTAGGGGCTCATGGGGTCAGCTAATCAATGGCACCCTGGCCCTGGTCCAAATCACAGTGGCTCTGTGAGGTCCATGGACCTACCTAGTAGTCATTTTTATAGTTCCTGAATGTGTAATTGGAATGCATACACCTGGTGTTTGGCAGAATCCCCACATTGGTTCTTGGGCCAGTGGAGTAGGTGATATGGTAGGAGGATGCTGAGGGGGAGTCCCGAATCTGTACTCCCTTCTCCACAAAGACACTAAGTCCAGAGCAATATCACAATCCAAAGGAAATGGTGCAGATTGATGCAGGGGGTGGTTGTTCCTATCCTGTCCACTTCATTGACCACTCTGGTCACTACAAACACCCGACCAGATCCTGGAAGAAGACAATGAGCCACCAGAAACACAACCAGGTAGTTGTCCTAACTACAGCTTTCATGCCTGATTAACATGGTTTGGGGCTTAGTTACATGGCTCTTGGGTACTGGTGAATGTGTTTTCAAATACTATCAGGATGGAGGACGAGAAGCAGTTTGCATCTACATGGTGTGAGTAAAACTGTACGTTTATGTTACTATATCATAACTCTGGCATCATAACGTGGTCCAAAGGGACGTGGACAGCATGTGCTGGTATCTACACTGTGTGTGCACGGCTGTATGTTTACGTTACTATACCATAACTCTGGCATCATAACGTGGTCCAAAGGGACGTGGACAGCATGTGCTGGTATCTACACGGTGTGTGCACGGCTGTACGTTTATGTTACTATATCATAACTCTGGCATCATAACGTGGTCCAAAGGGACATGGACAGCATGTGCTGGTACTACAGGCAGAAAAATGTGGTCTGTCCTATTTGCTGATTTCTGTAGAAGGAATATTTCTACCATACCCAATTTTAAGCTGCCAGCGTGACTTTACTGAAAATGCAGATTTGGAGAGCTGTACATGGTAACACACCCCCACGCAGTATATCATAGTATTTTTTTTTAATCATACAGACACAATAGATGTCAATAAGCACAGTTTAGCATAAAATATAGCTCTTCCCATAAGCAGCCTGAGGTGATCTCTGGAAATATTTCACTATTCACTTGACCCAGATAACCCTACAAAATCACGCCAATCAAGAGGTTCGAATCTTTGTGTTCACTTTAGGAACACACATGAAACTGCCCAGGCCATCAAAAATATGCATATCTGGAAAGCCACCAAGTATTGAAGGATGTCACATTGCAAAAGCAGCGTGCACCACTCTCTGGCTACAATGGTGGAGTTGGGAGGTGTGCCCTGGCCAAACAGTGGGGCTGGACACGGGGCTGGTGGCCCAAAAAGAGTGCTGATTTTTACTGCACATGCTTAAAAATGAAGAGAGCAATGCTGAGCTTAAGCGTTTAGATGTAGATTCTCTGGCCATTGAGCACATCCAGGTGAACAAAACCCTCAAGATGCGACACAGAACTTACCGGGTTCATGGTCGGATTCACCCACACGTGAGCTATCCCTGCCACATTGAGATGATCCTTACTGAAAAAGAGCAGATTGTTCCTAAACCAGAAGGGGAGGTTGCACAGAAGAAAACGATATCCCAGAAGAAACTGAAGAAACAAAAGTTTATGGCCTGTTAGTAAATTCTGCATAAAATAAATGCAAATAAAAGTTAAAAAAATCACAGAATATAGTAAAATAGCTAGGAAATGATCAGTTTTAAATATTATCTCTGCTTTTAATATAACTTATAAATTTATAATGACTTATTTTTAATAGCTGTATTTAACAACTGGTTTGCAAAATGCCTGAAAATCTAACAGCTCTCATGATATTTTTTTTCAAAGATTTTATTTATTTATTTGAGAGAGAGAGAGAGCATGGGGAGGCGGGGAGGTGGGGACGGAGTGGCAGAGGGAGAGGGAGAAGCAGACTCACCACTGAGCAGGGAGCCCAACGAGGGGACTCATCCCAGGAGCCTGGGATCATGACCTGAGCTGAAGGCAGATGCTTAACCCACTGAGCCACCCAGGTGCTCCTTTCATGAAACAATAGGAGGCAGCTCCAGCACCCCCTGGACATGGGCCTTCTGGACATTCCACAAAACCTCACTTGGTTCCATCATATTGATGACATATAATTATTCAAGCAGGGTGAGCCAGAATTGGTGAATATGTTGCTGGTATCGGTACAACAACTGTACTCCCAAGAGTGGGAGAGAAACCCTATGAAGATTCAAGGCCTGGGGCGGAGCAAGATGGCAGAGGAGTAGGAGACCTGGATTTCGTCTCCTCTCAGGAATTCAGCTGGATAGGAACCAAACCATTCTGAACACCTACAAACTCAACAGGAGATCCAAGAAAAGAAGAGCAACAACTCTCTCATCAGAAAAGCGACCACTTTCTGGAAGGTAGGACGTGCGGAGAAGTGAATCCGCGGCGATATATTCGGGAGGATAGACGGCGGCGGAGGGGCCTCCGTCCGCGCTTCTGGCAAGTGATAGAGCCGCGGAGCACAAAATCGGAACTTTTAAAAGTCTGCTCCGCTGAGGGACGTCACTCTGGTGGCTAAGCGGGGGTTGGAACCCTCCGGGACAGTGTGGTCTCAGGACCCTCGGGGTCACAGAAAGACTGGGGGTGCCTGAGTGTGGCAGAGCTCCCAGGTAACAGAGCAGGGAAGCCGGCTGCAGAGGCGGACCCCAGGCGCAGGCTCTCAGCTCGGGGTTGCCATAAACCATGATCTGGGGCACAGTCGGGCCCCTGCTCCTCCAGCAGGGACCCAACGAGCGGCAGATCCGGGGAGACTCACCTTCCTCCTCCGGGAGGAGCCGCGCGGGAGGGCACCGCAGGGATCTGCTGGGTTTGGAGACTCCACCGGGGTCGGGTGCCAGAGATAGAGGCGCGCGGTCACAGGCCGGGTGAGCACGGAGTGCGGCCGGAGACCGGGGAGATGGGAGTGACTGGCGGCTTTTCTCTGGGGGCTCACTGAGGAGCGGGGCCCCGACTTCTCGGCTCCTCCGGGGCGGAGATTGGGAGGCCGCCATTTTCACTCTCCGCCTCCAAAGCTGTACGGAAAGCTCACAGGGAACAAAAGCCCCGGAGAGCAAACGCGAGCAGATTACTCAGCCGGGAGGGGGCAAGGGCGGGGCAATTCCGCCTCCGGCAGAGACATTTGGAAACCACGGCAACAGGCCCCTCCCCAGAAGATCCGCGAGAACAGCCAGCCAAGACCAAGTTTACCGATCAATGAGAACGGCAGAACTCCAGCGCTAGGGGAGTACTGCACATAGAATTCATGGCTTTTTTACCATGATTCTTTAGTCTTTCAAAGTTAATTTTTTTTTAACTGTCTTTTTTTCTCTTTTTTTTTTTTTGAATTTTTCTTTTTCCCTTTTTCAACCAACATCTTATCAATCCCTTTAAAAAAAAAACATTTTTATTTTTCATTTTTAGAGTCATATTCTATCCCTTCATAGTAGTTACCGCTATTTTTGGCATATATATAAGTTGTTCTCTCTTTAAAATTTTGAGATAGGTTCTTCTAACATATTAAAATATACCCTAAATCTCTAGGATATGGTGTTTTCTATTCCCCCTGCCTGATCACATTCTCTCTTTTTTTTTTTTTAAATCCTCTCTTCTTTTTTCAAACAACTTCTTATCAATTCCTTTTATAAAATTTTTTATAATTTCCATCTTTACAGTCATATCCCATCCCTTCATCCTATCAACACTTATTTTTGTACATATATGAGTTTTTCTTTCTTTAAAATTTTGGGAGGCACTTTCTTCTAAAAGACCAAAATACACCCCAAATCTAGTGTGTGGCACTGATCTATATACCAGCCTGATCATATTTGATCACATTCTGGTTTTTTTGTTGTTGTTGTTTCGTTTTGTTTTGTTTTGTTTGTTTTTGTTTGTTTTTATCTTTATCTTTTTCTTTTTCTTTTTTTCCTTTTTTTTTCTCTCTTTCCATTTCTTTTTCCACTGCTTCAGGTCTTTTCTGATCTGTTTAGAGTATATTTTCTGGGGACATTGTTACTCTGCTAGCATTTTGTTCTCTCATTAATCTATTCTCCTCTGCACAAAATGACAAGATGGAGAAAATCACCTCAACAAAAAGAACAAGAGGTAGTACCGACTGCCAGGGACATACTCAATACGGACATTAGTACGATGTCAGATATAGAGTTCAGAATCATGACTTTAAAGATACTAGCTGGGCTTGAAAAAAATATGGAAGTTATTAGAGAAACCCTTTCTGGAGAAGTAAAAGAACTAAAATCTAACCAAGTAGAAATCAAAAAGGCTATTAATGAGGTGCAATCAAAAATGGGGGCGCTAACTGCTAGGATAAATGAGGCAGAAGAGAGAATCTGTAATATAGAAGACCAAATGATGGAAAATAAAGAAGCTGAGAAAAAGAGAGATAAACAACTACTGGATCACAAGGGCAGAATTCGAAAGATAGGCGATACGATAAGACGAAACAGCATTAGAATAATTGGGATCCCAGAAGAAGAAGAAAGAGAGAGAGGGGCAGAAGGTATAATGGAGCAAATATAGCAAAGAACTTCCCTAATTTGGGGAAGGAAACAGGCATGAAAATCCAGGAAGCACAGAGAACCCCTCTCAAAATCAATAAATAGGTCAACACCCTGACATCTAATAATAAAACTTACGATTCTCATTGACAAAGAGAAAATCCTGAAAGCAGCTCAGGAGAAGAGATATGTAACCTACAATGGTAGAAACATTGGATTGGCAACAGACCTATCCACAGAGACCTGGCAGGCCAGAAAGGACTGGCAGGATATATTCAGAGCACTAAATGAGAAAAATATGCAGCCAAGAATACTCTATCCAGCTAGGCTGTCATTGAAAATTGAAGGAGAGATAAAAAGCTTCCAGGACAAACAAAAACTAAAGGAATTTGCAAACACAAAACCAGCCCTACAGGAAATCTTGAAAGGGGTCCTCTAAGCAAAGAGAGGCCCTAAAAGCAACATAGACCAGAAAGGAACACAGACAATATACGGTAACAGTCACCTTACAGGCAATACAATGGCACTAAATTCCTATCTTTCAATAGATACCCTGAATGTAAATGGGCTCAATGCCCCAATCAAAAGACACAGGCTATCAGACTGGATTCAAAAACAAGACCCATCGATATGGTGTCTGCAAGAGACTCATTTTAGAACCAAAGACACCCCCAGATTGAAAGTGAGGGGATGGAAAACTATTTACCATGCTAATGGACACCAAAAGAAAGCTGGGGTGGCAATCCTTATATCAGACAAATTAGATTTTAAACCAAAGACTGTAATAAGAGATGAGGAAGGACATTATATCCTACTTAAAGGATCTATCCAACAAGAAGATCTAACAATTGTAAATATCTATGCCGCTAACATGGGAGCAGCCAATTATATAAGGCAATTAATAACAAAAGCAAAGAAACACATCGACAACAATACGATAATAGTGTGGGACTTTAACACCCCCCTCACTGAAATGGACAGATCGTCTAAGCAAAAGATCAACAAGGAAATAAAGACTTTAAATGACACACTGGACCAAATGGACTTCACAGACATATTCAGAACTTTCCGTACCAAAGCAACGGAATACACATTCTTCTTGTGTGCCCATGGAACATTCTCCAGAATAGATCACATCCTAGGTCACAAATCAGGTCTCAACCGGTACCAAAAGATTGGGATCATTCCCTGCCTATTTTCAGACCACAATGTTTTGAAACTAGAACTCAACCACCAGAGGAAAGTCGGAAAAAACTCAAATACATGGAGGCTAAAGAGCATCCTACTGAAGAATGAATGGGTCAACCAGGAAATTAAAGAAGAATTAAAAAAATACATGGAAACCAATGAAAATGAAAACACAACTGTTCAAAAGCTTTGGGATGCAGCAAAGGCAGTCCTAAGAGGAAAGTATATAGCAATACAAGCCTTTCTCAAGAAACAAGAAAGGTCTCAAGTACACAACCTAACCCTACACCTAAAGGAGCTGGAGAAAGAACAGCAAATAAAGCCTAAACCCAGCAGGAGAAGAGAAATCATAAAGATCAGAGCAGAAATCAATGAAATAGAAACTAAAAGAACTGTAGAACAGATCAATGAAACTAGGAGCTGGTTCTTTGAAAGAATTAACAAGATTGATAAACCCCTGGCCAGACTTATCAAAAAGAGAAGAGAAATGACCCAAATCAACAAAATCATGAATGAAAGAGGAGAGATCACAACCAACACCAAAGAAATACAAACAATTATAAGAACATAATATGAGCAACTCTGTGCTGGCAAATTAGATAACCTGGAAGAAATGGATGCATTCCTAGAGATGTATCAACTACCAAAACTGAAGCAGGAAGAAATAGAAAACCTGAACCGACCTACAACCACTAAGGAAATTGAAGCAGTCATCAAAAATCTCCCAAAAAACAAAAGCCCAGGGCCAGATGGCTTCCCAGGGGAATTCTACCAAACATTTCAAGAAGAATTAATACCTATTCTTCTGAAACTGTTCCAAAAAATAGAAATGGAAGGAAAACTTCCAAACTCATTTTATGAGGCCAGCATTACCTTGATCCCCAAACCAGACAAAGACCCCATCAAAAAGGAGAATTACAGACCAATATCCCTGATGAACATGGATGCAAAAATTCTCACCAAAATACTAGCCATTAGGATCCAACAGTACATTAAAAGGATTATTCACCACGACCAAGTGGGATTTATCTCTGGGCTGCAAGGTTGGTTCAACTTCCAAAAATCAATCAATGTGATACAATACATTAACAAAAGAAAGAACAAGAATCATACGATCCTCTCAATAGATGCAGAAAAAGCATTTGACAAAGGACAGCATCCTTTCTTGATCAAAACTTCAGACTATAGGCATAGAGGGTACATATCTCAATATCATAAAAACCATCTATGAAAAACCTACAGCGGAGATCATTCTCAATGGGGAAAAACTGAGAGCTTTCCCCCTAAGGTCAGGAACGTGGCAGGGATGTCCACTATCACCACTGCTATTCAACATAGTATTGGAAGTCCTAGCCACAGCAATCAGACAACAAAAAGAAATCAAAGGTATCCAAATTGGCAAAGAAGAAGTCAAACTCTCACTCTTTGCAGATGATATGATACTTTATGTGGAAAACCCCAAAGACTCCACCCCAAAACTGCTAGAACTCATACAGGAATTCAGTCAAGTGGCAGGATCTAAAATCAATGCACAGAAGTCAGTGGCATTCCTATACACCAACAACAAGACAGAAGAAAGAGAAATTAAGGAGTCGATCCCATTTACAATTGCACCCAAAACGATAAGATACCTAGGAATAAATCTAACCAAAGAGACAAAGGCTCTGTACTCAGAAAAGTATAAAATATTCATGAAAGAAATTGAGGAAGACACAAAGAAATGGAAAAACGTTCCATGCTCATGGATCGGAAAAACAAATATTGTGAAGATGTCAATGCTACCTAGAGCAATCGACACATTCAATGCAATCCCCATCAAAATACCATCCACTTTTTTCAAAGAAATGGAACAAATCATCCTAAAATTTGTATGGAACCAGAAAAGACCCCGCATAGCCAGAGGAATGTTGAAAAAGAAAAGCAAAGCTGGCGGCATCACAGTTCCAGACTTCCAGCTCTATTACAAAGCGGTCATCATCAAGACAGTATGGTACTGGCACAAAAACAGACACGTAGATCGATGGAACAGAATAGAGAGCCCAGAAATGGACCCTCAACTCTATGGTGAACTCATCTTTGACAAAGCAGGAAAGAATGTCCAATGGAACAAAGACAGTCTCTTCAACAAATGGTGTTGGGTCAATTGGATAGCCACATGCAGAAGAATGAAACTGGACCATTTCCTTACACCACACACAAAAATAGACTCCAAATGGTTGAAAGACCTCAATGTGAGACAGGAGTCCATCAAAATCCTAAAGGAGAACACAGGCAGCAACCTCATTGACCTCAGCCGAAGCAACTTCTTCCTAGAAACATCGCCAAAGGCAAGGGAAGCAAGGGCAAAAATGAACTATTGGGACTTCATCAAGATAAAAAGCTTTTGCAAAGCAAAGGAAACAGTCAACAAAACCAAAAGACAACCTTCAGAATGGGAGAAGATATTTGCAAATGACATATCAGATAAAGGGCTAGTATCTAAAATCTATAAAGAACTCAGCAAACTCAACACCCAAAGAACAAATGATCCAATCAAGAAATGGGCAGAAGACATGAACAGACATTTTTCCAAAGAAGACATCCAAATGGCCAACAGACACATGAAAAAGTGCTCAATATCGCTCGGCATCAGGGAAATCCAAATCAAAACCTCAATGAGATACCACCTCACACCAGTCAGAATGGCTAAAATTAACAAGTCAGGAAACGACAGATGTTGGCGGGGATGCGGAGAAAGGGGACCCTCCTACACTGTTGGTGGTAATGCAAGCTGGTGCAGCCACTCTGGAAAACAGGATGGAGGTTCCTCAAAACGTTGAAAATAGAGCTACCATATGATCCAGCAATTGCACTACTGGGTATTTACCCCAAGGATACAAAAGTAGGGATCCGAAGGGATACGTGCACCCCGATGTTTATAGCAGCAATGTCCACAATAGCCAAACTGTGGAAAGAGCCAAGATGTGCATTGACAGATGAATGGATAAAGAAGAAGTGGTATATATATACAATGGAATATTATGCAGCCATCAAAAGGAATGAGATCTTGCCATTTGCAATGATGTGGATGGAACTGGAGGGTATTATGTTGAGTGAAATAAGTCAAACAGAGAAAGACATGTATCATATGATCTCACTGATATGAGGAATTCTTAATTGCAGGAAACAAACTGAGGGTTGCTGGAGTGGGGAGTGGGGTGGGAGGGATGGGATGACTGGGTGATAGACACTGGGGATGGTATGTGCTCTGGTAAGCGCTGTGAATTGTGCAAGACTGTTGAATCTCAGATCTGTACCTCTGAAACAAATAATGCAATATTTGTTAAGAAAAAAAAAGAAGAAGGTAGCAGGAGGGGAAGAATGAAGCGGGGAAAATCGGAGGGGTAGACGAACCATGAGAGACGATCTGAAAAACAAACAAGTTTCTAGAGGGGATGGGGGTGGGAGGATGGGTTAGCCTGGTGGTGGGTATTGAGGAGGGCACGTTCTGCATGGAGCACTGGGTGTTATGCACAAACAATGAATCATGGAACACTTCATTTAAAACTAATGATGTAATGTATGGGGATTAACATAAGAATTAAAAAAATGTGTAGACTTGATTCATGGCCCAACGTATCATCTATTTGGATAAATATTGTAAGACCACTGGAAAATAATGTATTCTGCACTTACTATGTAATGTTCCATATATGTTAATGAGGTCCCATTTGTTACCAGTGTTTTGTCTGCTTTTTCTATCAGATATTGAGAAAGGTATATTAAAATCTTCAAACAATGCTACTCTAGTCAACATTGCATTGGAGAATCTCTGAAGTGTTATAAGCCAAGAGAAACAAAAAGGAATAAGAATTGAGGAGCTCATTGTGACTATTCACAGATAATATGATGGTGTATACATAGAAAATTCAAAGTAGTCTATTAATACACTATTAGATTTAAACATGGAAAACTTGTAAATCTTAGAACCAAGGAAGCAATCCAGAAAGCAGCCAGGGGGAAGAGATTTCTTACATATGGAGAGAGGAACATCGGATTAACGTCACACCTGTCCATAGGGACCTGGCAAGCCAGAAAGGGCTGAAAAGACATATTCACGGTACTAAATGAAAACATGCAGCCAAGGATACATAGTCAGGGAAATGTTGCAAAAGAAAACTAAACCTGGGGGGCGCCTGGGTGGCTCAGTCGGTTGAGCGACTGCCTTCGGCTCAGGTCATGATCCTGGAGTCCCGGGATCGAGTCCCACATCGGGCTCCCTGCTCGGCGGGGAGTCTGCTTCTCCCTCTGACCCTTTCATGCTCTATCTTATTCTCTCTCTCAAATAAATAAATAAAATCTTTAAAAAAAAAAGAAAAAAAAAAACTAAACCTGGGGGCATCACAATGCCTGACTTCAATCTATATTACAAATCTGTGACAGGATGGTATTGGCTCAAAAACACATAGATCAATGGAACAGAATAGAAACCCCAGAAATGGACCCTCAACTCTATGGTCAACCAATATTTGACAGATCCTGGAATGAATATCCAATGGAAAAAAGACAGTCTCTCCTATAAATGGTGCTGGGAAAATTGGACAGCCACATGCAGAAGATTGAAACTCGACCATTCTCTAACATCATACACAAAGATAAACTCAAAATGAATGAAAGACCGCAATGTGAGACAGGGGTCCATCAAAATCCTAGGGGAGAACAGAGGCAGTAACCTCTTCAACATCGGCCAAAGCAACTTCTTTCAAGACACGTCTCTGAAGGCAAGGGAAACACAAGCAAAAATGAACTTTTGGGACTTCATCAAGATAAAAAGCTTCTGCACAGCAAAGGAAACAATCAACAAAACTAAGAGGCAACCCATGGAATGGGAGAAGATATTTGCAAATGATATTACAGATAAAGGGCTGGTATCCAGGATCTATAAAGAATTTCTCACACTCAACACCCAAAATAGTAATAATACTAATACTAATAATCCAATCAAGAAATGGGCAGAAGACATGAACAGACATTTCTCCAAAAAAGACATACAAATGACTAACGTTTAACATCACTAACCATCAGGGAAATTCAAATCAAAACCACAATGAGATACCACCTCACACCGGTCAGAATGGCTAAAATGAACAAGTCAGGAAATGACAGATGTTCTGAGGATGTGGAGAAAGGGGAACCCTCTTTACACTGTTGGTGGGAATGCAAGCTGGTGCAGCCACTCTGGAAAACAGTATGGAGGTTCCTCAAGATGTTAAAAATAGAACTGCCCTACTACCTGACAATTGCACTACCGGGTATTTACCCCAAAGACACAGACGTAGTGAAAAGAAGGGGCACCTGAACCCCAATGTTCATAGCAACAATGTCTGCAATAGCCAAACTGGGGAAGGAGCTCAGATGCCCTTCAACAGATGAATGGATAAAGATGTGGTCCATATATACAAGGGATTACTCAGCCATCAGAAAGGATAAATACCTACAATTTGCACTGACGTGGATGGAACTGGAGGGGGTCATGCTAAGTGAAATAAGTCAAGCAGAGAAAGACAGTTACCATATGCTTTCACTCATATGTGGAACATAAGGAATGGCATGGAGGACCGTAGTGGAAGGGAAGGAAAACTGAATGGGAAGAAATCAGAGAGGGAGACAAACCATGAGAGACTCTGGACTCCGGGAAACTAACTGAGGGTTACAGAAGGGAGGAGGGTGGGGGGATGGGGTATCTGGGTGATAGGTATTAAGAAGGTCACATGTTGTGAGGAGCACTGGGTGTTATATGCAAATAATGAGTCATTTAACAATACATCAAAAAATAAAGATGTACTATATGTTGGCTAATTGAGCATAATTAAATAAGTAAATAAATAAATATGCTTTCTACATGAAAAACAAATAATGGGTACAGAATTTCAGATTTGCAAATGAAATGTTCTCAAGATATGTATCACAGCAGTATAAATATACTTAACACTACCGGACTTTATCCTGAAAATGTTAAAATGGCAAAATCAATGTTATGATTTTTTACAACTTTTTTCCCTTTTTTTATTATGCTAATCACCATATATTACATCATTTTTCCCTGCCTACTATCTTCTTTTTTCTTAACATATAATGTATTATTTGCTTCAGAGGTACAGGTCTGTGATTCAACAGTCTTACACAATTCACAGTGCTCGCCATAGCACATAACCTCCCCAATGTCTATCACACTGCCGCCCCATCCCTCCCACCCCCCAACACTCCAGCAACCCTCACTTGGTTTCCTGAGATTAAGAATTACTCATATCAGTGAGATCATATGACAGATTTTTTACAACTTTTTAAAAGTACATTCTGTAGGATTCCATTTTTATAAAGATTTTATTAATTTATTTTAGAGAGAGAGTGTGGCATGGGAGTGGTAGGAGAGGGAGGAGGTGGAAAAGAGAATCGTGAGCCCACGCTGCCCTGAACACAGACCCTACATGGGGCTCCATCCCACACCATGAGATCACATCCTGAGCCAAAATCAAGAGTCAGCGGCTTAACGGACTGAGCCACCATCCATCTCCTTGGGCATTACTGCTGTTCCATTCCCTGCTCCCTCCACCACTGCTGTGCTGAACACTCCTGAAAACACATCTGTGAAAAACCGGGCCAGAGTTTCCAGGGGTGAGTCTGAGGCCAAGCACTGCCAGGTGATGGGTGCACGTGTGGCCTGGGATGGGTGCTGCTCACTGTTCTCCCAGACAGGGGTGCCCGTCACTCTTCTCTCCAGGGGACCTGTGGGGAACCCCCATGTCCTCAGGCACCTGAGGGCCGCCCTGCCCAGGAATTCACCTTCTCTAGCAGAGGACAGATGGGGCTTCTTTCTCTGGCCAGGAATCTGAACCCTGATCCTGGGAAAGGAGAGCTCTCCTGGACTCCTCACCCAGCCAGGCAGCTGTGGCCACGATGTATGTGATGGAGCCAGAGCGGCTGGGCCTTGGAGGGAATGAGTGCCTTAAACCAGCCTTGCGCAGGGCATGTGTGAACAACAGCCCCTGCTTCCGGGGGAGCAGTGATGTGTGCGGAAGGAAGGAGGCTGGGGTGTAGCCTTCCAAGCCACACCACAGTCTCTCCCTTGGTCCTGAAACCAGCAGGAAGGGAGCTCTGAGAGCGGAGACGAGACTCCAGGAGGATTCCTATCCAGAGAAAGGGTGCCCGGAAGCAGCCAGCCCCACCGGCCCACAGACCATTTGCACAGGATCACCTCCTGTGCTTCCTTAGCAAGTTGTCCGTCTTCGTGTGTGGACTGTGACTGGCTGGTGCACTTCCAGAGGCAGACTAGAAACTTTTCAGTGCTTGCTCGTGGGTCAGAGGACCACCGCCCAAAGAAGCAGAGGATGTCCCTCTTCCTCCAGAGCTGGGGAAGGCAGCCACCGACCTGGAGCAGGACCGGGTCCAGGAGTGTGTTCTTTCTGAAGCCTCCACTTTTAGTGGGCGTGGCTGTGCCTGAGAAAGGCCCACTGAGCCCCAGAGTCAGGAGCAGTGAGGGGCTGTCTCCAGCCCTGGCCCAGGATCATGACCCGAAACCATCCTGTCTTTGGGAGGACAGGTCTCCTTCAGGAGCCAGGGAGGGGACTGGCCCCTCTCCCCTCACCAGGTCTAGGACGCCCGGGACCTGCAAGAGCTCTTCATCTGAGGAGGAGTCATGGAGAGCGTGTGTGTCTCGTCAGCCCAGCAAGTGAAAGAACCAAACCCCAACGCCCAGGTTGTAACAGGAGCAGAATTTCAATGTACCATTTAGGGGCAGCCTCCTCCATTCTTTCGTGGCCTTAGGGGACCCCAGGGAAAGTCTTTGTTCTCCTTCCGTCAGAGACAGTAGCTGGCCCTGTGTCACGGGGTCCCCACCACATCCCCATTCCTGAGGAAGAGCCACACACAGGGGCCTGTTGTCTGGAGTGTGGTCGGCCACTGCTCCTGGGCTCCCAGCCAGGGGCCTGGGGGCTGCATGGAAGGGCTGGATTGCTTTTGGGGGGAGGGGTGCTCACTGCCGACACGGCTCACCATCCCCCACTGCACTCTGCAATCCAGGTTCTGTGCCCAGCACCCCACATGTTCCTGCCATGGGAGCAATCATTCAGCATTGCCCCATTGCACAGAGGAGGAAAGTGAGGCCCAGAGAGGGGAGGTACATGGCTCCAGTCCCAGGGCTGGTCAGCAGAGAAGCTGGAAGGCCAGCCCTCCACAGCCCCTGCTAGCCCAGCCAGAGACTCCCTGAGCTGAAAGCAAGCCCTCCCCTGCCTGCCCAGCCACACACTGGCCCCTGAGCTTCATGATGGCCTGTTCTTGGCCCTGAAGGTGTTGCTGGCCGACTAGGAGGGGGACTCCAGCTCGGGAGACAGGCTGTAGATACAGGACAGAGGGACACGTCTGAGCTAATAGGAGCCAAACTCTGGTCTCCCTCCCAGAGCCTGCCCAGGAGCTGAAATCTGGGTGCCCTAGGGTCCAGCACACAACAGGGTCTGCACTGACCAGGGAGCCATGGCCCCCAGGGAGAGTCCACTCTGCCCTCTCCCCGCTCCTGCCTGGCCTCACCTCTCCTCACTGTGGGGCTGCAGGACCGGAATCAAGCCCCATTGAGCTGGCTCTGCTCCACCTTGTAATGAGTTTGCTGCCCCCGGAACAGCTGGATATCCTGGGACTGGAGGGAGGACTGGCTGCAGACAGGGACTGGGCTGGGGAGGATGCGGGCCTTGTTGAGGGTGAAGGATGGGGCAGGGGCTGGGTACTGGGGCTGAAATCACTGAATGCCCATGGGGTCCCTGATTACAGTAACGACCACCTTCACACTCGGGCATCCTGCTGGGGGGCCCCTCCTCCCCGGCCTCCTTCCCGCCCCTCTGACTCCAGCAAGGGCTGCAGCCAGGGACAGGCTGGACCTCTGTGCTGGGTCCTGCCAGGAAGACAAGGCAGAAGGAGGAGAGGAGAAGGGGAAGGGGTGGACTGATCTTCTCCCTGCCCTGAGTTGGCCTCCAAGGATGCCTCCAGGTCCTCTGGCCCAGCCCTGCACTTAGCTGGACCCTGAGAGGGTATCTGCATTCCAGGCCAGCTGGGTGGGGGGTATTCAGTGACTTTTGCATCCGCACATGTCCACCCCACCTGGCCTTGCACCCTAAGGCCTGCTGGCCAGGATGGGTGTGGTTGCAGGTCTCAGTGGACTTCAGGGCCACAGAGCAGTTGGTGGTGGTGAGAGAATGTGGGGGACCGGTCAGGTGCGGAGCCATGGTTCTGGTGCACATCCGCCACAGTGCTGGGTCATGGTACAGGAGCTGTGGGCAGGTCATCTGTGCACACCTGGCCATGACACACCTGGCTGCCCCTCTCGGTGGGGAGGCCTGTGTGCCTGGTGCACCTGTCCCCCACCTACCCCTGGAGGAGTAGCCACGTTCAAGCCTTTCCGTGTCCGACCCTAAGGGACAGTTGGGAACCTAGGTCAAGAGAGGCAGGGACAGGCCCAGGACAAATGAGGGGTGCAGAGTCCAAGGAGCAGGGCTGCTCTCCAGTCCTAGGCCAGTCCCAACCCTCCCATGAGATTCGCTTTGGGGGTGAGAGCCCCTCAGATCCTCAGGAATAGCTACCCACCCAGTCCCATGTGGGGACATGACCTTGGGCATCCCCAGACACGTAGAGGCATGCGCACCTGTACACACACACACACACACACACACACACACACACACCCCCCACTCTGGCTGCCCACCTGGGGGTCAGAAGGGGAGGACACCCTGGGAGCGAGGTGGGTGACAGGGGGGAAAGAAGAAACAGGTTGGAGACAGCTGGGCCATGGGGCAGGGCATCAGGACTCCTGGCAAGGACCCAGATCCATAGCATGGGGAGGGGAGACAGGCCAGGCTGAGGGTCACGGGTCCCCAAGGGGCCCAGGGGGTTTCCAGGGCACTGGGAGAGGACAGGGTCTGGGTTCCGGTGTCCATCACCAGCCTGGGCACTTGGAAGCAGGAAGAGATACCCACCCCCAAGTCCAGAGGGGCTCCAGCACAAAGGCCTCAGCTTACTCTTCTGTCCCTTGGGCTGTAGAGATGCAGGGTCCCTAGGGTCCCACAGGCTTGTGGGAGAGCCTGTTGGCCTTGGATCTCCATCCCCGACCCCCTGTGCTCCCAGTCCTGGGAAAATGCTTTGTACTCCCTCGAGGTCCTTCGGAGCAGGGGACAGACTGGGGGCTTGGGGGGCTGAGGACCTGGGTACACAGAACGTGGCAGAGCACTGACCACTAGTCTGGGGACCAAGGCCAAAACCCTCCTTGTTGCAGCCTCCGGGTCTCCATTTGGAAGAAGTTCCAGATTCACTGCTCTGGTCGGGGTGACAAGGCCTTAGGAAGGAATGGAGCACCAGGACAGAAGAGGGAAACACGGACAAGGGAGGCTTCTGAGGTTTCTCACATCACCCCTGGAGTCCACAGATCCTGCTCCTGTGATAGACACAGAGACAGAGACAGAAACAGAAAAGGAGACAGAGAATGAACACACGACAGAGGGAACCAGAAGAAGTCACAGACTTTCCTCCATCAGCTTGGAAATGACATCCCAGCATTTGGCCCCATTCTCTTCCTGAGAGCGCGGTCACACAGGCCATCCACCCCGGAGGGGAGGGGATTCCACAGGGATGTGTGAGCAGGATGCGGGAATGCCCGGGAACCACTGTGGGGACTGCTCAGCACATGGGCACAGATGAGTCCCTGGGACGTGAGCTTAACCGTAATAGAATCCCCTGGAAGTCTGTGTTGTGAGAGGACAAGGTCAGAATCAGTTCATTACAACCTTCCCACGGGGTTTGGGACACAGGCAGGAGGGGGGTGGCCTTGCCCAGACCCCAGAGCAAACCCGGGCCCCTCTGAGCTGTGCTCCATGTCCCGCCCAGCCCCTGGCTCATCCTTGCAATCCCAAGTGTGCACCAGCCTCCTGTGAGAGCAGGTACGGAACATGTGTAGAGGTACTAGCCCTGATGGCGTCCCTAGAAGTAGAAGCCAGAATACCCCCAATGGGCAAATGGGCAGACTGGGGAGGCCCTGAGAGCCACGGGGTCTGTCCTGAGTCACAGCCCTGGGCACGCGCAGGAGCCCGGTCTGAACCCAGCTCTGTGTCCTCACAGCGGGGTCACCTGATGCACCCAGGCCTCCCGGGGGCTGTGGGTGGGCTGTGTGGGTGGCACTGTATGGATGGGGCATGGGGGGAGGGGGAGCATTGAGCAGCCGGGGGAGGGGGCCCTCGGGGGTGGGGGTCTTGTGTGAGGAGGAAGTTGGGTAAGGGGACCCCAGGCAGTGGTGACCTCACTTCCCTGACAACAGAGCCCAACAGAATTTGTTACCCCGGTAACCAGGCACCCACATTCCAGAGACAGCCCCCTGCCCAGCTCATTTCTTTGGAGATCCTCCAACAAAAAGCATGTTCGGGTGTTGCTTCCCCAAATCTGGACGCTGCAGGCTGAAGAAAGAGCGCCCTGCAAACGCTGTCCCCCGCTGGGGATGTCGAATCAGGGCTCCCCACCGCCTCTGGCCATTTGGCCAGAAGGACAGAAAGGTGACACCAGGAGGCCCAGAGCCTGCCACCCAGCCCCACACGCTCTGATCTGCCTGTGCAGCCCCAGGCCCCCCTCCGTGTGTGTGTGTCTGTGCGTGTCTGTGTGTGAGTGTGCATGTGCGTACGTGTGTGTCTGTGGGTGTGCGTGCGTGTGGTGTGTAAAGAGGGGTCATGCAGGGTGGGGCCACCCTGAGCAGGAGCAGGCTGATGAGGGGTCAGATTCCCAGTGGGCAGGTCATGTTCAAGGTCAAGGCTGGCTGTGTGGGATGGGGTGTGCGGGCGCTGCCCCTTCTACCCAGGGTTTATCCCGATAGCCCTGCAGGGATGGGTCACTGCATCCCGGGTGCAGGGCTGTACACTCACAGGTCGGTGTCTGATCTGGGAGCAGCAGAGGGACTGGGCAGGAGGACAGTGAGGATGGCCGGGCAGGGCTGTGATGCCTCCAGCCGGCTACCCGTCCCTGTCATTGCAGAAGGCCACGGAAGACTTCCCGAGGCGGCTGGCGGACATGCCCTCCTCCCTGACAGAGGGGTTGACCCCACAGGCATCCCCAAATACAAGTGCTGGGGATTGCCGGGCAAGACCTCCAACACCACCCCGACCACTGTCCCAGGTGGTTGGTTACCGGACAGTGGTCCAGGAGCCGGAGCCCACGGAGGCCGAGCCCGAGGGTGAGAAGGCTGGGGCTGGGTGTTTGTGGTGTGTGCGGAAGGGTGGGGGCTGGCCCCCCAGGGACGAGCCCCCAGAGGCTGGTGTGGGGCCTGGAGCAACGACTGGGCGCAGAGCATCCAGCGGGTGCACTGCAGTTGGGGAGACACCCCAGGGAGGGCTCCTTCCTGGCTGCGGAATCTCTGGGAGGCCCTGGGCTGGGTTCTGTCTCCGCAAAGGCCCACGGAGAGCAGGCACGGGGGTGAGCTTTTCTCCTCTCACAGCTGCTCCACCACCGCAGGAGCTAGAGCCGGCTCCAAATCCATCGGCAGCTCTGGACGGAGGGGTGGTGGCTGCGACTTCAGCAGGAGACCAGGAGCCGGCAGGTGACCCAGCACCCGCCCACGGAGAGCCTGACGGGGGCCAGGAAGGGCCTGCTGGACAACCTGCCTCCGGAGAGCCTGCCCCTGTGCCTGCCAGACACGCCGCCCCTGCGCCTGCCCCGAACTGTGGCCCTGCTCCTGCCCCCGACCCAGCTCCTGCCCTGGATCCTGACCCATCCCTACCCCTGCCAGTGCCCCGGTTCTTGCCCCTGACCCAGATACTGTCCCGGTTCCTGTACGTGCCAATGCGGCAGACCGTGTCCCTCCCCTTGCACCTGCCCCCTCCCCTTCCCCGGCTTGTGCTCCTATTCCGGCCCCTGTCCCAACTCCTGCCCCTGCCCCTGCCCCTGCCCCTGCCAGAGCCAATGTTCCTTCACCTGACCCACCTCCTGCCCCTGCACCTGCCCCTTCCCCAGCACCTGCCTGTGCACCTCTTCTTGCCCCTGACCCAGCTCCTGACCCTGCACCAGCCCCTTCCCTTACCTGTGCACCTGCTCTTGCCCCTGATCCGGATCCTGACCCTGACCCAGCTCCTGCCCTGGATCCTGCCCCTTCCCTTGCCCCTGCCTGTGCTCCTACTCTTGCCCCTCACCCGGGTTCTGCCCCTGCCCCTGCCTGTGATCCTGTTCCTGTCCCTGACCCACCTCCTGCCCCTGCACCTGCACCTGCCCCTTCCCCTACCTGTGTTCCTGTTCTTGCCCCGGACCCAGCTCCTGCCCTGGATCCTGTCCCTTCCCTTGACCCTGCCTGTGCTCCTATTCTTGCCCCTGACCCGGGTTCTGCCCCTGCCCTGCCTGTGGTCCTGTTCCTGTCCCTGACCCACCTCCTGCCCCTGCAACTGCCCCTTCCCCTACCTGTGTTCCTGTTCTTGCCCCTGACCCAGTCCCTGCCCTGGATCCTGCCCCTTATTCCTGCCCCGGCCTGTATTCCTGTTCTTGCCCTTGACTTGGCTTCTGCCCCTGCAACTGTCCCTACCCCAGCCGCTCCCTGTGCTCCTATCCTTTCCTCTGACCCAGCACCTTCCCCTTTCTCTACCCGTTTCCCTGCCCCTGCGTGTGCGCCCATTCTTGCCCCTGACCCACCCCCTGCCCCTGCACCTGTCCCTTCCTCTGCCTGTGTACCTGTTCCGGCCCCTGCCAGAGCCGATGCCCCTTCCCCTGCCAGTGTCCCTGTTCCTGCCCCTGCCCCTGCCAGAGCCGATGCACCTTCCCCTGCCTGTGTCCCTGTTCCTGCCCCTGCCCCTACCAGAGCCGATGCCCCTTCCCCTGCCTGTGCCCCTGTTCCTGCCCCTGCCAGAGCCAATGCTCCTTCCCCTGCCAGTGTCCCTGTTCCTGCCTCTGCCCCTGCCAGAGCTTATGCCCTTTCCCCTGCTTTCCAGGGCCGCTGCACCTTCCCCTGGCCCTGCCTGTGCTCCTCTACTTGCCCCTGACCCAGCTCTTACCGTGGATCCTGCCCCTGGCCCTGCTCTTGCATCTGGCCCTGCCCCTCCTCCTGCTCCTTCAGGGCTCCCAGAACCACATCCAGAGCCCACATCCTCACGGGGAGAGCTCCTTGTACCATTACCCTTAGCTCCATCACCCGACCCCAATGCCCCGCCAGATTGTTTCATCCCCTCCCCCCATGTTCTTTCTCTCTGGTTCGTATTAACTGTTCTATTCTCTTTCCATGTCCTATATGCCATTTATTATTTATTTTAAATAAAATTCATTGTTTCCAGTTGAACAAGTCCTGAGCATCAAGTACATTCCCTACGCTGGGCCACCACACCACAGAACATGGCTGTGGAATATCTGCTTCCCCAAAGGAGTCCCCGAACTAGAAGGCCTCCCTGGAAAACCCTAAGCTGCTTCCTCTCTCTCTTCCTTTACCTGTTGTGGAGGTTTCCTGTACGTGGAATCACACAGGATGGGCCTTTGTGTCTGCCCCCCTATTTTCAAAGGGGACTCCTTCTTTTCTGGGTTGACTTGACATAGAATTTCCCTTATTGGATGTTGAAATCCCCGATGGATTACAGATGAGATGTAACCATAGAGCCCCCTTTGGTAGATATGGACACAATCTCGGGGTGGAGACCCCTGTTCCTGCTGGGACACCTCAGCCTGACCCCAGACAGGAAAGGGCTGGTTCCCCCTGTGACCCACAGAGAAACCAGGGAAATGCAGAAAGCTGGAAGACACACCCCAAAGGGCCAAAGCATTGCTCACAACCCAAGGCCACAGAAAGGTTTCCCATGCCTCTGGTCCAAACCATGCTCCAAGTCACTGGGTTCCACAGGGACAGAGACGAAATGCATGCAAGGCCAAGGGGAGGGGGACAGGCATGGGGGCAGTCAGAGATGCAGGAGCTCCCGGGGAAGGACTCTGGCAAAGGAAACCCTATGGAGGCAGCACTGGTCACCCTCAGACTGGCAGATGTCTGGTCTGGGGACCAGCAGCCCTGGCGAGAACGTGAGGAAACGCAGGTCCCTGGGAGAGAAGGGGGACGGGCACCCCTGTCTGGGAGAACGGTGAGCAGCACCCATCCCAGGCCAAAGGTGCACCCATCACCTAGCGTGGGCAGCTCACTCCCACCGTGTCGAAGGGAACACCGTGTCCATCAACCTCTATTTGCAACAGAATCCATAAAGTGGAGTTTCTGGGTCAACACGTATCCAGTGTTGAAGGTACAAGCCTCAATTTCCAACATCCCAGGTCTGCTTGTCCACCTTGAGCCTTGTTTGGGAAGCAGCGGTGGGGATCCCTGGGGCTGTGTCCTGTGGGAGGGGTGGGGAGGGGGAGCTCTGAGTGGAGTGACCAAGGTACCCGGGGTGACCTGCCCAGCAGGGACCCTCCCGCCCCCAGCCCCTCTCCTGACCTCGTGCACGATGGCGAGGGTGTGACGGTGAAGGTGCTGGCCCTTGGCTGGTGAGTTCCCTAGATGGTGCTGGAGCTGCTCAAGCTCCAAACCGGGCTCTGATTCCAGAGCTGGCGCGAGAGCTGAAGCTGCAGCTGCCCCAGTCTCGGGAGCTGCGGCACGCATCGGTGGAGGACCTGGCTCGAGCTCTGGGGCAGGTGCTGTAGCTGAATCCCCCTCCAGAGATGATCCAGACCCGGTTCTGCACTTGGATAGGGCTCTCGAACCCACGAAAGGCTTTCCTCCCCTGCCCACTTCATGGATGACAAAACTCGGGACAGTTACGGGACCGGCAACATGGTGGTAATGGCTACAGGGGGATTCAGACCAAGGATCCTGCATCCCCTTCACCACGCGCCCCACGCGGGTCGGTCCTGAGCTGCCAGACGGGGACAAAGGCCTGACCCGCTGCTCCCGGCAGCTGCCCCCAGCTGAGCAGAGACACTTGCCGGGGACGTGAAGTCCTCGTTTGACCTCTGCTCGGGCCAGCCCCACGCGAGCAGGGACCGTGCTTCCTCACCGCTGGGTCCCCAACCACCAGAACAGTGCCTGGGAGGTGGTAGCACTTCAAAGTTTAGTGAGTCGCTGGGATTCCCCCAGCAGCACCGTGATGCGGCGGATGTTGTTACAGATGAGAGGTCTGGGCCACAGACTCTTGTGTTCACGCTTTCTTCCACGCGGGCATCACCCACACCTGTGTCTGTTCGCTGGAACTCAGAGGGGACCCCCAGACACCCTCCCTGTCCTCGGAGCTCCCAGCCTAATTGGTGGGTCAGCATCTCACCCACGGTCAGCAAGTGGGCGATACAGAGCTAGAGCATCTCGAGCACGAGACCTTGCATGAGCTGTGGGGCAGCTAAGATCTCGAACCATCTGACGCACCAGAACGTGCCCCCGCGCTGACTCGAGCCAGCCCTGGAAGCAGCTCGAGAGCCTGAGCCAGGGCCCCGCACACTAGAGCCCCTCCAGCTCCGATCCGTGGTCCCCCTCCGGAGGCAAATGCAGCTCCGTGGTGAATTTCAGAGCAGAGCCACCTCCACACCAGTCCTCCCACCCGATCTGGCACCACAGGGAGAGTGTGAGGCAGCCCGAGAACGAGAGCCAGGTCTCGAGGCAGCTCAGCGCTGCTGGGGGAGGCCGGTTTCCTCTGACAAGGCACAGGGACGGGCAGTGGGGATCAGCACAGGGTGATCACCCTGGCAGGGTGGTGATCTTCTCTCCTCCTGCTGCTTCCGCACCATCTCGAGATGGAGAACTGGCCTCTGCCCCGGGGCCGGTCACCGCTGCAGAGTCGACGCGGCTGCAGAAGCAGCTACACACCCAAAGCCCGCTGCAGAGCTCGAGGCATTTGCATGTCCTGCTGCGGGGCCTTCGCCAGGAGCTCGGGAGCTGGAGCCACGTGCGCCCCAGTGGGAGGAAGCCCCTGGACCTACGGCTCCATCGCCGACTGCAGAGCTAGAGCCAAGGCAGGACTCCGAGCTGGACCAGCTCCATAGTCAGCTCCGGCGGCACCTCCGACCTGGAGCCAGTGCTGGCTCCCCCTGCAGAGCTAGGGCCAGTGGGAGTGAGACCCAATCCAGCACCAGCTACAGCCAGCTCCGGCCCCACCTCCCGGAGCAGCTGATGAGCTCCAACCAGGGCCAGTTCCAGCACCAGAGTCGGCCTGTCCTCACCAGCGAACGCATTCCTTTTCTTCTCTTTTGGCTTTGGTTTCTTTTCATGTCTCCAGGTATATTTGTAGCTTAAGATAAAATAAACTTTATCTTTTTAAACATTTCAAAGTGTGCAAACCACTGTTATCAACTCCATTTCCCGTGCTGGCACCATCACCCTATCTAGTCCCAGAACATTTAATGCCCTGGAGAGAAACCCCACACCCTCTGAGCAGGCAGTCACTGGCCATTCCCCATCCCCCTGCTCGCAGGCAACCACTGATCTGGCACCTGTCATTTACCTGGGACGAATTTTTCATACACGTGAGATCATACCGTATGTGGTATTTGGGGTCTAGTTTCTTGCACTGAGTAGGATGTTTTCGAAGTTCACCCACGTGATAGCGTGTATCACTACTTCATTCCTGGCATGGCTGAATGAATCCCATTGTATGAACAGACCACGTTGTGTTTGTCCATTCAAGTGTGGGTGCACCTGTGGGTTGTTTTCATCTTTCGGTTATTGTCCAGAGGGCTGCTACGAAGACTTACGTGTAGGCTGTTGTTAGAGGGCCTGCATTCCATTCTTCTGTTTAGATAATGAGTGGAGTTCGGCCAAATGAGAACAGTATGCTCAACGTGTGGACGACCTGCCACAACCTTTGCCACAGTGGCTCCGCCATATTACATCTCCCCCAGCAATGGAGGAGGGTTCTGTTTCCCCAGATCCTCTCCGACATGGTTATTTATGCTTATTCACTAGAGCCCCTCTTCCTGGGTGGGGGAAGGCATGTCAATGTGGTGTTGGCTTGCATTTCCTACGATCTCATGATGAAAATCGCCCCATGTGCTCACTGGGTCGTCTGACTATCTTCTTTGGAGAAATGTCTATTATTTTCAGTGGGGTTGTTTAGGTTCTTAAGTTGGAGGAGTTTTGTACACATTCTAGATGCAAGACTCGTATGAGATTTGCAAATATTTCCTACCATTCTTTGGGTTTCTTTACATCCTCTTGAGATTACCCTTTCATTAACAAAAGTTTTTAGCAACGTTGAAGTCCAGTGTCTCTGTTTCTCTGTTGTTGCTTGGGCTTCGGGTGCCATACAAGAGACACCATATTGCCAAATCCAAGGGAAGGAAGATCTGCCCCTAGGTGCTCTTAGTTTCCTTCTGAGTGTTAAGAATTTTCGCTCTTAAAGTTCATTCTTGGATCCCTGTGGAGTTCATTTTTTATAGGGTGGAAGGGAATGCTCTGACTTCACTCCTTCGTATGTGGATATCCGGTTTCTCAACACCGTTTGTTGGAGACAATGTTTTTGCCTCATTGAATGATCTTGGTCTCCATGTTCGAAAACAACTGACTGTACATGTATGTATTCCTTGATTCTCAGCAGTATCCCATCGATCCATATGTGTTGGTCTTCTCTGCTCATACCTTTCGGCAAATATTATAATCTCGTACAGAGTTTTTCAAATTCTTAGGATTATTTGCATAGAAGATCATGTCCTATATAAATAAACTTTTTCTTCTTCCTTTCCATTTGTGAGCTTTTAGTAACTAATCTTGTATAATTTCTCTGACCAAACTTCCATGACAATATTGAAATGAAGTGGTGGACATGGGCATCCTTGACTTTTTGGGGATTTTAAGGAGAAAACTCTCAGTCTTTCACCACAGAGAATGATATACATATGAGTTATTTTTCATAAATATCCTTTATCATAATTTTTAAAGAATTATTTATTTATCTATCTATTTATTTATTTATTTGAGAGCATGCAAGCCCAAGAGTGGGGAGGGGCAGAGGGAGAGAAACTCCAAGCAGACCCCCGACTGAGTGCAGAGCCCTCCCTGGAGCTCAATCTGAAGACTCTTGAGATCATGACCTGAGCCCAAACCAAGAGTCGGACACTCAACCCACTGAGCCACCCAGGCACCTCTCCTTTATCACAGTTTAACCTTCTATTTCTATTTTATTGAGAACACTTGTTATGAAAAAGTTTGGATTTTGTCAGAGCTTATCCTACAACAATTGACATGATCATGTTTCTTCTGGATGTGGTCTAGGACACTGATTAGCTACGTTGAACAGCCTTTGCATTCCCGGTGTAAATCACACTTGGTTATGATGTAGAGTCCTGTCAGTGTGCTGCTAGATTGTCTGCTAGAATTCTGTTGAGGATTTTTGCCTCGCGCTTCATAATGGATTTTGGCCTACAACTGTCTTTTCTTGTAAGGTCTTTGTCAGTCTTTGGAATCGGGACAATGCTGGCATTCTAGGGTGACGTGGGAAGTGTTCCCTCCTCTTGTACTTTTTTCAGACTTTCAGAAGGATTGGTATTCTGTCTTCTTTAAACGTGTGGGACAAATCACCAGGGAAAGCATCAGGTTCTGGACTTTTCATTCTTGGGAAGTTCTCATGACTGCTTCAGTCTATTTACTTATTATAGGTCTGCTCAGGGTTTCCATTTCTTCTGGAGTCACTTTGGTAGTGTGTGTGCTTCTCAGAATGATCTGCTTCATCTCAGGGACCCAATTGGTTGGTATAAAGTGGTTCCATTTTTGTCTCTTTGTCCATTTTGGTAAATCTGCAAAAGAAAGAACTGTTGTTTTCACTGATTTTTCTCACGCGTTCTTCTCTTCCATGTATCTCTGCCCTAATCTTCATAGTTTCCTTTGCTCTACTAACTTTGATCTTCTCCTTCGACTGAACCAGAGGAACATTCTAACTGTACCAGATGCCAGCCAGCCAGAGGGCCATTGTCTAGGTCTGGCTTGTTGGGTAGAGAAGCAATACAGACTGGAGTGGATCAGGCTACCTGAGCAATTTCTACCTCACCTGGCATTCCAGGTCACCCCCAGACCATCATTTCAGGCTGAATCTCTCCTCCTGCCAGGCATGATGCCCAGCAACAGACTGACCTGACTTCCCATGAACCACTCAGGACCTTAGGGGCCTACTGTGCTCTAGGAACAAGCAGACTAGCTGAATTTTGCCAAGGAGCACTGCCCATGAGTAGAAAACCTGCATAGCTCAGGGCACTGTCTTCTGTGTGCTTCGTTCACACCTTCCCATATGTGGGTCACAGCCACCTGTGCCCATGGACACCCTAGAGCACCCATTCACCCAGGGTGTTGGATCAATGCAAAGTCAGCCCTTCAATTCTGCCACCACACCCCCAACACAACACCCAAGACCAAAAGGAGCGCTCACTCCAAGTTTTGGGACCAGCTCAGATGCAGCCCCTACCTGCGCAGCAGGGACATCGCCTACCCGCTCTGCATGCTCCTCCAGCCCGATGTAGATGTGCACGACATTAGTGTGGGTTTTGTCCCAGGATCCCTGATGGCCAGGAAAAGGAGGTGACTGTCCCACCCTTTCTCCCTGACAGACATCCCTTCCTGGAGCCTGGGTCCCCACTCCACAGCCACAAGGGGCCAAGAAGACTCAGTCTCTAGAAGCTTCTGGGCTAGATGCTGACCGGGGTTGCCTTACACAGTCTGGTGTTTCTGCTGGCCTTGCCGTTCCTCAAGTTCCGGAGTTGACCTCCCAGTCGTCGCTGGAGACCTCAGGCATCATCTCAGCCTCTGTCAGCACCTCCCCCTCCTCAGCCTCCATCACATCTGTGGCAGCCTCGGACTCACACGAGCGCCGTGTCTCGGGGTCTGCAACCACGGCTCCTCAGTGCCGCTCTCCATGCAGCAGGTGGGCGCTGCTGCCTCAACCCCATCAGCCTGGAGATGAAGATCGGCACCATGTCCAAGAGCATCCTGCTGAACTGGGCACGTGGGGCGTCCCTTTGGTCTCCTGACTCAGACGTCTCTGAGTACTGACCTCACTGGAACAGCTAGCTACTCTGACAAGAAGCCACCTCTGGACCTTCCAGGCAGCATGCCCAGGCCTGGAAGGATGCAGACGACCACCACGGCCCCCACTCTACACAGGAGGAAACTGCGGCAGCCTCCTCACCTCCGGCCGGTGCTTGCTTGGTGATCCATGCTTGGGTGGGGACAGTAACATGCCCACCAAGCTCCTTCTAAATCTACGATGCTGTGACTCTGGTAAGACTGCCCGGATTGTGTCCCGTGAACCCCCCAACCCGCAGTGTCCCCTGACTCCTTGCCCAATATCCAGAGAGCCCTGCGTGATCTGGTCTAGACATGCTCCCCAGTGTGCACCCCTCAGCCCACTCCAGCCTCTGTAGGGCCTTCGTCCCCCAGGGAGCCCGGCAGGAACTTGCCCCTCAGAACCCCTGCCGTCCCTCCCTGTGACCCCCATCCAGGATGGCCTCACCTCCAAGCTTGGGCTCAAAGGCTCCTTCCTCCGGCTCCTCTGTAAGCTCAGGCTTTGGGTCAGATTGAGCTGGGTTCAAACCGACAGCAGGGCCATGTCACAGCCCTGTGAGTGGCAAGCTCCTGAGGGAACTCCTGGGACCTCAGTTTTCTACTTTGGAGATGGGGTCAGTGACTCCCACCTCAGGAGGATGGGTTGGGGTTGAAAGCAGGGAGATGAAGGCGCGTGAGTGCCGGATTTTGGGGAGAGGGGCTGCTGCCAGGAAGACAGGGGGAGGGGATGTAGAGGAGGAAAAGGCGGCCTGACCTCCTTCCTGCCACACGTGTCCCCATCACCCTCCCCTGACCCCCCCGCCATGCACTGAGACGAACACTGAAGTGGAAAGTGGGGGCCAGGATGGCAGCGGGGGTAGATTTCATTTCTCTCTAGTCCCCAGGTCTCCATGTCCACTCAGTCCAGTGGCCCTGCCTGGCGGGACTGGGTCTGGCCCCCGGCCTAAGAGGACGTGAGGGTCACTGAGCAGGCAGTGGAGATCGGGACACAGAGGACCAAGGCCACAGCCAGCCCCTCGGGGTTGCGCAGGCATGCTGGCAGGTGGGGTCCCACGCAGGCGCCGTCTGCTGGGCCATGTGCCCCTGCGCAGGATCCACCTGCCTCCGACCCACCGTTGGTGGGAGGGCCCCGCCCACCCAGAGTGCACCTGCGCCACGTTCACCCAAAAGGTGGGAGCCGACCGGCCACGCCGAGCCACGCTAATGAAGTTCCTCCTCCAAGCCCTCATGGGACAGTTGGCAAACTGAGGGCAGGAGAGGCAGGGACTGGCCTGGGACCCACCAGCTGAGCAGAGACTAGAGGACCAGGGAGAGTTCCAGCTTCCGAGGCCAAGCTTCACCTCGCAGGGGGTTTCCTTTGGGAACGAGGGCCCCTAAGATCTGGGGGACCCCTGCCCACACTCCCATGTGGGGCCCTTTCCTCTGGTCATCCTCGCGCGGGCACACGTACGCACAAGGCTCTCTGCGTGCACGCGCGCACACACACACTCACACCAACACACACACACTCTCACACACACACACACACACACACACACACACAAACTCCCCAGGGGCGTCCAAGGGGGCGTGGAACCTGGAGGGGACAAGGGGGAAAGAAGGAGAAGGTTGGAGGCAGCTGGGCCGTGGGCTGAGGGCATTGTCTCCTGGGAACATGCCCAGAGCCGTAGCATGGGGCTCGGGGGAGACATGCCAGGCTGATGGCCAGGGCATCCCCAAGATGCCCAAGGGCTGTCACAGGCACCCATATTCTAGAGACAGCCCCTTTCCTACTCAGTTCACTTGGCTGGAGATGCTGCGATCCTGCTGTATCCCGATGTCCCCAGGATGTGGTCTCAGCAAAGCCGACAGTGAGAGCCGTTGCCTACACTGCAGACCTGGGGTCAGGTCCCACCCCTGACACCTCTGGCCATTTGCCTGGAGGGGCCCAAAGGGAACACAGGGAGGCCCAGAGCCAGCCAGGCCAGCCAGACACCGCTGTTATCCGACCGTGCAGCCCAGCGGCCCTCTGTGTGTCTGTGTGTGTGTGTGTGTGTGTGTGTGCAGAGGTCTTGGGCAGGGTAGCCCACCCTGAGCAGGAGCAGGTTGATGAGGGGCCAGATGCCTGGTGGGTGGATCATGTTGACACCCCGGGTCAAGGCTGGCTGGGTGGGACGGGGTTTGCTGGGGCGGCCTCCTTCTCCCCAGGTTTGATCCGGAGCCCTGTCGATACATGTCACTTCACCCCGGGTGCAGGGCTGTGCCCACACGGGGCTGTGTCTGATCTGGGGGCAGCAGTGGGGCTGGGCAGGAGGACATTGAGGACGGCCGGGCAGGGCTGTGATGCCTCCAGGCCGGGCACCGCTCACTGTCTTCGCAGAGCCCCATGGAAGAAATTGGGGACAAGCTGGTCAACAGGAGCCTCACTCGACGGCTCCCCGGCGTGGGGCACGTGCACCAGGCAATCGGTAAGAGCTGGTGCGGGCTCAGGGGGAGTGTGGGACGAGGGCGCTCCAGGACCGGGCTCGGGGAGGGCCGGGAGGGTCTCCTGCCCTGACGCCATCCGGGACACTGACGACCTGGGGTGCCACGACGGCTGTGCCCCTTACGTGGCCATGATCTCAACCCAAGGGTTCTGGGCTACTCCCGTCACAGACACACACACACACAGACACACACGCCAAACACACACACACCCAGTCCTTCAAACACACACACACACACACACACACACCTGGTCCTTCACACACAGACACACACACCCGGTCCAGCCCCAGCCTTGGCCAGGTACAAAATCACCCTTCACATACGTGGAAGATGATCCGAACCAATTTGGATATTCTGTTGCACTTCAGGACAGGGACAAGAATAGTTTTGCAGTTTGTGTGTTGGGAATTGTCCCTCCTTTATCCACAGATCAGCCCCACTGTGAACCTGAGTGGGCCCTGCTGCTGGGGGCGAGCCAGAGGCTGTGGGCGGTCCGTGCTGACAGCCTGAGGAAGCTGGTGGAGCCGGGCCAGGCCCTCTCCTGTGGCCCCTCTCCCCGAGCACCTCCCAGAGGAACGCCTCCCCAGCCCTCCCCACACCTGCTGCTCACCAAGGTGAGCAGGGCCCCCCGTCCCGCACGGAGGCTCCCCCTCACCTGCGGGCTGTGTGTCTCGGGCCTGGCACGTCCCCTCTCCGAACCTCAGGTGTCTCCTGGGGACCCTGCATGCCACGAGACCAGGCCCCACACACGGGGTTGCCGTCGGGCCTGTTGGGACCGCTCCCCGACCCTGTGGCCGGCCCACGGGGAGGGTGGCCTGGGGCTGAGGCCATTCCTCTCCACCGTGAAGGAGCTCTCTGCCCCAAGCCTCGGTGTCCTGTGTCCGGGGCAAAGCCGCATTCCTGGCTGTGAGGAGGTTTCAGATTCCATCTGGGGCTCCCATCCTGGGTGGAGCCAGACCAGGGATCCCTGGGGGCTGGCAGAGGGGCCCCAGAGCCACTCAGACATCTGAAAGGTGCTGGCTGGGCTTCATCGACTCCACACATGGACAGGAAACCCCTTCTAGACATTTTCCATAATTCAGGGAACAGGGCAGACAAATGTGCCTGCCCCGCGGGCCTCTTTCTAGGTGGGGGTCCGGCGCTAAGCCTAGACGACAAAGCAGAGATGGGCACACGACGTTCCGTGGGTCGCCCTGCCGGCCTCCTCTACATACAGATCCCTCTGCTCTCATTGTCCGAAGGATGATGGGCCCCAGGACGAAGAAGACCCCTTGTCTCCGAGGTGGTGAGGGAACACGTGGGACCGGTCAGGTGCGGAGCCATGGGTCTCGTGCACATCTGCCGCAGGGCTGGGTCATGGTACAGGAGCTGTGGGCAGGTCGTCTGTGCACACCTGGCCATGACACACCTGGCTGGCCCTCTCGGTGGGGAGGCCTGCGTGCCTGGTGCACCTGTCCCCCACCTACCCCTGGAGGAGCAGCCACGTTCAAGCCTTTCCATGTCTGACCCTCAGGGACAGTTGGGAACCTGGGTCAAGAGAGGCAGGGACTGGCCCAGGACAACTGAGGGGTGCAGAGTCTAAGGAGCTGCTCTCCAGTCCTAGGCCAGTCCCAACACTCCCATGAGGTTTGCTTTGGGGGTGAGAGCCCCTCAGATCCTTGGGAAGAGCTACCCACCCCGTCCCATGTGGGGACATGACCTTGGCATCCCCAGGCACGTACAGGCACGTGCACCTGCACACCCACCCCCACACACACACCCCCCCACACACACACCACTTTGCCGAGCTGGGGGTCGGAAGGGGAGGACACCCTGGGAGCGAGGTGGGTGACAGGGGGGAAAGAAGAAACAGGATGCAGACAGCTGGGCCATGGGGCAGGGCATCAGTACTCCTGGCAAGGACCCAGATCCATAGCATGGGGAGGGGAGACAGGCCAGGCTGAGGGTCAGGGGTCCCCAAGGGGCCCAGGGGCCTTGCCAGGGCACTGGGAGAGGACAGGGTCTGGGTTCCGGTGTCCATCACCAGCCTGGGCACTTGGAAGCAGGAAGAGATACCCACCCCCAAGTCCAGAGGGGCTCCAGCACAAAGGCCTCAGCTTACTCTTCTGTCACTTGGGCTGTAGAGATGCAGTGTCCCTAGGGGCGCACAGGCTTGTGGGAGAGCCTGTTGGCCTTGGATCTCCATCCCCGACCCCCTGTGCTCCCAGTCCTGGGAAAATGCTTTGTACTCCCTCGAGGTCCTTCGGAGCAGGAGACAGACTGGGGGCTTGGGGGGCTGAGGACCTGGGTACGCAGAACGTGGCAGAGCACTGACCACTAGTCTGGGGACCAAGGCCAAGACCCTCCTTGTTCCAGCCTCCGGGTCTCCATTTGGAAGAGGTTCCAGATTCACTGCTCTGGTCCGGGTGAGAAGGCCTTAGGAAGGAATGGAGCACCGGGACAGAAGAGGGAAACACGGACAAGGGAGGCTTCTGAGGTTTCTCACATCACCCCTGGAGTCCACAGATCCTGCTCCTGTGAGAGACACAGAGACAGAGACAGAAACAGAGAAGGAGACAGAGAATGAATACACGACAGAGGGAACCAGAAGAAGTCACAGACTTTCCTCCATCAGCTTGGAAATGACATCCCAGCATTTGGCCCCATTCTCTTCCTGAGAGTGCGGTCACACAGGCCATCCACCCCGGAGGGGAGGGGATTCCACAGAGATGTGTGAGCAGGATGCGGGAATGCCCGGGAACCACTGTGGGGACTGCCCAGCACGTGGGCGCAGACGATGCCCCGGGGCCTGAGCCTAAACCTAATGGGAGCCCCTGGAAGTGTGCGTCACCAGGGGACAAGGTCGGAATCTGTTCATTGCAACCTTCCCACAGGGGCTGGGAACAGGCAAGAAGGGGTTGGCTTTGCCCAGACCCCAGAGCAGACCCAGGCCCCTCTGATCTGTGCTCCATGTCCTGCCCAGCCCCTGGCTCAAAAAAAACACAAACAAACAAAACTCCCCAACACGTCAGAAAAGCGTTAAGCCCTGTCCTGGATATTGCTGTTGAGGTACATTATTTATCAGCGCCGCGTTCCGTTATTACTAAATAGACAATCAATACATTCAAACGTAAAAGAGTTGCAGGAAGATCAATCGCCAAATGAAGGTAAATCTTCTAGTGGGACTCACCCCGCAGCCTGGCCACTGGAGCAAACATGCGTTTCCAGCGTCGCCATTTGTCACTACTGATTCTGCCCGTGCGAGACAAGACGCACGTCACTGCGCTGACAAGGAATGATCTATCCTCCGTCACAACACACAATTTGCAACCTTCAGTCTCATTTGAATCCTTACCTCTAAAGTCTTTATTCTGGTAGAGAAATCATGGAGGAATTAGGTTTTTGTCTCACAAGTCTGCCTATAATTACTTTTAGTATCAAACAGTTGCCAAAGCTAACATAACAATATTGAGGGACACAACACTGGGCCTTAGCTAATAGGCTTAAGCACAGTACGCAAGCGGCTGTGCCCGGAAGCAGAAAAGGGAGAGCTGGTGATAGGGAGACTAAGAGAAGGAAAAATGCCCTCACCTGAGTCAGCCCTGGGGACTGTGTGTTTCCAAGGAGTTGCTCATTTATTCCCTCCACGTGGCTTAACAGCCTGGTCTTCTGGTTAGGAGAGACCAGTCTTTGGGAAATGGCTCAATGATCTAATATGTCTTTTCTCTTGATTATAAGGGAAAATGGCTCATCCTAAGCAAGTCATAAGCGGTGAGATAAAATATATTTTTCCAGTATAATTCAACAGACATCTGTACAGCTTCTGTCAAATGCCATCTCAAGGCACTGTGGGATCCGTGTTCATTTATCAAATGCTTACTGAGTGCCTGCTCTTGGCCAGGCTGTAGGCTAGGTGCTGGGGTCACAGCGATGAGTAAGACAATCCCCTTCTGTCTCAGTCCATTCAGGCTGCTGTAACAAAACTACCATAGATTGGGTGGCTTAGAGTCAACAGAAATTTATTTCTCCTAATTCTGGAGGTTGAAGATTCAGTGTCTGGTGAGAGCGAGCTTCCTGGTTCATAGACATCTGTGTTCTCTTTGTACCCTCACATGGCAGAAGGGATGAGGGAGCTCTCTGGGGTCTCTTTTGTAAGGGCACCAATCTTATTCATGAGGGCTCCACCCTCATGACCTCATCACCACCTTCACCATCACATTGGGGGTTAGACTTTCAACAAACGAACTTTGAGGGACCACAGCGTTCCTTCTATAGCACTTTCTCGCATAGAGCTTCTAGCCTCGTAAGGGAGACAGTCATTAAACACATCATCACACAATGAAGTGATTCACGGAAATTGTGGAAATCGATGGAGCTGGACAGGTGCTAGGAGGACCTATGAGGAGGGTCTGGTCTGAGTGCTTGAAGCAGGTTTCCCTAAAGAAGTGATGTTTACGCTGAGAACCAAGGGAGTTCACTAAGTGAGGAAGGGGGCATGTCGGGAAGGGGGAGGTAGTCTGGTCTTGTTCTCCAAAAGCTCCCAATAGAGCACGGAGCCCAAAACATGAATGAATAGTTCTGATCCTGGGCAGACTGTAGATGTTGTGTGCTGCGAGACTGTGGATGGATTCCTGCAGGATGAGTCTCCCTGAGCCTGACCCTGAACCCCTGGCTCAGTGTGGGAGAGAGCAAAAGGAACAGCCACTGCCACGGACAAAGAGCAAGAGAGAGAGAACTGTTCTTCCCGGCCAGTCCTTCTGAAGCATCGTTGATGCTTAATAAACAGAAAATAATATGGCCATCTTTGGCATTCTTTCCTCACCCGGAGAAGTACTTCAGTTTCTAATCTTTCCTTTGAAAGATGAAAATGAGGACTTGGCAAAGACGCAACACATCTGAGATGTGAAAAATTAAAAATCGTCCTCCTCTAGCTCAAGTACAGCGAAAGGTGCCATCGTGAACGTTATGAAAAAGGCATTACGGTTTTATGAGGCAATGCCACATGTGGCTGAAAGTAGGGCACACATGCGAGTTGAGTCTGGGAACTTCTCATTCATTCCTCCAATAACTATTTAATGAGCATCTACTACATGCCGAGCAGACAGGGTCCTTGACCTCCTGGAGTTTTGCATTCGAGTAGGAGAGAGAGATGATAAACAAATAGAACTCCAGGTAGTTCTAAGAAACTGGAGTGGATTCAGGGAATGGAGAAAGCCAGGAAGGAGAACAAAGGGAACGAACGTGGCAGGATATAGTGGTGGAGAAAGTCCCCTCTGCAGGGCCGGCTTCCTGAGTGCATGCCTGGGGCAGTGGCAAAAGCCCGCCCTCAGAGGGGACTCTATGCCTGGGCTTTAATCCCCCGCAGCGGCCATCTTGCATCTTTTAATAACGTTAGATTTGCGTTCATAACTTGTAAGTGCAATCTGATGGGACAATGGAGCCTGTGTCTAGGGCTTGGAGCCTTAGCTCCCCGCTCCTGCCACCTCCGTTAGCTTCTTGGCTGTCTGCTCCCCAGGCCCCTAGCAAGAGTGGGAGCAAGGCTTGGGCACAGGGGGAATCAGGGCAGGCACAGGGTAGGGGCCCCTATGAAGGTCTGCACTTAGCCCATGAGCCCATAAGTATCCTTGCACCCAGAGGAGCATGAAGACATTACATGGCAAGTAAAACACCTTGACAGATTGAGAAAGACCACAAAAGAAAGGAAAAAGCTTTTCTTCCTGCTTTTTGATCGAGGGGCCCTGCCCTACTTTCATGGTGTACTGGGCCCTGTAAATTATTATCCCTGGGCCTGCCCCACTGAGGAGGGGACATATGAGCAGAGATATGAAAGGAGAGATGTGGGCATCCGCACCCCAAGCAGAGGAAACTTGAAGTGCTAAGGCCTCGGGCTGGAACAAGCTTGATGAGTTGGAAGAGCAGCAGGAAGTCTGGTGTGGCAGGAGCATGCCCAGTGTGTGTGTGGGGGGGAGGGTGGTAAGGTCGGAGATGTAGCCTGGGCCCCAGGCTGTGGGGCTCCCTAGGTATGATGAGGCTCCCACCCTCCAGTCTAGATGGAAGCTGTGGGGTGTTCCAGGCAAGAAAATTATATGGTCTGATTTAAGGTTTTAAAGACTGGGTTTTTGGGGGAGATGGTGAGATTTATCTTATTTTTGGTTTGTTAATGTAGTAACTGATTCCTATTCCATCTTGCCACTGAGGAGGTTGGTGGCCTTGAATGAAGACAGTTACAGAGGCAGGAACAACGGTGCTGTGAAAAGGGGTGGGGGAGACAGGTGACAGGGCCCCCGTCCGCGGAGGCCATGGGTAAAGATGGTTCGTGGAAGCCGAGAGAATGATCTGAGGGGAAGGGTCTGAGGCTTTCATACTCTCCGGTGAAGTAAGAAGCACGGTCATGTGCCAAGACCGCAGCGTGGCAGGGGAAGGCGATCCGGAGAGCGAAGAGAAGGTTTGGAACCTGTGAGAAGAACAAGAGAGCCCCACCTTGGGACAAGAACCAGGATCTTGGCAGCACGGGTGGCCCGGCTCTGGTGGGAAACCCTTCTCCTTTTGGAAAGGAAGCTCCAGCACCTAAGTTCTGCACCCCATCCTTTAGCATTCCTACAGTCTCTCCCGCTGAACCCTACTCTCCTTCCTTGCTCCCCTTAAAATGCACGAATTTCCACTTTTTGCGCCACAAGAGGCCTCGTGACATGGCTGTTGGAGCCGTGTGCCTGGCTCTGCTCCTGTCTGCATCTGTAAGTGCACCACACCTTCACCACCTGCTCGCCTACACTGTCGCCACTCATTCCCTAGTCTCTCACCAGAGGATTCGATGCTATCATGTTATCGAAATTGCCCTGAGAGGTCCCCTAGGATTCTCATCCTATTCTTGTCATAGATTGTGTGTGAACGATGCTTCCGTCTTCTGTCTCCACCTCTCATTTAAAAGTCTTGTTCTTCATTTGCTGGAACCTGATCTCCCATGACGCTCCTCCTACCTCTCTAGTCACCATAATCTTTACCTTCTCTGTGGCTCTTTTTCCGTGTCTTGGTCCCTCATCGTGGGCACTGCCTGACACTCGGCTCTGCTCACTGCTTGGCCTCCTCACCCCCTCAGGAAGCTCACCTGCTTTCCTGACATCAACTATTCCAAATAAACTTGGCCTCCCAGCTTAATGATCAACCCTTGGTATATGATTCCCAAACATAACTTTCAGCCAGGCTTCTCTCCCCCAGACTCTGTTGTCATATTTCCAACTGAAAATCAGCATGTCCAAAACAACCTCAAAACTTTTCCTGCAAAAATTCCTTCACAGGTTCCTCAAAAAATTAAAAATAGAATTACCATATGATCCAGCAATCCCACTTCTGGGTGCATACCTCAAAGAATTGAAAGCAGGGACTCAAAGAAATACTTGTAGACCCATGTTCACAGCAATGTTGCTCACAATAGCCAAACAAGGAAGCAACTTGATGAATGAATAGATAAATAAAATGTGGTCTATGCACACAATGGAATATCATTTGGCCTTAAGAGGGAAGGAAATTCTGACACCTGCTACAACATGGATGAATCTGGAGGACCTTATGCTAAGTGAAATGAGCCTGTCATAAAAAGACAAATATTGTATGATTCCACCGTTGTGAGGTATGTAGAGTAGTCAAAGTCATAGAGACCAGAGAGTAGGATGGTGGTTCCCAGGAGCTGTGGGAAGGAGGGAACTGGGAGTTAGTGTTAAATGGTACAGGTTTTCCGTTTTGCAAGGTGGGAGGGGTTCTGTGGAAGGATGGTCACCCAACAACCTGAATGTACTTAATCCACTGAACTATACACTTTCCAAGAGTTAAAATGTAAAAACTAAATGGTACATGTATTTTATCATAACTTTTTTTAAAAATCCCTTTTCAGTTTCCCAACTTCTAGCAGCATTACTATTCTTGAGTCCACCATGCCCCCGACTGTGAAGCTAATGTTCACTGTGCCCTACCCTTGTCCTCCCCACACAATGTGTCTCATCAGTTTTGTCTTTCAAGCGTGCTGTAGATGTATTCCTTCTTCTTCATTCCTATTGACTCACCTGCTGAAGACACAGACTGAAGTGACCCTAGAGGTCTAAGCCTCCGCTTTCTCCTATAACTGGAATCTTCTCTAATGTCTCTGGCCAAGACTATTCAATCACTCATTCATTCAGCAGGTATTTACTGAATACCTATTATGTATACTGGGAATATAGCATTGGATAAAGAAGGCAAGGTCCCTGCGCTCATAAAGTTCATACTGTAGTCAGGCAGATCGACTGCAAACAGGTAATGATTTAGGATAGTGATAACTGGTAGAGAGAAAACAGCCCAGGCTGTAACATGACAGAAAGTGATGGTGGAGGAGGTAGGACGGAATTCTTCTTTAAATTGGGTGATCAGGAAATCTTTTCCAAAACAGTGACATTTCAGTTCAGACCCAGATGAACAGAAGGAGACAGTCATGGTTCTAGAGGTACCAGGCAGGACACATCCAGTGTGAAGGCCCTTGGGAATAAACCTGGCTTTTTTAGGAAACCACGAAAAGACTGGTATGGCTTGGGAGGCCTGGATGGCTCAGTCGGTTAAGCGTCTGCCTTCGGCTCAGGTCATGATCTCAGGGTCCTGGGATCGAGCCCCGCATCCGGCTCCCTACTCAGTGTGGAGCCTGCTTCTCCCTCTGCCTGCCCTCCTCCTGCTTGTGCTCTCTCTCTCTCTCTCTCTCTCTAATAAGAAAGGAAGAAAGAAAGAAAGAAAGAAAGAAAGAAAGAAAGAAAGAAAGAAAGAAAATCTTTAAAAAAAAAAAAAAAGACTGGTGTGGCTTAGTGCAGGCACCTAAGAGGAGAACCATATGAGTCTGGAAGGGGGGCCATGGTCAGGCAATGTGGGCATTTTAGGTCAGGCTGAGGAGCTAGAGCTTCATTCTAAGTTTGAGGTGAAGCCATAGCAGGGTTTTAAGCAAGGCATGATGTCCTGTTTTGCTTTTTTAGAGGATCCTTCTGGCTACTTTACTTACTGTATGGAGAATGGGTTGTAAGGCTCATAAGAGGAAGGGCAGTTAGGAGGCAGTCAAAGGAGTCCCCCTGACAGATGATAGTGGCCTGGGCTGGGTGAAAGCAGTGCATGTGGAGACAAGTGGACAAAGATGTGTTAAAAATACTTCAGAGATAGAAATGGTAGGATTTGTGGATGGACTGGATGTGGGGATAAAGGGAAGGGAAGAATCAAGGCTGACTCCCAAGGTTTGGGCTCAAGCAATGGGTGGACAGTGATGTCATTTCATGAGGTGAGGAAGTATGGGTGGACAGAATCATATATCTGCTTGCACACTCCTAATACTGGGAACTCACTGCAGGGACAGGCTATCATGCCACTGATATTTGAAAAGTCTTGTACAAAGTCCAAATTTGTTTCCCTATGAATTTATTCTTTTCTCCCAATTCTCCTTCAACAAAATGAACCAAGTCTTTCCTCTTTCCTATATGGCAGTCCTTTTCTATACCGTACGTTGAGGAGAATAACTATGCCCTTCTAAGTATTCTTTTCCCTGAGCTAAATGTCCCTAACTTACTAACATTTGTTTCCTTATTCCTGGATCCCTGCAGATTCAAACTAGTCTTCCTCATACCAGTCTATCATGCAAACTTCAGCCAGAGCCATCTCCCTAATGCACCAGTTATCAACCAACAAGACGTAGGCATTGTCCTGGGAAAATATACGTAATAGGTGCCAAAATTAGATTCTTCTATCTCAGTTTTGCTAAGGCAAGAAGATAATAGGTGCTATCTCTTAAAAACACCACCATGCAAAAATTTCAGAGTTAGCAGCCAAGATGATCCTTAAACTCTTTTGTCCCCATCTCTAATATGAGTTGAGGATGGAGATTAAGAGATTTGTGTGAAGGACAATGTGTGACCTGGCTGTGAATCCCATGCCTCCCAAGGGTTGGGGGCGGGATGCTCCCCTTTTACCACAAGTCAGGGGAAAAGGGCTTCAGGGTATCATTTGGTGAGCTTGATGTGTGACACCAGAGTTAGGTGGGCATCGGAGACTGGTGTCTGACCCCTGTCTGGAAAATCTAAAAGGTAAAGTTGTTCTGATGGCCAAGGTGGAGAAGCAGAAGCTAAACTGGCAGCCTCCCATACAGAGTGTGTAGGGGCAACAAAGGTGAGGATATTTCTCATGGAACTCATGTGGCTCATGTGGGGATGATGGCTGGCATGGAGCCATTTTGAGTTCTGCCCGAGAAGACCACCTGGAGGTCTGTGGAGAGAGGGTTGCCAGGAAACTGGGGCTGAGGAGGGTGTCATTTGGAGGAAAATGCACCACCTGTGTCACAGGAAATGCTGTTGAAATTTCCCAGTGAAGCCTTCCAAGAATCCACAAAAAGGCCCAGGAAAGAGCCTTAAAATGGGTCCCTAAATAGTGAAGCCCTATTAGGATAGTACTGTCGAATAAGAACTTTCCTGCTTTCTCTAGCTGTCATCTCCTATTCCCCTTCCAATATAGGAAGTCCAGAAATCACTTAGTGGAAAGGGTGAGGAGAGGCAGAAGCAGTCGGTGAGCATGGGAGAGAACCCACCCCTTCTCCTCCTTTGTGCAGAAGGACCTAGCTGGGAAATAGGAGGAGGATCAGCTTTGAAATTTTGATTAGTACATGGTCCTGCACACTATTAATTATTGAATTAAAACTGTGATTATTATTTAAAGAGACTCTAAGGGTGAGCAAGGGAAGAACTTGCCCCATTTTTAAGACACTGACGAAGTCCAAAATAGTCTCTTTCTGATAGCACTTCAAGAGTCCTCCCTGTTCAAAGTTGTGGTTATACGCAGAATGAAAGAAGCTTTTGCTTTGTCATTCTCTTGCTTTAAGAGGTCCCTTTAATACCTCTCTCACCTTTTAGATTAAAGCCAACCTCCTAAGCACAGAGTTTGATGTCCTCTATTACCTATCTCGTGTATATTTTTCAACTAAACTTCCCATGATTCCAAATAGAACATTTGACTTTAGTCAGGTGGTCCTCTCTGCTTTGTAATAACAACTAGTATTTATTGCACATTAGTTGTGCTAAGCAGTATATCATTTAAGCCTCATAATAACCTCTTGAAGTCGATGTTATTATTACCCCATTTTACAAATGAAGAATCTGAAACCACTAATAAATGGTGAGGCTGTGATTAGAACCCAAGCAGTTGATTCCAGTGCCCACAATCCAAACAGCCAAGCATACTGTGTGTCCTCTCACAACATACATATATTCTTTGCTCTCAATCTATTTTGGGCATGTCCCCCTACTCTCCTCTCCTCTGCTTATGCCATCCCAGATATCTTTCAAATTCCAGCTCAAACTCCTCCTCCTCTGTGAAGCCTTCCCTAATTACTTTGCAGTTTTCTCTATTCTCTGAGCTCCCAAAACATTGAGTCCATGTCAAAGACTTTAAAATTTGAACTGTGCTGTTTTACTGTTGTCATTTTGGGTGCCATTTGGGTAAGCCCCTAGAAATTCCTTCAAGGATAAGGCCTGTCTGTGTTCCATGCTGTACTTGTATTCACCAGGGCAGTGGCTCACCAATTTTAGTACAGAAAGATGTCAACAGACAGTTCACAGAATAAGAAATGTAAGTGACACTGAAATGTATGAAAAGATGCTGGACCTCATTATAATAAGAGACATGCAAAGTCTCACTGAGTTACTATTTATCACCTCTCAAGATAGACAAAAATCGAAAAGTGGAACAACATATCCTGATGTCAAGGCTGTAGGGAAATAGGATCTCTCATACATGGCTTGGGAGAATGCGAAATGAAATAACTCTCATAGATGGGAATTTGGCAGGTCTAGCAAGATTACATGTGCATTCCTTTTGACCCAATAATTCCACTTCTGGGAATCTATCCTAAAGATACACTGGCAAAAATCCGAAATGCTGTATGTTCAAAACTATTCTTTGTAGTACTCTTTGTAAAAGCAAAAGACTGGGGGAACACCCAGTCAGTGTCAATCAATAGAGGCCTGGTTGAATAACTATAGTACCTCTATATAAAAGAGTACTGGGCAGGAAGAAGGAAGGATTGCTACAGACTTCTTTGGATGATCTCCAGGATCTATTGTTAGGCGAACAAAGCAAAGACAAGAAAAATGTGTACAGTATGCTACGGTTTGCATAAGAAAGATAGGAATATGACTATTTCTATCTGTGCTTATTTTTTCAAAGGAAACAATGGAAGAATAAACTGAAAACGAATTAAAGAACGTATTGTCCTGGACATCCCAGACGAGGTGAAAATCCAATTCAACAAATATTTATCAGGTGCCTACTATGTGCTAAGGGCCGTTCTAGGGATTCACCAGTGAATAAAACAGACAAAAACAATATTGGGCATACACCGCAGTGAAGGTAGGCAGAAACACACAACAGATATTGTTAGGGGCTGAACTGTGTTCCTCCCTAAATTCACATGTGAAAATCCCAAACCCCAGTACCCTAGGAGAGGACCGTATTTGGCAACAAGGTCTTTAGAGAGGTGATCATGTAAAAATGAGGGGAGGGGGCCCTCGTCCAACCTGACCAGCGTCCCTACCAGAAGAGGAAATCTGGACATGCAAGAGACACCAGGGATGGGTGGGCACAGAGGAAAGATCAGGTCATGACACAGAGAGGGGCACCATTTGCAAGCCAAGGACAGAGGCCTCAGGAGGAACTGAACAGGGTGACACCTCGATCTTGAACCTCTAGCCTCCAGAACTGTGAGAAAATAAGCATCTATTGTCTCAGCCATGAGTCTGTGCCATTATGTTTTGGCAGCCCACACAGACCAAAACAGATATTAGTTTATACAAATAACTTTATAGCATGTTAGAAAAGGACAAAAGAGCATTTTTAAAAGGCATAAGTAAAAGAGATCAAGGCTACTGGGGAGGCAGGGGGTGGGTTGCTGTGTTAAACTGGATGGTCAGAGGACGCCACACAGAGAAGGGAAAAGATAAGACCTATGAGAACAGGAAAGAGGTTGGAGGGCAGGGAGCGAGTCAGACATGGTACGCAGACTGCTTTACTTCTGTCAGTAAGGTTTTGTTTCTTGCGCTTGGTGGTGGGATCATTACATTATTAGCTGCACCTTTTGGTCTGCCTGTAAGATTTCATCGTAATTTGTTGGAAAGCTTAGCACCTGGACCCTGGCCAGTTGTAATGACAGGAGCATGGAGGGCAAGGCTGAGCTGAGACTGCAGAGTGAGGGCGAAGAGGGTGTGAGGGTACCAGCAACACCAGCCACAGGTGGCCCAGGATATCATGACTGAGTGCGGGGGGTGGGAAAGGGAAAGATGTCTAGGACGACTCGCTGCCCACCCCCTGCACAAGAGAGTGGCGAAAGGAGTGCCCTTCCCAGGACACAGGACAAGGAGCAGGTGCAGGGGCTAGGGAATGGGGACCCTGAGCTCAGTGTTGACAAGTTGTTTCTGAGGTCTGGTTGGTGTTCGGTGGCAGGAAAAGAGGAAGGAGATGAAAGTGTGTGTCACATCTATGATTCTAGAATGCTCAGACTCGATGCTTGAGGGTAGCCTCTTTTCTGCTTAGACACCAAGGGCAGGACACAAGATCAAGTCGAAATCACGTTCCACTGCAGTTCCTGGGCACTCAGGTGCTGCTCACACCACTGGATTCCCTGCTCAGAAACCCTGGAAGCTGCCTCTCTCACCCAGCCCCGTCCCAGGCCACCTGTACACGCTGCTCAGGGAATGCCAGCCTTGGTCAGGAAGGGACTTAGACATAGCTCGGCAGCAGCGCCCTCCCTCTTTTTCATAAAGGCTTAAATTTTACAATAAACTTAGGTTTACAGAAAAGTAGTGAAGATAGTACAGAGTTCCCATCTTTCCCACACCCAGCTGCCTCTATTATTAACATCTTACAGGAGTGCATTTGTCACGATGAATAAACCAACAGCAGCCCAAGGGGACCAAGATAATGCTCTGCACAAAATTAGAAGTGGCAGGTCCCCCAAGTACCTTTATATCAGTGGTCATACCCTGAATACTCGGGTTTGTCAAGACCCAGGCTCTGGTGTCCAGAAGACCTAGGCTAATCTCAGCTTGGCCCCTTCATAGTGCTGTCCCCTTGGTGGGTCCTCTGTGCTCCCTTTCACACTCTGTAAAATGGGATAACAGCCAACTTCGGCTTTGGTGAGGACTGAGTGAAGACAAAACCCGGCACAGTCAGTGACTGGTCAAGCTGAATAGATGTTGGTAGTATTATTACTATTATTATTATTGCTGCTGCCGTTGTTGTTGTTCGCAAGCACGAACAGCACAGCCCACCCCTTGTTTCCTGTGCCCGTCTCTCACCAGCATACCATGGCCAGAACAACGCTCGGCTCTAACATTTTTCTAGAACCCGTATTATTTGTGGCAATGACCAAAGGGGAACGGTGCTCAGCTGCCCAAGAAAGGCCCATGAAGCAGCGCAAAACTCCAAATAACCCTTGAGGCCAAGAGGGACTTTGGGCTTCATGTGGATCATCTCAGCTGGAAGACGGGCCGTCAGGGACGGTCTCAGCACGTCCTTCCGCTAAGTGATGTTTTCCAGACTGCAGGTTGCAGCCCATTAGCAGGTATGGAAATCAGTTCCATGGGTTGTGACCAGCCCTCCCCAGCTGCCAAAAAAAAAAAAAAAGAGAGAAAAAAAGGAAATAGACTACAATAGAAAATTTGTAGAAAGGGCGTCATTTGTAGAAAGTATACTTTTTTTCTCAGGAAATTAATTTTGTCTTGAGTGCGTGTGCGTGGTCATGTGTGTGTTTGTGCGAGTCTGCTGGGTCATGCTGTAAGATGTCTTTCTATGGTCAGTAGTCAAAAAGCTTTGTGAGTCACACCTCTAAAATCTGTGCAGGAATGAGGCCTGGGGGTGGTTATTAAGCCAACCACAAGGAATAAAAGAGAAGGAAGAGCTTTTATTTATTTATTTATTTATTTATTTATTTATTTATTTATTTATTATTTTTTATTACTTTTTATTTTTATTTTTTTAAAAGATTTTATTTATTTATTTGAGACAGAGAGAATGAGAGACAGAGAGCATGAGAGGGAGGAGGGTCAGAGGGAGAAGCAGACTCCCTGCCGAGCAGGGAGCCCAATGTGGGACTCGATCCCGGGACTCCAGGATCATGACCTGAGCCGAAGGCAGTCGCCTAACCAACTGAGCCACCCAGGCGCCCCTATTTATTTATTTTTTAAAGATTTTATTTATTTGAGAGAGAGAGTGAGAGACAGCACAAGAGGGAAGAGGGTCAGAGGGAGAAGCAGACCCCCTGCTGAGCAGGGAGCCCGATGCGGGACTCGATCCCGGGACTCCAGGATCATGACCTGAGCCGAAGGCAGCCGCTTAACCAACTGAGCCACCCAGGCGCCCAAGAAGGAAGAGCTTTTAGGACCAAGAGTCAGGACTAGGGGTAGGGACTGCATGGAAGGTGCTGGAAGCTTCTCACTCCACCGCAGGCCCCACCCACACCTCAGGTTGTTGTATTATCCCTTTCTGGCTCCTCTTAAGAATTTGCAGCTAAAAAGAAGAAGAAGAAGCACCAACCCCGTAAACAATAAGGACTTGTGTGTTTGTCTGCAGGGGCGGGGAGGACGAAGTCCTAGAGCCCATGTAGTGGGGCCCCAAGCCCCAGGGGATGGGGGGGGAGGTGGCAGCATGCATCAGCACTGGCAACTCCAGCAGGAGAGCAGGGGTCTCGAGGGGGCCTTCAGCCCTTCTCCTGAGCTCTGGTACCTCCAGTCTCTCCTCAGTTTTGGGCAGTCCCTCCAAGACCCCGGAGCGCACCCATCCTGAACTACATGCACTTCCCAGATGGGCCCACTGCCCTCTCTTTCTTCCGGTCTCACATGTCTTACCCACACCTTCTCCTCGGAACCCTCGCGGACCTCCACTCAGAAGGCACCTCCTTCCTGCAAACACCAGGCCCCGTGGTCTCTCTGCCGCGTGGCTCCCAGGGTGTCCATTTTGGTGTGAGACTGAGCTCCCCAGGCAGGAGCTGGGTGCGGTGCCCTGCATTCCCACTGCCTACCTACGCGCGCAGGGACACCGAGTGATGCCTGGTTCATTTTTTAGTTAATGAGTCGGTAGGGAAGAGGAGGGTGAGCACTCTCCTTTGCTCTATGGGGCTCTGGGTCCAGAATTTCCAGGAACCTGAGCCATGAGGAGGTCTGGGAGCAGCAGGAAATGCAAGTCCGAGGACAGATGTGAGTCAGAGAGGCCAAGAAACAACATCAAGGGAGAAGGGGGCACCGCCCAGACCCATGGGTGGGACTGGGCCTGGGTTCCAGAACGGGCTGTGGCCGCCTTTGTCTTTTATTCGTGGGCCGGTGGGGGCCCAGCTCCTGTCCCTGGGGCACCTGAAAGGAACTTCAGGACCTCTGACTCCAAGTTCAAAGGTGGGAAAGTACGAGGTCCCTGTGGGGCGTGGCAAAGAAAGCAGAAGGGGCTGGGACCCGTGCGTGGGGGGGTGGCCTGGAGGGCCAGCGGCGGGGGGTGGGGGGGGCACAGATTTGTATCCGAGGTACCGGGAGACCACCACCGGGGGAGGGGCTGCAACCACCATCCCCTATGGTTCCATGCAAACCGGCGTATATTTTTCTAGGAAGAAGACCACAGCTTTCATCACATGCTCAAAAATGTCGTGATGGCGAACAGTAAACAAGCCCTGTCTTTGGGGAATCTCCCTCTGGCCACGGTGGAAAGAGTAGAACCGAGTTTCACTAGTTTCCCTGGTAGAAAAACATGCGCCATGGCAAGATAGTGTGCAAATATTTGATATCTGACGTTTGGTTGTTTAAGAAGATTGCCTACCTCTCCACAGAAGAGCTAGAATTTTCTAGTAGAGCTGGCTGCCAATGAGCTACACGCATCTGTTACGTTCACAGGGACCTAGCTGTCCCGCTGTGCGCTCTCAGCCCTCTCCCCAGGGATGTTCTCTCCTTTGTTCCTTGCCCCACAGCTGGTTCTCACTCTTGGACTCAGAGGCCCCCTGATAGGACACCCCTCCCTCCCCAGGGGCAGTCCCAGGCGGTGATGGTGAGGCACGCTGCCCTTCCCTTTTCCGTCCTGTCCCACCATGACGGCAACAACGGTCCCCGGTGTGTCCGACTTCTCTGAACAGCTGGGGATGAAATAGGGGGAACTGGAACATCAGAGGCAAAAAATTTTAACTGTCCATTTCATATGATTCTCCTCCTGCCCCAAGAGTTAGGCAGGAGGGATGTTTGACCCTACATAAGGAAGCCCTTCATGGACTCTTGAATTTCTCATCTTGCCCTCTTAACCTCTGTGCCTCCCTCTTCTAGGCCTATGGTGCAAATATCCACCCTCCCCTTTAGGGAGCCCCCTTCCCTATCCACAGGGCTGGTTTCACCCCAGAACACATCCTCCTCTTCTCCCTAGAAGGACATGGTAGTTCCTGGTGACACTTTCCCCAAAGCCCAATGTACTTGGCCCCTCGACAGTCATCCCAGAACTTGGAATAAGGGGGGCACGGCAGAGAAGGTGGGGGAGGACCCTACCTATCCACTAGGTCTGAAAACTCCAGTCCACTGGCCATTATAGAACCAGGATTCTTCCTGTTCATCTGTTGGGTCACCATCATTCAGACACAAATACATCTAAAGACACACTTTAAATCTCAGAAATGGTACAGTCCAGGTCTACATTAAGGGAGGCGATTGTTGCTCCAATCACAGTCATCTGCACAGGTCCCTTGCCCACGACGGATACCGCGATTCTTGTGCAGAGCTGTGTTTGCCCCTTGCGCGGCTCCCCTGCCCACACCCTAGCTTCCAGGCAGTGCTTTCCAGTCCCACAGAAATAAAAATACACTTTGCTGTATTATGTGATAACATTCAGTCCTGCTACAGAAGATAAGGAAAACAAATGGGATGGATGCCACTCATAAGAAGTCTTAAGTAGGGATAGAAAGCAAATAGCTTGTAAACTATGAGCGAAGCTCATGTGTTAAAGCAGATAGTAAGTAACCTATAAACACGGAATGAAGAAGAGCGTTCCCTGTAGATAAAAAGGGATGGCGAGGGGCGCCTGGGTGGCTCAGTCATTAAGCGTCTGCCTTCAGCTGAGGTCATGATCCTGGGGTCCTGGGATCGAGCCCCGCATCGGGCTCCCTGCTCAGCGGGAAGCCTGCTTCTCCCTCTCCCACTCCCCCTGCTTGTGCTTTCTCTCTCACTGTGTCTCTCTCTGTCAAATAAATAAATAAAATCTTTTTAAAAAAAATTCCATATGGGGCACCTGGGTGGCTCAGTCGTTAAGCGTCTCTCTTCAGCTCAGGTCATAATCTCAGGGTCCTGGGATCGAGCACCCCATCGGGCTCCCTGCTCAGCGGGAAGCCTGCTTCTCCCACTCCCACTCCCCCTGCTTGTGCTCTCTCTCTCACTGTGTCTCTCTCTGTCAAATAAATAAATAAAATCTTTTTAAAAAAATTCCATATGGGGCACCTGGGTGGCTCAGTCATTAAGCGTCTCTCTTCGGCTCAGGTCATGATCCCAGGGTCCTGGGATCGAGCCCTGCTCTGGCTTCCCTGCTCCTTGGATGGCCTGCTTCTCCCTCTCCCACTCCCCCTGCTTGTGTTCCCTCTCTCGCTGTGTCTCTCTCTGTCAAATAAATAAATAAAATCTTTAAAAAAAATTCCATATGGGGCACCTGGGTGGCTCAGTCGTTAAGCATCTCTCTTCGGCTCAGGTCATAATCTCGGGGTCCTGGGATCGAGCCCCGCATCGGGCTCCCTGCTCAGCTGGAAGCCTGCTTCTCCCTCTCCCACTCCCCCTGCTTGTGTTCCCTCTCTCGCTGTCTCTCTGTGTCAAATGAATAAATAAAATCTTAAAAAAAAAAAAAAAAGGGATGACGAGACCAAGTCATAAAGCACAAAGCATGTCAGGCTGATAGCTAAATCATCCCTGCGTTGGCCAATTTGAAGACCCCGTGTGCTGGTGCTGTGTCAGCCTGTGAGTTTTGCCTTAGGAATGAAGATCAAGCCCATGGCCATGGAGCTCCCGATGAGCAAGCTGCATCTGACATCCTTGCTACTGTGTCTGATAGAGCATGTGTGTGTTGGCTTCAGGCTGAGGCGCCACGTTCAACCTTGTACTAGGCAGGTTCTCCAAAGAAATAGAACCAATAGAATGTGTGTGTGTGTGTGTGTGTGTGTGTGTGTGTGTAGAATAAAGAATTAGCACATGTGTTTATGGAGGCTGCCCAGTCCAAAATCCAGTAGGCCAACAGGCTGGAAACCCAGGGAAAAGTTGCCGTTTGAACCCAAAGGCAATCTGCTGACAGCATTCCCTCTCTGTCTCTGGGGGAGATCAGTCTTTTTCTTGAGACCTTCAACTGATTGGTTGAAAATGGATTTCAATCCGCTTTACTTACTCTACTGATTTAAATGTGAGCCCCGTCCAAAATATACCTTCACAGAAATAGCTACAATAGTGTTTGACCAAATATCTGGGTGCCATAGCCTAGCCAAGTTGACACGTACAATTAAGTATCACAAACCTCAGCTCTGGTTCTCGCAACCTCCTCATCATTGGGCAAAGCTGATGTAGCTGAGAAAGACAGAAGTAGGAGCTCGCACAACCCAGGAATCAGATGGTGAGGTCCTTCCACACCACTTTCACACTACCCTAAGTGTGTTACCCTGCCTCATTTCTTTCCCCTTGCTTCTTGTTTTACGTTTTAAAATGGATTTAATAAACTGTGTTATTGGGTCATCTTAATTTCATCTGTGAACTTTTCTCTTCCATGACCTCTGGAATAGCTTACCTGGTAGTGGACTTGGAGGGTACTATTGCATAAGGTGCCCAAAGACCTGGCATCAGCTTTGCAATGACATTTTCTGTGGGCAGTGGGGATGGGAATGGGGGTGGTAAGGATCAGAACCCTCTACTCTATTACTGGCTGAATGGGTTCCATTCTTCTTTTCTTTTTTTCTTTTCTCTTTAGAGAGAGAGGGGGTGGGGAGGGGCAGAGGGAGAGGGAGAGAGAGAATCTTAAGCAGGCTCCACACCCAGCATGGAGCCCAACGCAGGGCCCAATCCCATGACCCTGAGACCATGACCCAAGCTGAAATCAGGTGTCAGATGCTTAACTGACTGGGCCACCCAGGTGCCCCTGAGTTCCATCCATTCTTCTACTTACAAACTTCCCATAACTATTTGACTGTGTTTTTCAGGGACCAGACAGCTGGGGAGAAACTGTATGTGCCTTCTGTCTGCAGTAGTTGGTTATAAGGAAGGACAGGAGCGCTAGTCAGAGGCTCTGATGAAAAACAGAAAGGACAAGCAGAAGTCCCCAGGTCCATCCCCTCCTCTGTCCTCCTGCAGGAACCCCAATCTCGGCCATCATAGAGATCACCACCTCCAACTTGGAAAGGGAGTCTTTGCTCTCCTGATGTGCATGGGTGTGTACAGGAGCTGGGGGTGGCCCAGGTTGGCAGTTAAGCTCCTTAAAAGCAGGGACTCATTTTTCTTTGAACCCCAGCACCTACATCGTGCCTGGCTCATTAGAGGTGCTGAGAGAAGTCAGCTGAATGGAGGAAGAGCTGGAGGGAGATGTGTTGCTGACATCCCGTGCTGGAAATCTGAACACAGCGTTGTCTAGGAGTGGTGATGGGAGTGCTTTGGCACCATGCATGGCACCAAGCATCCAATACAGGCAGGCACCGATGGACGTAAGTCAGCTTTTGGCAATGGATCTGGGGACGTCACTAGCATATATAACTCCATTTTATAGAATTTTATGGGATAGGGGTTATAAATTCTAATGAATTTACTTTCAGAATCAACTTACTTGTGAGTTGAGAACTGCCTGTCCACATCACCCCCAATGCCAACCAACCCTTAAATGCAAACGTGTCTATATACTGGTGAATCTCTGGGAAAGCTTTCAGCTTCACCTAGTCCGCTGTCTCGCAGTGATTTTGCATTCCATCCTGCGCCTCCTCGCTTGGGTGCCGTAACACCCCAGGGCAGAAACTGTTCCTTGTTTTCACTCCTTCTCACTGCACACTCTCAGCTGCCACCCAGTAAATTGTGAATGCAAGAAGTAATCACACTACTTCTTAGGAGAGACTCATTTTCCACTCACACCTTCTCCCTGGGAAGCGGGAGGGGGAGGTTGTGAAGGGTGAGTGATGGGGAAGGGTGTGCACATTGGTGCTCACAGCGTCCCCCAGGCACACCCACTCATTCCCAAGGAGGGTGAGCCACCACGTTTAAGAACTTCCTGCTTCCTTTCACTGAAATTATTCTGCCTGACTTAATCCTCTAGTGTCAGTGGTAGAGGAGGGGTTTTTGTTCTTCAGAATGAATGTTTTTAGTAGGGAAAAGACTCAGTTTACGAGAGAGTCAATGTCTCGAATGAATGGAACATGCTAAATGATTGTGAACCTCAACAGTTCCTCCACCATGAGCCTATGCAAACCTTTTAGAGTAGCCCAGGAAATGGGGTGTGGAGAATATTTTTGTAGCAACATATATTTGAGTTAGATCAGTGGTTCCCACCTGGGGATAATTTTGCACCCCGGGAACACGTGGCTATGTTTCGAGACATTTTTGGTGTTCGAGATTGGCGGGAGAGACGAAGGCCCGAGATGCTGTGAAACATCCACCAATGCACAGGACAGCCTTCCCCCCACCCACAAAGAATTATCTAGCCAAAAACGTCAATGGTGCCGAGATTAAGAAACCCTAAGTCAGATATATGTGGTCTGCCAACATTATGATATTACCTAGGAAAACATCCAGACTCCACGTTTGCAAAGATTAAAATGCATAAAAAGGCAAATTATGTTCTTCTAAATTCTATTTCCTTAGCATTGGTTTACTCTACAGGTTTAAACCACGATTCGAGAATTTTTATGTTTCCCTTAAAGTTTCATCTCTCCCTGTTAGCCGTCTTTCACAAGTCAATCAGGTTTTTATTACTCAAAGCACGTCATTATCGCATGAACAGAAGAAAAACGACAAAATGTACTGAGATACGGTAGCTGGCCCCCACCAACTAAGTCACTTCCGCAGGTTGCATTGTCTGAAAACGGCTACATCAGTGTCCCCCATCCTACCTGCTCTTCTTGGTATGTGATTTCACATGCCTCCCCTGGCCAGGTGGGGCCCAGGTTCCCTCCCGCTGAAGCGGGGAGGGTTTATAATGATGGCACAAGTCACATGATGTGACTTCGGAGGCCAGGTCATTAAATAGCGTCCTCTTAATCCTCTTGGAACCTAGCCGCCATGCTGTGAGGAAACCCAAGCGGCCACATATGTATGTTCTGGCCAACAGCCCCAGGTGAGGAGGTGAGGTCCCCACTGACAGCCAACATATATCACCAACATGCCAGTGAGCAAGGCTTTCGACGGTGTCTGCCCTCAGCCACCGAGTCACCCTCAGTCTTTGCATGTTCCCAAGGAAGGCCTCAGACTTTGTGGAACAGAGACAAGCTGTCCCTGTTGTGTCCTTCCCAAGTTTCTAACCCACAGAATCCGTAAGTATAATAAAAGCATTGATTTAAGCCACAGAGCTTTGGAGTAATTGTTTTGTAGTAAGATATAGAGGAACAATAATTCTTCCCCAATTGCATACAAAATATTTCCTGCAATAAAACTGCCAAATTGCTGTACAAGATCTTCTGCCAAAATGGTAAATGAGTGGCAAACATGCGATCACTGTCCTCTCCTGTACCTCAAGCAGACATCACTAATTAATCGCAGAACTCTTTCTTGGTGAGCAGGAATCCAGTCTTAAGACCCTCCCAACAAAACACACCAGCAACCCAGTGACTGGGGCTGACCCACAGTTCGAAGCCTCTTTGCTTTCCCCAATGTGTTTTGTTAAGAGTTGAGGCTGGTTGCCCCTGACTTAGTCCCAGACAGAAGGATTTATTTCTTGTTTAATCAGGTGCACACAGAAGGATGTACAACTTTGCAGCACCTGTTCACAAACATTCTGTTATATTGGCTTGGTAGACAACTATGGGGGAATCTTTTTATTATAATTTTTGAGAATTTGGCTATAAAACAACAATAGCAATCTACTGATGCCAAGAGCTGCTTTTAATAAAAACAAACAAACTCAAATCTCTACTACAAAAGAAAAATGTTTAAACCACTTTTTAAGACTAACATAATGAGATGGGCCTGTCTAATCTGTGATTGAAGATTGTCAACTTTATGCAATAGTTCAGACACAGAACCTTTCATTTTAGTGTGATGAGCCAAGCACATGGTGAAAGGGGGGCCTTGGTACACATGTCATTTTGAGGTTTGTTCAGTGCACATTACTGCACCAGGTCTGGGGAAGAGCATGAAGCCACGGTGCCCTCTCTTTTTCAACTTTCTGTTTATGAATTTGATGTCTGTACCTTATGACTGACAACTAAATTTCTCTCATCTATCAGGGATTCTGGGAAGCCAAATTTGTTTATTTTTTAAAGAATTAATAATGGTTATTTGAGGAAAATGACTCCAGTGATTGAATTTCTGGACAGGCAGGCAAACCACATGTCAGAAGGACTTTTTAACCCAAGATTTCAAGGATTCTGGAGACAACACAGTCCTCTTAATCTATCATGGTAGCTTTTTGGACTTTAAATAAAGTCACCTGTCAAGGGGGGTAGGAGTGGTGACAGAAAGGAAAAGTCACACCGGCTGGAATTCTCTAATAGTCCTTTGGAGTACATTTAACGAAAATCATAATTTAACCAAGGCAATAACCATAGGAATATTTTTGAGATAATTAGGCCTTGCCTTCTGTGCCTCTCTGTCTGCTTCCCTGGGTCCCTTTCTCACTTTCAAACACACCCACTCTCCCCTCACCCCTCGTTCAAACCTACCAACCAACCCTGTGTCTTCCCTTGGTTTCCTCTGTCCTCCCCTGTCCCCTTTAGGGCTTCCTAGTTCTGTCCTAGTCCTCTAGAAAAACAGTGCGACCCCTTGGCTAATCTGATGAACTGATTCAAGATGAGGTGTTACTGTCGTCTTTTTTCTATTAAGAGTCACTGCCCTATAGGAAAAATTGAGAGAGCCATCGACATTTTAAAAACAAATTTCATTGTTTTCATTATGTAGAAGACTACATAAAAATGGAAAATGCCTGGTACACCTGGGTGGTTCAGTTGGTTAAGCGTCTGCCTTCGGCTCAGGTCATGATCCCAGGGTCCTGGGATCCAGCCCCGCATCAGGCTCCCTGCTCCGCGGAAGCCTGCTTCTCCCTCTCCCACCCCCCCTGCTTGAGTTCCCCCTCTCACTGTCTCTCTCTCTCTCTCTGTCAAATAAATAAATAAAATCTTTTAAAAAATGGAAAATGGCAAATGAGGTAAAAATTGTCCAAGGACATTAGACACTCTCAATTCTTTGTGATATATATTGTGGTGTCCATTTTCCTGATGTGGAAATGGAGGCTTAGGCGAGTCAAGAGATTGTTGAAGGCCCCCGGATCCAAACCCAGATTGATGGAACCGTGCAGCACATGCTCTTCACGGCCAAGCCTCCCCACCTCCCGTTAACGTATCTTGGCTCTGAGGGACTGAGTAGGATCGGCTTTCCTGGGCAGCTTGTATGAGCCGGGGCACTTTACCATCCTGGTTCCCCATGGCCAACATTGAAAACAGCACACGTTTATGGTGGCAGCTAGGCTGAAGCACTTAGAGGATGACTTGCTTTGACTAGCCAAGAGCTTACTCATTTAAACACCGATTTTTAAATGTGTGTGGAAATTTTTCTTAAGTGTATTATGTAATCCCTTGCCTTCTTAAGCTGGATATTCTAAACATAATATAGCCTTTAGCCTTTCCTTATATACTCAAGGTTCTGCCATGTGAACATTAGCTACAGTTAACGAGGCTCTAAGACAGTAGTACCCTCGGGACTGGTGAAGTCCATAGGGCTGGTTTTAACCTACATTTTAAGTGGTCCCAGACTACTGTGCTCTCTGAGTTCTTGTGTCTGCTTTTCATAGATTTTCTGTCATGCTGTCAGCCTCTTGGGTATTGACTCTCGATGCTATTCGTATATGCCCACATTAGCCCTTCTTTGCCCTCTTAGATTTGCTACTAAGAATCTCTGGTGGATGTAAAGCCAAGATATTTAAGCATATTTTGTCTGGGGAAAAAAAAAAAAAGAGTAAATACTCACTGAATGGCCGAGGGGATTTCTTGTGAGGAAGGAATATGAATTTTAGGGAATGGGATTTATAACATCTATTTTAACTTCCTGACTCTCTGGGTCAGTAGTTGATGAGATTGTCAGTTAACCAATGTACTAGCAATATCCATTGGTACCTGCCTGTCCATAACTCCCTTTAAGGGAATCTGTCTATTTACCACAGTCCCTGCTCCTTAGGTGGCCATACTTTGCCCTATTGAATCATGCCCCACCCCCTGCCAGCCCCATGACCTCCCCTACATGGATTGGATGAGTGGAGTGCCTAACCCAAGGGCAGCTAGACCATAGACTGGCCAATGACCAGGGGAAAAAGATAAGGCGAGCTTAGCCCGTCCCAACTCTGGGGCATTTGAATTGGGGAACACATTAAGGCAGGTTGGTTAGGGGTGGTATTTGAAACAGAAAGTTCATGAAGTAGAGTTGGGGTCCATGAGGCGTCACTGTATCATGAGCCATCTGAAGTGATGATGCAGCAGAGCTAAGGAAACCAGCTCGAAGAGAGAAGGGAGGAAATGCATGGGGAGAGGCAGAGATACACTTTAGGCAGGGAGAGAGAAAGAGAGGGAGAGAGAATGTTGAGATTTGGTCCATGTGTATCTTTGCTCCAAACACAAGTTTTCTTGAGGCAACTTGAGTGAGTCTCTGTGTCTCCCACCCAAAAGAAGCTAAGTAGAAAAATCAATTTCTGAGAGCTGAGCTCTTAGCGTACCTTACTATATTCTCTGGATTCTGTGCAAGCAGGAAAACATAAACAATGTAACCACAGAAGACAAATAACAGAATGTGAAACGGAGACAGCTAAAGTCAGAATTAACACAAAAGACAAATATGTAGGAAGAAAAAGATAACAGCTGATAATAGCTAATAATTACACTAAAATACACGGCCAGCCCCCTATGGTAGCTTGAGTAGTCAATGCATCAACACAGAAGCAAAGATGAAATGTAAAATAATCACAAGGCTGGTGAGCGGTGCTAAGGTTCTTTTTTTAATCAAGTGATTACAACCTGCATACAACTCCTGGTTACATGTGTGTAGCATGTGTGTATGCATGAGTGTGCGTAAGGGGAGCACCGTATAGGGGGTAGGGAGGGATGTAACCATCCCCATGAGGTCCTACAACAGTCTGTGTAAGGAGGCATGGCTAGACGGGTGCTCCCAGGAGAGCCCCATGGAGAAGAAGAGCAGACTAGATTCAGACAGTTACAGAAATAGCCAAACCAGACGCCACCACTCATCCCTTCACCCATTCTTAATGGCTCTGGAGAATGTGCGTCAATGGATGCTTTCTCACCTCCACAGACGTTAGCAAGGCCGCTGGAGAGCCTCTGACCTCTGTTCTTACACCATAAGGCAGTTGGCCTAAGGTCAGAAAACAGTGAATACACACCTTCCTGGAAATCACACATTCCTGAAAACCACTGACTTCCAGAGATTTCTCTGCAGTTGTGCTGGCCTCGAGCCCAAGGCTGGGGAGAGGTGGGTGGGGCTGCTGTCTATCCACACGGTGGCCAGTGTCTCAAGAGTGTCTTGCTGGAACAAAGAGACAGAGGCCAGGAAACCAGGGTTGTCGCTGGGAATGCAAGAGAATGGGCTGGAGATGACGAGCAGGACAGTGTCCCGGAAAGGCGAGAATAACACACCGAGGTGCTGGGTATCCAGAGCCCAACGACTCAGGTCTGTACCTGAAAACCAGGCTCCCGTGGGAAGCTGCTACCAATAGGAGCCATGATGAGGGTGGGCTGAACACCAGGAACTTCCAGACACCATGATCTCTGCCCACCATAGGCAGTGAAGGGACAGGGATAAAAGGGGAAGAGGAGAGAGAAGGGGATGTCAGGTGGGGGACACAAGGACGATGCAGAGAGTGACAGAGAAAGGGGACGGGGGAGGCCATTTAAGAAAATGCAACTCAAATGGGCAAACTGTGGCCCAAGCAGTTAACATTTTCCCCAGAAAACATCCTTCCTTCAGATAACAAAACAAAATCATGACCCAAACCGGAAAAATGCTTGGGGTAGCCCTCATGAAACAGATAAGAAGGTTTCATGAGATCATAATCAACAAGTCAGTGACCTTTGGTCTAGATTCTAGAAACTAAATTTTTCTTGTTCACGGTGGCTTCACTAATTTCCCCTTGAGTCCCATGTCAACAGAACTTGTAAAATTGAACGCTGGCGGGCGCCTGGGTGACTCAGTTGGTTAAGCGACTGCCTTCAGCTCAGGTCATGATCCCAGGGTCCTGGGATCGAGTCCCGCATCGGGCTCCCTGCTCTGCGGGGAGCCTGCTTCTCCCTCTCCCACTCCCCCTGCTTGTATTCCCTCTTTCGCTGTGTCTCTCTCTGCCAAATAAATAAATAAAGTCTTAAAAAAAAAATTGAACCCTGGCAGGACATCAGTTGGAGAGAGGAGCGGTGTCACCTACATACCAGCCTCGGGGACTCTGAGAGTCCTACTGGCCTGAACCTCGCTAAGTGTTCTGGGGGTAAACAAGGACGTGGCCAGGAGGTGAGGAGGCTAAGAGAAACCCCTGTCCCAGGACACCATCCTGGGTGGCAGGGAACTCACCCCAAAGTGAGAGCAGCATGTGGGCTCCTTCCCCAGTGACACCCGGTGTCATCCTCAGGGCTCAGCTACCTGACCAGCAGTGACATCCAGCCCACGTAACCACTCCCTCCTTGCTGAGCATTTCTTTCCTTGGATCTTAGATATTATGCTTCCCCCATGTCTTCTCTTCTGCCTTCATTCACGAGTACTCTTTGTGAAAAAAATTCATAGTCTCCCACAGTCTCCAAGTCTTTTCCCCTTTTTCTTAAAATTTTTCTGTTGAAGAAGTAGCTTATCCTCTAGAATTTCCCACAGTCTAGATTGGGCTGCTTACACCCCATAGATTCTTTAACATATTACAGTCGCTTGTATTTCCTGTAAATCAGATCTAGGGGTCTAATCAGATTCAAGTTCTACGTTTTGGCAACATTTCATAGGTGGTGTTGGAAGTACCTAGTGTATGGTTGAGTCTTTTTATAACGTCAGAAACCACTGATGTTCATTACCTAATGACTGATTCCATTAGTTCAGTACGGAGCTACACCGTGGTGATATTCCTCTCTCATTCTTCCTTCACTTGCTAGCTATAATACTCCATTAAGGCAACTTCCTGCACCACTTATGTGGTGCTCCTGAGCTCACAGAAGAAATTCAGCCCTCCTGCTTCACCCAGCTGCAGCTAGCCGAGCGGCCAGGGGTCATCTCATCTCTCTGAACTGGTTTTCCCATTTACAAAATGAGAATGATCGTATGGACCAACTCATGGAATTGTCGTAAAGGCTAAAAGAATAATACACGCAAAGTTCCTGACATGCAAACATTCCATGGATGTGAAGAGCTGTCCTTATTTTCGCCATTGGAACACGGATTTCCTAACCAGCACCCAGAGATCACAGCCCAAGCACGCTGAGCAGGGTTTGGCTTTTTATCACAAGTCATCACCACAGGCTTATTGCAGCCCCCGACAGAGTTGTTTGCAAGAAGGATAGCCATCCCTCTGCCTAGTGCTTCGTCCTGAGGCCCCTGACAGTCCCCAGCACCCTGCTCTACAGACAGGAGACCCTGAGAATTGGTGGCAGAATCTGAGCAAGGCAAGCACCGGGGTCATCCTCAGTCCTGGGCAGTCCCACCTCTCTCAGGGAAATGCTCTAGAAGGCAGAAAGGATTAAATGGTACCCTTTTAGCAACATCTCCAGGCTAAGCTGCCCTTTCTTCATAAACTTCTATTAGGAACATACTTACATTTCCTCTGGTTTTGGCAAGTCCGTGAATTAATTCAGCCCTATTGTCAGAACAGTTGTTTGCTCATTTATAGCAAGAAGAATTTTATCGGCTTTGCGAAAACCACTCAGGCACATTTAGGACCTAAAGGCATTCGTCTCAAAACTGGCTCTAGGTTTGATTTCTGTATTTCTGTGCATATTAAATCTTTATACTGCCACTTACATCCCCTTTAATGGTCCCCACTTAGTGGAGGATCCTGGAGTCTCTGGTAGAAGTTATAAAACTAAGAAGCCATTTGTAAGTCAATCTACTTCTGTTGTAAAGGCGAATCTAATTTTAGTGCTTAAACCAAAAGCTGAGTTTCTGGGTTTTTAGAAAGAGTCTGTGCTCTCCAGCCTTTATTTAGAATAGAGCTGGGTAGCCGGCCTGGCCTGCAGGGTGATCGCATTCGTGAGGGGCATGGCCTAGGACTTGTCTCCTCTTGAGGCCTAGGAATAAAATGCTGTTTCCTCAGTATCTGCTCATGTCAAGAGCTTGCACTCAGGGTCCAAGACCAAACTTATTAGCTGCTTAGCCCTGAAAAAGCTACTTAACCTCCCTGAGCCTCTGTTTCCTTGTCTGTAAAATGAGAGATTCAAGGTGTTGTTGGCATGAGAGACAGCATGAGATAATGCAGCTGAAGCACTGAGCACAGCATCTGGCGCCTTTTAAGGACTCGATAATTCTTAGCCATTATCATTATTATAGTGACTACCAGACTCTGGTCCTGGCTGGCCAGGCACTATATCACAATTTTTGTTTAAAAAGTTGAGACTGGGTGGCTCAGTTGTTTCAGCATCCAAGCATCCAACTCTTGGTTTCAGCTCAGGTCGAGATCTCATGGGTCATGAGATGGAGCTCCCACATTGGGCTCCGTGCTCAGCCGGGAGTCTGCTTGAAGAGTCTCGCCCTCTGCCCATCTTCCCACCCTCTCCCTCCCACCATCTCTCTCAAATAAATAAATAAATCTTAAAAAAATATATATTTAGTTGAAATACTACTCAACAACAAAAAGGAAAAACTATTGATACACACAACTTAGGTGGATCTCAGGGGCATTATGCTGAGTGTGAAAAAAGCCCATCTCAAAGGGCCATACTGTGGAACTGGGTTTCTGTAACATTCTCAAAACCATAAAATTACAGAGATGGAGAACAGATTCAGAATTGCTAGAATGGTGGGAGGCAGGTACACAGCTATAAAGCAGAAGCACGAGGGCCCATTTGGCCTGATGGTTTTCTGTACCGTGACTGCCATGGTGGTCACGTGAATCTATACATGCGATAAAACGGCAAAAAGAAATATACACACACATTGCACCAATGTAACCAATGCAGAAAACTGGGACCTCTCTGCACTATCTTTACAACTTCTTGTGCATCTATAATTATTCTAAAAGAAACATTCTTTTGAAAATGGTTTTTAGTGTTTTCATTAAAAAGTCTAACTATAGCTCATAGCTGGGACACATAGTGTTCATGTCCTTTCCTTTTTCCATCTGCATTTCCTTTCTCGTGGGACATTTCTTCCTCTAGATTTAAAAAACCCCCTCACCTCTCATTCGCTGTGATTCACTATTTACCTAGTATCTGTGCTTTCCAAACTCTGTCAGGATGTGAAATCCCCCTGGAGGCGGTCATATACATCAGGATATCCATCAGTCCCATTTTTTTTTCTTGTGAACTCGCCCCAGAACTCTCTGCCACCTCCCATCTAGCTCCAAAATCCCCTTGTTGGGCGCCAGGCCGATTCTGTACCCATTTGCTTAGGAAAATATCTGGTAGGCTGCACACAAAAGTTGTGGGGTTTTTTTAAGATTTTTTAAAAATTTATTTTATTTTATTATGTTATGTTAGTCACCATACAGTGCATCATTAGTTTTTGATGTGGTGATCCACGATTCATTGTTTGCGTATAATATCCAATGCTCCATGCAGTACGTGCCCTCCTTATTTTATTTATTTTTTTGTCAGAGAGAGAGAGAGCACAATCAGGGGGAAGGGCAAAGGGAGAAGGGAAGGGAGAAGCAGGCTCCCCGCTGAGTCGGGAGCCCGATGTGGGGCTCGATCCCAGGACCCTGGGATCATGACCTGAGCCAAAGGCAGCCACTTAACTGATGGAGCCACCCAGGTGTCCCTGAACACCAAAGTCTTAAATTCTGGATTTTACAGGGGGATGAGATTTCAAAATATCTAATTATTATTATTATTTGCTTACTTACATTTTCTGATTTTGCTGTAATTTGTATTACTTGTCTTAGACCATCATTATATCCCTTATCATGGAAAGAGGGAAGAGGGCATACAGTCCAGAAAAAAAATAATAAAAGGTCTAACTCAGCCACTGTGAGCACAGGCAGGAAATCCTGGGGAGTATTTAATTGGGTGCTAAATGCTTGGCAGGTACCACAGATCATCCCTGGCTCATAGCTGCCCCCCCCCCGACAACACCCCTTATTCCCACCCTCCCTCATTTCCCTCCACCGAATCCCTTAGACATGTTTAGTCTCCGTGTCTACTACCCCGAGCCAGGCTCGAGCCCCAGTTACTGGTCATTGCAGCGAATCTGACTCTTGCAGCTGGATGGGGAGGCCGGAACGTAAAGGGGCTTCAGATTCTCAAGCTGTCAGAAGGTGCGGTGGAAGCCCGTGCACAAGTCTGGCCTCAAAATGGAGTATTGAAGAGACCAGCAGATTTTCTCGTGCTAAATTTAACCTCATTCTGATTCTCTCACACCATATTAGACCAAAGAGTTTCTTATCTCCTCTCTAGACTGGGATTATTTTACAAAAAGTGACCTTCTCTTAAGTACCACAGAAAGAGGTGGAGTGGGCATTCCGTTACGCTTGGGTAAAAGGCAGTAAAAAAGAAATGTCTGGGATGGAAGGAAGGAGGCCTCTCGTATGCAGAAGGTGTGAGCTGTGCAGTGCACCCTTTTCTCAAAATGAAGTCATTTTGCGTAGGTGCTCCTGTGGAGCTGGGGAAGTACCGTGCCCACTCCCCCCACCACTGTCACAGTTTCTCGAAGATTCTCACTCACTCCTTACAAGCGCGCGTGGGGGGGGGGTGTTGCATGGAACCTCAGAAGTATGTGTAAGTGTAACAAATTCTAAAGAAAAGAGCTTTAAATACAGCATGTCAGGTGGAAATAAGCCTTATCAACTCAGAAATTCTGAGGCAGAACCTACCAAACAAGCCATAGAGCATCTCAGCGATTGCTGCAGATTTTCTGTGAGTAGATTTGCTGCCTTCTGGTAAAACAAAAACACGTTTAACAGGCCCCCAAGTCCCCCCGGCTGGATTTGTTTTACATTCAAGAGCAAAGTCATTAATGATATTTCATGGTAAGTCTCAAATTCTCTATCTTCTGTAATCTCTCAAGGTTCTTGAGGATATTAAAAACACTTCCCAGGAACATTATAAGAAAAACGATCTTTTAAGTGCAGCTCACCATATAATAGGATTTTTTTTCTATGTCCGTTCCATAGCTCCTTTTAACAAAATGTCATGATTCAAGTACAGAAGTCCCTGGGAATCCCTTGGCATATTAAAGCATTTTGAATTTGTTAATTTGATTTAAGAAAAAGCCTGGGTAACCTACTTAGAAGACCTATCAAACCTCCACTTCGTATGTGGTTGGTTGTATTTCCTTAAGTGCATAAAATACCTTGGAAATTCTTAATTTAATCAAGATTATTCACCTTGGCAAGATACCCCTGTACAGATAGCCAGCGGTGGTAGATGAGAGCAAATCTGTCTATTTGCATAAGGCAAGAAGAGCTGTGATTTTACTATGGAGGCAGAACAAGGACTGAGGACAATCCCGAAATCTAATGACTAGAAGTAGAGACAGCAAATCTCTTCACTGTAAATTTAAAATCTGTAGTAGGCTCTTCTCTGTCTGTCTGTCTCTCTGCTATGGTATGTCACCGTTTGCAGAGACAAATCGTTAACAACAAAAAAATGCTTCTGCCAGAACAGAGGGTTTTTTTGTTTTGTTTTAAGATTTTATTTTCATTTATTTGACAGAGAGAGAGACACAGTGAGAGAGGGAACACAAGCTGGGGGAGTGGGAGCAGCTGGATGCGTGGCTCGATCCCAGGACCCTGGGATCATGACCTGAGCCAAAGGCAGACGCTTAACAACTGAACCACCCAGGCGCCCCGAGAGGGTTGTTTTTTTTTTTTAAGATTTTATTTATTCATTTTCTAGAGAAAGAGAATGCACATGCACGAGCAGGGAGAAGAGCAGAGGGAGAGGGACAAGCAGACCCCATGCTGAGCACAGAACCAGACTCAGAGCTCAATACCAGGACCCTGAGATCACGAACTGCACAGAAACCAAGAGTCAAATGCTCAACCGACTGAGCCACCCAAGGCACCCAGAACATTCCGTTTTTATTAAAAATCCCCAAGAAGTCAGAGCCTTATGGGCAAATGTATGAATCACAGGGAAGAGATGAGCTAGTCATTATTTAATTTTATTTTTGTGCCAGAGGATGTTTCTTTAATGATGGAACAATGTTGCTCAACTAAGAGACCCTAGGCCCCCTTACCTTGGCCAACATCTTTGAAGACAGGAAAGATTCATTTCCTCTCTTCTTCCCGCCATCCCCTTTCCTTCATGCTCTAGAATCTCTTGGAATTTCGGGTGAAGCCTTAATCTCTGCTCCTTTTCCTGAGTTTTAACAAAACTGAAATCTCCTGATCTTCACCCCACCTTTTTGTTTCTGCTTTGCTTTCATTTTATATTCTGTAAAACTTTTTTTTTCTGTAAGGATGTACAAAGCAACTCTAAATTATGGTTCTCTGTGTGGAAGTAGGGTGAGCAAGAGGGGCCTTTTAACTGTGTTCCCTTCAGCACTGTTAAGATTTTGTTTTATTATAAGCATACACTACTTCTACCGTATTTAAATATTATTTTCTGATTCCAAGTAGTGTACATTCATGGTAGATAATTTGTAAAATAGTGAAAAAGGGAAAACTCGAAAACCATTCCCACCCTTGGCCATGCCTGGTGAGAGCCATCGTCCGCAGTGTGGATGCTACTCAGCCCCTCTCAGGAGGGACCCTCTGGACTTCTGTGGGGCGGGAGGAGGGGAAAGGAACAGACCTGTGGCTGGCGAAATGTTATCTCCAGGTCTAGATAATTTTTATAAGATCTCAACCACTCCACTTTTTCAGCTTCACCCATACCCAACTCCAGCTTCCTGAGACTTTCTGGGGTTCTGAGGAACGGATTGGCTTGCTTCTAGTTCCCCTCTGGCCCCTGCCCCCAGGCCCTTAGCGATCATCTTTTTGGTATGTCAAGTCAGTTAAAGCTCATCTGTTTGCTTTCAAGCTTCTAAAATTGTAGGACCTGTCTTAGGTGCTCTGGTCTCCTCTCCTGTTCTTTACCTTTATGGGCTTTTGCCTTTTTGATCATTTAATGTAATTTTGTAGGGTTTCCCAAGGGAGGAGATGTAAATACATAGGTTCGACTTGCCACCTTTAACTAGGAGTGCCCATATACTGCTTACATTTTTAAGGACTACGTAATATCTTGCATATAATTGTGCCAGAATTTGTTTAACCTTATCCTACAAGTCCCGTTTTGCCTATATTATTTATTCCCTTAAGATAAAACACAAAACATGGACCTGTTGGCCCTAAGAATTCCTCATGTTGGAAGGGGATCCATTTTCTATTTGGCCAAAGCTCTATGGAAGCTCTCTCTTCCCCATCCCCGAGAGCCCGCCACTTCCCTTGGTGCTCCACTTCCTCTTGCATTGTTCCTCCTTGAAGGGTGCTCCTCAATTCTGTTTGACTTTACTTCTGTTTGGTTGCCATTCCCTACACACAGCTCCTCTGGGCCTCAGGGAACCGGCTTCCTGCTCTGAGCACACCCAACCAGGATCAGAATGTCTTCCTGAAACACTCCACAGGGCTCCCTTCCAGTAATGTTTTGCATTTTGCCTTTAGCCTGAATTTCCATGTTGGCTCTTCTGTATGGGACGCTTCATCAGAATGCTGGTCCCTTTGCTTTTCCGCCCTGTTTTATCTCTGCAGCTTATGTTGTGACATTCTCTCTGCTCCTCTACTAGTTGGTATGATGAATATTTGGGCCTTAGTCTTATTAGTCTGTATTTCAGAATCTCTTAGGCAATTGCATGACTAAATCTGCCTATGATTTTGTTGGTCTACTCTCAGTAGCAAAGAGAGCTTGCTTAAAAACAAGACAAGTGCTGTGTATAGATAGAATCTCTCTTGCTAAAACTTTACAGGGTAATATGCTCAAGCTGCTCGATTTTTTACTGTCTATTGACTTGAGCATGTTTGGGGGCGGGGGAGGGAGGTCCATGGGTGGTACACAGTCCCTGTTGGGCTCACCCTCTCCTAGTTCCAGACACATGTGGAACCCCCAAGGACATTTTAGCCATTTAAAACCCAGCAGCAAACAAGCCTGAGGGTCTTCCTCAGGGATGGGATGAGGCGGGGGGTGGGGGGGGTGGGGGGCTGTGCCCTTAATTCCATGTATCCTTCCAGTAAAGAAAGTACCACTAATACTACACCCATTAATACTTAAAATCACAGAAACACAGCAGCAATTTTAGATTTTAATGACAACCTCACAAGACCCAAAATGATGGAGGTTAGACACCATGAAATGTGCTCTATGCCTGTTTCTTGCTCTTCTTATGAGCATTTCCGTCATTTTGTATCTTCTTTCTCTGCCTGTTTTTGGATATGTGTCAGCTTGTCCATTTCTGTTGCTCAATCTATGTACCGATTTTATTCTCCTTTTCATTTTTCCCTCTCATTAGCTTTTCCACCCCTCTTTCCCTCTTCTCTAACAGGTTATAATACAGAATTCTTCTCCCGTTTACAGTTTTGTTCTGTATCTTGAATGGCTGTCCATTTCCAGTCGTATATATTTAATAGTTTTCTGTTCTCAATTTTAAAGGAAGATGACTGAATTCTTTTTATGTCTTTCTCTTTAAAATATAAATTACTTTCGAATTGTTGGGTTTGGGACTCATTTTTCCCCCCGTCTGTGGGTCAGTATCCCCTAGTAACAAGGTTTCTTGATACAACAAAGCATTCCTTGACTAACATTTCCAAAACACTACAAAGGTTCTGCCAATTATCCAGTCACTTCTGTATGCCCATATATCCTTCTTCTTGGTGATTTAGCAAGTTTAATATTAACACAACAAGTAAAATATATTTCAAATACAGATAATAAAAATAAGTTAACAGGGCACCTGGGTGTCTCAGTCGGTTGAGCATCTGACTCTTGATTTCGGCTCAGGTCATGATCTCAGGGTGGAGAGATCGAGCCCCATGTTGGGCTCCGCACTCCTCGGGGAGTCTGCTTGGAAAGTCTCTCTCTCTCCCTCTCCCTTTGCCCCTCCCTCTCCTCTCTCTGTCTCTCTCTCAAGTAAATAAATCTTAAAAAAAAAAGTAACAGCTAACATTTGTCAAGTGCCAGGCATTCTTCTTGAGACTTGATGGTAATCGCCAACTTTGAGCTTTACTCAAATGTCCCCTTCTCAGTGAAGCCTTCTTCGGCCACCCTATCTAAAATGACAACGTTGACTTTTACTATCTCACTGGCTTTACTTTTTTCTCCTTAGTGTTCATCCCTAACATACTATATTTTTCATTATTTAGCTTCTTATTTCTCATTCTCTGGAATATATGCTCCCAGAGGACATAGGTTTTTGTGTGCTTCGATCATTGCTAGATATCCTGGCACCTAGAACAGTCCCTGGCACATGGCGGGCCCTCAATAAATACTTGTCAAGTGAATGAATGAATAAATGAGCTCATTTAACCTTCACCACCACCCCATAAGATAGCTGCTCTTATTTATTTCCATTTTTAAAAAGATGTTATTTATTTATTTGAGAGAGAGTAAGAGCGAGAGAGATCACACAGGGAGAGGGAGAAGTAGACTCCCTGCTGAGCAGGGAGTCCGATGCGGGGCTCAATCCCAGGGCCCTGGGATCATGACCTGAGCTGAAGGCAGATGCTTAATTGACTGAGCCACCCAGGTGCCCCTGTTTATCCCCATTTTAAAGATGGGAAAGCCAAGGCACAGAGCAGTTAGTGAACCTGCTAAGGTATCTAACTTGTAAGGGAAACGGCTGGTAGCCTAACCCCAGCAGACCGGTTCCATAGTCCCGTTCTTTTTCTCTTTTTTTAAAGTAGGCTCCATGCCCAGCATGAAGCCCAGCACGGAGCTTGAACTCACAACACTGAGATCAAGACCTGAGCTGAGATTAAGAGTCAGCTGCTCAACCAACTGAGCCACCCAGGCACCCCATAGGCCTGTTCTTAGTAACTAACAATGCTTGGGGACCCACTATGCACATTTATTTTTTAAAGAAAAAAAATTTTTCAGGAAAAAAAGAACAATTGAAGCCTTCCCAGTTCTGACCCCTTCCAGCCTTCCTCAGAGGTAAACACTGTCCTGAAGTTGTATATTTTAGGCATGTAATTTACTGTTTGAACTGCCTTCCCAATGGCTTCTGAGCCACGGGAACAGTGTGTGGAGGCAGAGGATCTACATAATTGAAAACTTCCCAAATCCATCTCTCAATTAAAGTATTGACTGCTTTTGTTCCTTTCATTTTCCTATTATTTTTTTTTTTCCTTCTCTACTTACAGACACTCATTTTTCTAGCTGGAAATAGAAAACATTATCAGATTGGAATAACAGTCCTTCTTGCTGTACTTTTTCCCCAAAGACGGGATGAATTTGAGCCTCGTCAGAAAGCCATCTGCTGTGTACGCACAGACCTATTCAGAGCCAGAAAAAGAAAAAGAAAAAGGGGGAAAGCCCAGGCTTACTCATTTTAAAACAAAGAGTGGTGGCTTGTGAACTGCATGCCTTTGACAAAGGCTGACCACTGGGCGGTGTGCACAACAGGGAACAGAGGGTGTGAGGAGCTCTGCACTATTCACAGTGACCTTGCTGACCTTGGCTACCCATAAAACAAAAGGCGCTTGACGAACAGGGGAGAAGCCTCCACATCCAGCCCTCAGCAATCAGGCCAGTTCTCCTGGAAAATGGCCATTGGATTTGTGGTTTGCTGCCCATACCATCATTTCCAACCCCTCTACTGGTTAGAATGAACTCACTGTTATTCCTGCGGTGTCAGACCTTGCCAGTCTTGGTTCAGGCCTACCACAGGACGATGCTGTGAGGTCTTCAGAGGACACGTCATTCGATCCAGGGGACTACACCTGCCACCCAAGGGAGCATTCACGTTTGCTGCTGCAGACCAGCAGATCTGAAGCTGAGGGGCTTCCCACTCCTGGTTTCTGCCCAAATACTTCGTTCTCTACCTTCCTAGACTCAGCACAGCAAAAAATAAATGGCAGCATGAAAGCTCAAGGCCCAAATGAACATTTTCATATTCTTGAGCACATTTGAATACTGTTCTTTTTGTTCTCCAATTCATCTTTTAATGCCTCTATTTTTTATAAACACAAATATAGGCTGGTTGTAAAAAATATTTAAAGAATATATAAATATATAACTTAGAAAGTTAAACATCTTTGTTATCCCACCTCATAGATAATTGTGAACAGTTTGATGTATATCCTTCTAGAGTTTTTTACCATCTGCACACTTTTCATTTATGTAAAGCTCTACACTTTCTAGCACTCTTAGTACATTATGGAATCTCCTTTCCATAGTTCTCATTCTCCCATTCACCTCTGCTCACTCATTGAACATGTCTTCCCTGTTTGACTATAATCTCCATCAGGATGGAGACCCTGCCTGTCTCACGTAGTGGTTGCACCCCCCAGGGTCTACCACTGTGCCTGGCACACAATTGGCACTCAGTATAAACTGGCTGAAGGCATGGTTCTCACTCTGGCATGAAGCAGGCGGGACAGGTTCTATACGGCCTCTTCTCTGGTAAAGAAACAGACTCGGAAATGATTCGTAACTCGTCTACGTTCACAGCTATTCCACAGTCGAGCTGAGTCTCAAAGCCGGGTCTTCTGATTCCAAATCAAGAGTTCTTCCCATCAAAGTACAGCTTCCCCTTAATAACTGCCAGAAAATCAGGACCAAGTCCCCAACCAGAGGCTTACCCATGTCCAACCTACCCCACGAAGTCTCCATTTCACAGAGAGGAGGAATGCATTCAGTTTTGATATATTTGAGTTGGCAGAAAATAAATTAGAATGGAAAGATCCCCCTTCATTACTTCAGAAGATAAACCAGTGTTCAGGGAGTGACCTGTGAGGCTGCTTGCTGAGTAAATTATTCAAACATGGCGCTCAGTTCCTTTTGGCCATGCTGACAGAACAGTTGGTGTTTCTTAACTCTTGCTCTCACACCCCTGGGCTCCTGGCTGCACACAATTAGCTTCCAGAAGCTCGGGCAAGCTTGGGTCTCCATGGTGTCCGCTGGAGGTGAGGATCTACACAGTCAGTTGACTACAGAATGACTTCTCTGTCCAAACACTCAAGCCTGGCCAAGGAGTAATTGAAACTGGGATTGGTCCAGAGATTCTCAGGCATGCGGCTCCTGGGAAGAGACTGACCTCCCAAATTACTCTCTTTTGTGGTATAATCCTTTTTTTTTTTTTTTTCCTCTGCCACTCTTGCATAGAGCTGAACTCCTTTATTTTCAGAGGGGACAATTTTTTTCAGGGAGGAATTGTGCCAATTCTTCAACAATAATGTTACTACTTAAAGGACATTTGTCTTTCTGCCCTTGATTTGATTTTACATTAAGCCAGTTTCAGTTAGTCATTCTGGTATAGAATCACTAAAGGCAGCCCTTTCGACACTCATGGTTTTAATCACAGAAAAAGAAATATTTTTCTCTGTTTCTGCTCTTTTCTTCTCTCTTCTCCCTTCCTTCTCCCTGTCCTTCCTCCTTCATGCTCTTCCTTTCTTCCTTTCTATATAGAACATCTTAAGATACTGTTTTGCAAAGTGCTTTGTTCATGGAAGACATTGGTTTTATATATTTTTTCAAAAATAGTACATAACCCTGACTCAACCAGATATTTAAAAAGTCCCAACTATTAAAGCAGTCAGAGTAGATGGGCCTGATCATGGATAGATCAAGAGTATAAAACTCAATGCAGTTGCAAGTATATGTGGGAATAAAGTACATTCTAAAATTAACAACTTTTCAGATCAATACAGAAAAAGTGGATTATTCAATAAATGGTGATGAAAAACACTGGCCCTTTGGAAAAAATAAGCCTAATCCAAACCTCAGTTTTTATATCAAAATAAAATCCAGAAATATCATTGTAAAAGTTCATGTAAAAAATGAAACCATGAAAACAGTACAAAATAAGTAAAATTTTTTATAATTTGGGCATGGAAAAAACTTTATGACATTAAAAAAAAACTCAGATTAGAAAGAACTGGTAGATTTTGCAATATAAACATTACATCCCCTCACGAAAAAGAAATATACCCTTAAAAAGTTAGATGAGAGTGAACAAATTATGAAAATATATATGATGCACATAAGGTTAATATCTTCAATATACAAAATGCTTTCATGAATCAATAAAATTTATTCATCTATCCTTCTATCAGGGTAGTAGGATTTGGGACAATTTTTACTTTCTTTACAGTTTTCTGTACTTCTGATTTTTTTTTTTTACAACTCGTTTTTTTTTTTTTCAAGATTTTATTTATTTATTTGACAGAGAGAGACACAGCGAGAGAGGGAACACAAGCAGGGGGAAGGGCAGAGGGGGAAGCAGGCTTCCCGCCGAGCAAGGAGCCCGATGCGGGGCTCCATCCCAGGACCCTGGGACCATGACCTAAGCTGAAGGCAGATGCTTAACGACTGAGCCACCCAGGCACCCCTACAGCTAGTATTTTTAATACATCAAAGCCATTATCAGTTTGAAAAAAAATTACTTAAAAAACATGTAGATGGACATCTTTTAAAAAAAAATACTTAAATTCAAAGCCCAAAATAACTTTTCCAGAATTGTCCAATGCTTCTGCTTTATAATATTAACCATTACACTTAGCCTTTAATATTCTCATGTAGTAAGATAAGACCAACTAAAAAAACAAGATACATGAGAAGTAGTAAGAAAAACTCATAAGACAAAAGAATTTTAAAATGACAGGGCAGGCCCACACTGAAGTTATGTGTTCTTTCAAAACCAGATTTGTACCTCGGAATAAGCCTAACCAAAGAGGTAAAGGATCTATACTCTAGGAACTACAGAACACTCATGAAAGAAATCGAAGAAGACACAAAAAGATGGAAAAACATTCCATGCTCATGGATTGGAAGAACAAACATTGTTAAAATGTCTATGCTACCCAGAGCAATCTATACCTTCAACACCATCACGACCAAAATTCCAATGACAATTTCAAAGTGCTGGAATAAACAATCCTAAAATTTGTATGGAATCAGAAAAGACCCTGAAAGAGGAGAAGGAAATGTTGAAAAAGAAAAACAAAGCTGGGGGCATCACGTTGCCAGATTTCAAGCTATATTACAAAGCTGTGATCACCAAGACAGCATGGTACTGGCACAAAAACAGACATATAGACCAATGGAACAGAATAGAGAACCCAGATATGGACCCTCAAGTCTATGGTCAACTAATCTTTGACAAAGCAGGAAAAAATATGCAATGGAAAAAAGACAGTTTCTTTAATAAATGGTGCTGGGAAAATTGGACAGCTATATACAGAAGAATGAAACTCGACCATTCTCTAACATCATTCACAAAGATAAACTCAAAATGGATGAAAGACCTCCATGTGAGACAGGAATCCATCAAAATCCTAGGGGAGAACAGAGGCAGTAACCTCTTCAACATCGGCCACAGCAACTTCTTTCAAGACACGTCTCTGAAGGCAAGGGAAACACAAGCAAAAATGAACTTTTGGGACTTCATCAAGATAAAAAGCTTCTGCACAGCAAAGGAAACAGTCAACAAAACTAAGAGGCAACCCATGGAATGGGAGAAGATATTTGCAAATGATATTACAGATAAAGGGCTGGTATCCAGGATCTATACGGAATTTCTCACACTCAACACCCAAAATAGTAATAATACTAATACTAACAATCCAATCAAGAAATGGGCAGAAGACATGAACAGACATTTCTCCAAAAAAGACAAAAAAATGACTAACGTTTAACATCACTAGCCATCATGGAAATTCAAATCAAAACCACAATGAGATGCCACCTCACACCGGTCAGAATGGCTAAAATGAACAAGTCAGGAAATGACAGATGTTCTGAGGATGTGGAGAAAGGGGAACCCTCTTTACACTGTTGGTGGGAATGCAAGCTGGTACAGCCACTCTGGAAAACAGTATGGAGGTTCCTCAAGATGTTAAAAATAGAACTACCCTACTACCTGACAATTGCACTACCGGGTATTTACCCCAAAGACACAGATGTAGTGAAAAGAAGGGCACCTGAACCCCAATGTTCATAGCAACAATGTCTGCAATAGCCAAACTGGGGAAGGAGCTCAGATGCCCTTCAACAGATGAATGGATAAAGATGTGGTCCATATATACAAGGGATTACTCAGCCATCAGAAAGGATAAATACCTACAATTTGCACTGACGTGGATGGAACTGGAGGGGATGATGCTAAGTGAAATAAGTCAAGCAGAGAAAGACAGTTACCATATGGTTTCACTCATATGTGGAACATAAGGAATGGCATGGAGGACCGTAGTGGAAGGGAAGGAAAACTGAATGGGAAGAAATCAGAGAGGGAGACAAACCATGAGAGACTCTGGACTCCGGGAACCTAACTGAGGGCTACAGAAGGGAGGAGGGTGGGGGGATGGGGTATCTGGGTGATAGGTATTAAGAAGGTCACATGTTGTGACGAGCACTGGGTGTTATATGCAAATAATGAGTCATTTAACAATACATCAAAAAATAAAGATGTACTATATGTTGGCTAATTGAGCATAATTAAATGAGTAAATAAATAAATATGCTTTCTACATGAAAAACAAATAATGGGTACAGAATTTCAGATTTGCAAATGAAATGTTCTCAAGATATGTATCACAGCAGTATAAATATACTTAACACTACCGGACTTTATCCTGAAAATGTTAAAATGGCAAAATCAATGTTATGATTTTTTACAACTTTTTTCCCTTTTTTTATGTTGTTAATCACCATACATTACATCATTTTTCCCTGCCTACTATCTTCTTTTTTCTTAACATATAATGTGTTACTTGCTTCAGAGGTACAGGTCTGTGATTCAACAGTCTTATACAATTCACAGTGCTCGCCATAGCACATACCCTCCCCAATGTCTATCACGCAGCCGCCCCATCCCTCCCACCCCCCACCACTCCAGCAACCCTCAGTTGGTTTCCTGAGATTAAGAATTACTCACATCAGTGAGATCATATGACAGACTTTCTACAACTTTTTAAAAGTACATTCTGTAGGATTCCATTTTTATAAAGATTTTATTAATTTACTTTAGAGAGAGAGAGTGTGGCACGGGAGTGGTAGGAGAGGCAGGAGGTGGAAAAGAGAATCGTGAGCCCACGCTGCCCTGAACACAGACCCCACATGGGGCTCCATCCCACACCATGAGATCACATCCTGAGCCCAAATCAAGAGTCAGCGGCTTAACGGACTGAGCCACCATCCATCTCCTTGGGCATTACTGCTGTTCCATTCCCTGCTCCCTCCACCACTGCTGTGCTGAACACTCCTGAAAACACATCTGTGAAAAACCGGGCCAGAGTTTCCGGGGGTGGGTCTGAGGCCAAGAACTGCCAGGTGATGGGTGCACCTGCGGCCTGGGATGGGTGCTGCTCACTGTTCTCCCAGACAGGGGTGCCCGTCACTCTTCTCTCCAGGGGACCTGCGGGGGACCCCCATGACCTCAGGCACCTGAGGGCCACCCGGCCCAGGAATTCACCTTCTCTAGCAGAGGACAGATGGGACTTCTTTCTCTGGCCAGGAATATGAACCCTGATCCTGGGAAAGGAGAGCTCTCCTGGACTCCTCACCCAGCCAGGCAGCTGTGGCCACGATGTATGTGATGGAGCCAGAGCGGCTGGGCCTTGGAGGGAATGAGTGCCTTAAACCAGCCTTGCGCAGGGCATGTGGGAGCAACAGCCCCTGCTTCCTGGGGAGCAGTGATGTGTGCGGAAGGAAGGAGGCTGGGGTGGAGCCTTCCAAGCCACACCACAGTCTCTCCCTTGGTCCTGAAACCAGCAGGAAGGGAGCTCCAAGAGCGGAGACGAGACTCCAGGAGGATTCCGATCCAGAGAAAGGGTGCCCGGAAGCAGCCAGCCCCACCGGCCCGCAGACCATTTGCACAGGATCACCTCCCGCGCTTCCTCAGCAAGTTGTCCGTCTTCGTGTGTGGACAGTGACTGGCTGGTGCACTTCCAGAGGCAGACTAGAAACTTTTCAGTGCTTGCTCGTGGGTCAGAGGACCACCGCCCAAAGAAGCAGAGGATGTCCCTCTTCCTCCGGAGCTGGGGAAGGCAGCCACCGTCCTGGAGCAGGACCGGGTCCAGGAGTGTGTTCTTTCTGAAGCGCCCACTTTCAGTGGGCGTGGCTGTGCCTGAGAAAGGCCCACTGAGCCCCAGAGTCAGGAGCAGTGAGGGGCTGTCTCCAGCCCTGGCCCAGGATCACGACCCGAAACCATCCTGTCTTTGGGAGGACAGGTCTCCTTCAGGAGCCAGGGAGGGGACTGGCCCCTCTCCCCTCCCCAGGTCCAGGACGCCCGGGACCTGCAAGAGCTCTTCATCTGAGGAGGACTCATGGAGAGCCTGTGTGTCTCGTCAGCCCAGCAAGTGAAAGAACCAAACCCCAATGCTCAGGTTCTAACAGAAGCAGAATTTCAATGTACCATTTAGGGGCAGCCTCCTCCCTTCTTACGTGGCCTTAGGGGACCCCAGGGAAAGTCTTTGTTCTCCTTCCGTCAGAGACAGGAGCTGGCCCTATGTCACGGGGTCCCCACCACATCCCCATTCCTGAGGAAGAGCCACACACAGGGGCCTGGTGTCTGGAGTGTGGTCGGCCACTGCTCCTGGGCTCCCAGCCAGGGGCCTGGGGGCTGCATGGAAGGGCTGGATTGCTTTTGGGGGGAGGGGTGCTCACTGCCGACACGGCTCACCATCCCCCACTGCACTCTGCAATCCATGTTCTGTGCCCAGCACCCCACATGTTCCTGCCATGGGAGCAATCATTCAGCATTGCCCCATTGCACAGAGGAGGAGAGTGAGGCCCAGAGAGGGGAGGTACATGGCTCCAGTCCCAGGGCTGGTCAGCAGAGAAGCTGGAAGGCCAGCCCTCCAAAGCCCCTCCTAGCCCAGCCAGAGACTCCCTGAGCTGAAAGCAAGCCCTCCCCTGCCTGCACAGCCACACACTGGCCCCTGAGCTTCATGATGGCCTGTTCTTGGCCCTGAAGGTGTTGCTGGCCGACTAGGAGGGGGACTCCAGCTCGGGAGACAGGCTGTAGATACAGGACAGAGGGACACGTCTGAGCTAATAGGAGCCACACTCTGGTCTCCCTCCCAGAGCCTGCCCGGGAGCTGAAATCTGGGTGCCCTAGGGGCCAGCACACAACAGGGTCTGCGCTGACCAGGGAGCCATGGCCCCCAGGGAGAGTCCACTCTGTCCTCTCCCCGCTCCTGCCTGGCCTCACCTCTCTTCACTGTGGGGCTGCAGGACCCGGAATCAAGCCCCATTGAGCTGGCTCTGCTCCACCTTGTAATGAGTTTGCAGCCCCCAGAACAACTGGATTTCCTGGGACTGGAGGGAGGACTGGCTGCAGACAGGGACTGGGCTGGGGAGGATGCGGGGCCTTGTGGAGGGTGAAGGATGGGGCAGGGGCCGGGGGGCCTTGTGGAGGGTGAAGGATGGGGCAGGGGCCGGGTCCTGGGGATGAAATCCCTGAATGCCCATGGGTTCCCTGATTACAGTAATGACCACCTTCACACTCGGGCATCCTGCTGGGGGGCCCCTCGTCCCCGGCCTCCTTCCCGCCCCTCTGACTCCAGCCAGGCCTGCAGCCAGGGACAGGCTAGACTTCTGTCCTGGGTCCTGCCAGGAAGACAAGGCAGAAGGAGGAGAGGAGAAGGGGAAGGGGCGGACTGATCTTCCCCCTGCCCTGAGTTGGCTTCACGGATGCCTCCAGGTCCTCTGGCCCAGCCCTGCACTTAGCTGGACCCTGAGAGGGTATCTGCATTCCAGGCCAGCTGGGTGGGGGGTATTTAGTGACTTTTGCATCCCCAGATGTCCACCGCACCTGTCCTTACACCCTAAGGCCTGCTGCCCAGGATGGGTGTGGTTGCAGGGCTCAGTGGACTTCAGGGCCACAGAGCAGTTGGCGGTGGTGAGAGAACGTGGGGGACCAGTCAGGTACGGAGCCATGGGTCTCGCGCACATCCGCCGCAGGGCTGGGTCATGGTACAGGAGCTGTGGGCAGGTCATCTGTGCACACCTGGCCATGACACACCTGGGTGGCCCTCTCGGTGGGGAGGCCTGTGTGCCTGGTGCACCTGTCCCCCACCTACCCCTGGAGGAGCAGCCATGTTCAAGCCTTTCCATGTCCGACCCTCAGGGACAGTTGGGAACCTGGGTCAAGAGAGGCAGGGACTGGCCCAGGACAACTGAGGGGTGCAGAGTCCAAGGAACAGGGCCGCTCTCCAGTCCTAGGCCAGTCCCAACCCTCCCATGAGGTTCGCTTTGGGGGTGAGAGCCCCTCAGATCCTCGGGAATAGCTACCCACCCTGTCCCATGTGGGGACATGACCTTGGTCATCCACAGGCACATAGATGCATGCGCACCTGCACACACACACACACACACACCACTCTGACTGCCCAGCTGGGGGTCAGAAGGGGAGGACACCCTGGGAGCGAGGTGGGTGACAGGGGGGAAAGAAGAAACAGGTTGCAGACAGCTGGGCCATGGGGCAGGGCATCTGGACTCCTGGCGAGGACCCAGATCCATAGCATGGGGAGGGGAGACAGGCCAGGCTGAGGGTCAGGGGTCCCCAAGGGGCCCAGGGGGGTGGCCAGGGCACTGGGAGAGGACAGGGTCTGGGTTCCGGTGTCCATCACCAGCCTGGGCACTTGGAAGCACGAAGAGATACCCACCCCCAAGTCCAGAGGGGCTCCAGCCAAAGGCCTCAGCTTACTCTTCTGTCACTTGGGCTGTAGAGATGCAGTGTCCCTAGGGTCCCACAGGCTTGTGGGAGAGCCTGTTGGCCTTGGATCTCCATCACCGACCCCCTGTGCTCTCAGTCCTGGGAAAATGCTTTGTACTCCCTCGAGGTCTTCGGAGCAGGGGACAGACTGGGGGCTTGGGGGGCTGAGGACCTGGGTACGCAGAACGTGGCAGAGCACTGACCACTACTCTGGGGACCAAGGCCAAGACCCTCCTTGTTGCAGCCTCTGGGTCTCCATTTGGAAGAGGTTCCAGATTCACTGCTCTGGTCCGGGTGACAAGGCCTTAGGAAGGAACGGAGCACCGGGACAGAAGAGGGAAACACGGACAAGGGAGGCTTCTGAGGTTTCTCACATCACCCCTGGAGTCCACAGATCCTGCTCCTGTGAGAGACACAGAGACAGAGACAGAAACAGAGGAGACAGAGAATGAACACATGACAGAGGGAACCAGAAGAAGTCACAGACTTTCCTCCATCAGCTTGGAAATGACATCCCAGCATTTGGCCCCATTCTCTTCCTGAGAGCGCGGTCACACAGGCCATCCACCCCAGAGGGGAGGGGATTCCACACGGATGTGTGAGCAGGATGCGGGAATGCCCGGGAACCACTGTGGGGACTGCCCAGCACATGGGCGCAGACGAGGCCCCGGGGCCTGAGCCTAAACCTAATGGGAGCCCCTGGAAGTGTGCGTCACCAGGGGACAAGGTGGGAATCCGTTCATTGCAACCTTCCCACAGGGGCTGGGAACAGGCAAGAAGGGGGTGGCTTTGCCCAGACCCCAGAGCAGACCCAGGCCCCTCTGAGCTGTGCCCCATGTCCCGCCCAGCCCCTGGCTCCTCCTTGCACTGCCCAGTGTGCCCCAGCCTCCTGTGATAGCAGGTCCGGAATGTATGTAGAGGTCCTACCCCTGATGGTGTCCCTAGGAGTAGAAGCCAGAACACCCCACTGTGCAGATGGGGAGCCTGGGGAGGCCCTGAGAGGCACAGGGTCTGTCCAGGGTCACAGCCCTGGGCACGCACAGGAGCCCAGTCTGAAGCCAGCTCTGTGTCCTCACAGCGGGGACACCGGCTGCACCCAGGCCTTGGGAAGGCTGTGGGGGGGCTGTGAGGGAGTCATTGTATGGATGGGGCATGGGGGGAGGGGGAGCATTGAGCAGCTGGGGGAGGGGGCCCTCGGGGGCGGGGCTCTTGTGTGAGGAGGAAGTTGGGTAAGGGGACCCCAGGCAGTGGTGACCTCACTTCCCTGACAACAGAGCCCAACAGAATTTGGAACCCCGGTAACCAGGCACCCACATTCCAGAGACAGCCCCCTGCCCAGCTCATTTCTTTGGAGACCCTCCAACAAAAAGCATGTTCGGGTGTTGCCTCCCTAAGTCTGGAGGCTGCAGTCTGAAGAAAGAGCGCCCTGCAAACGCTGGCCCCCGCTGGGGATGTCGAATCAGGGCTCCCCACCGCCTCTGGCCATTTGGCCGGAAGGACAGAAAGGTGACACCAGGAGGCCCAGAGCCTGCCACCCAGCCCCATACGCTCTGATCTGACCTGTGCAGCCCCAGGCCCCCCTCCGTCTGTGTGTGAGTGTGCGTGTGCGTGCGTGTGTGTCTGTGGGTGTGCGTGCGTGTGTGTGTGTAAAGAGGGGTCATGCAGGGTGGGGCCACCCTGAGCAGGAGCAGGCTGATGAGGGGTCAGATTCCCAGTGGGCAGGCCATGTTCAAGGTCAAGGCTGGCCGTGTGGGATGGGGTGTGCGGGCGCTGCCCCTTCTACCCAGGGTTTATCCCGATAGCCCTGCAGGGATGGGTCACTGCATCCCGGGTGCAGGGCTGTGCACTCACAGGTCTGTGTCTGATCTGGGAGCAGCAGGGGGACTGGGCAGGAGGACAGTGAGGATGGCCGGGCAGGGCTGTGATGCCTCCAGCCGGCTACCCGTCCCTGTCTTTGCAGAAGGCCACGGATGACCTCCCGAGGCGGCTGGCGGACATGCCCTCCTCCCTGACGGAGGGGTTGACCCCACAGGCATCCCCCAAAACAAGTGCTGGGGATTGCCGGGCAAGACCTCCAACACCACCCAGACCACTGTCCCAGGTGGTTGGTCACCGGACAGTGGTCCAGGACCCGGAGCCCACGGAGACCGAGCCCGAGGGTGAGAAGGCTGGGGCTGGGTGTTTGTGGTGTGTGGGGATGGGTCGGTGCTGGCCCCACAGGGACGAGCCCCCAGAGCCTGGTGTGGGGCCTGGAGCAAAGACTGGGCTCAGAGCACCCAGCGGGTGGACTGCGGTCGGGGAGATGCCCCGGGGAGGGCTCCTTCCTGGCTGTGGCTTCTCTGGGAGGCCCTGGGCTGGGTTCTGTCTCCATGGAGAGCAGGCTCGGGCTGAGCTTTTCTCCTCTCCCAGCTGCCCCACCACCTGAGGAGCTAGAGCCGGCTCCAACTCCATCGGCAGCTCTGGACGGAGGGGTGGTGACCGCAGCGACTTCAGGAGGAGACCAGGAGCCGGCAGGTGACCCGGCACCCACCCACGGACAGCCTGACGTGGACCAGGAAGAACTGGCACCTGCCCCTGGCCCAGCTCCTGCTACTGTTCCTGCACCTGACCCAGCTCCTGCCCTGGATCCTGCACCTGCCACTGCTCCAACCCAGCTCCTGATCCTCCTCCTACCCCTTCCCCTGCCCCTGCCAGAGCCACTGCCCCTTCCCCTGCCTGAGCTCCTGTTCCTGCTCCTTCTTCTGCCGCTGCCCCTGCACCTGCACCTGCCGGAGCTCCTGTTCCTGCTCCTTACCCAGGTCCTGCCCTGGATCCTGCACCTGCCATGACTGCTGATCCTGTCCCTCCCCTTGCCCCTGCCCCTAGCCCTTCTCTTACAAATGGCCCTGCCCCTGGCCCTGCTCTTACACCTGGCCCTGCCCCTGGCCCTACCCCTATCCCAACCCCTGCCCCTCCTCCTGCTCCCGCAGGGCTCCCAGAGCCACATCCAGAGCCCACAGCCCTGCGGGGAGAGCTCCTTGTACAATTGCCCTTAGTTCCATCATCGGACCCTGACGCCCCGCCAGATTGTTTCATCCCCTCCCCCTATATTCTTTCTCTCTGGTTCATATTGTTCATTTTCATGTTCTGTATACTGTTTATTATTTGTTTTAAATAAAATTACTTGTTTTCAACTGAACATGTGATGAGCATAAGTACCTTCCCAACGCTGTGCCACCACACCCCAGAAGATTGCTGCAGAATATCTCGTGTCCCAAAGGAGTCCCCGAACCAGAAGCCCCCCTGCCCATTTCTCCCCCAGCCCAGACCCTGGAAACCCCTAAGCTGCTTTCTCTCCCTGTTCCTTTCCCTGTTCTGGATGTTTCTGTAAGTGGAATCACACAATAGGTGCCTTTGTGTCTGCCCACCTATTTTCAAAGGGGACTTGTCTTCGTCTGTGTTTATTTGTCATAAAATTTCCCTTATTCGATATTAAAATGCCTGATGGATTACAGATCAGATGTAATCAGAGAGGCCGCTTTAGGAATTATGGGCCGAGACCCCTGTTCCTGCTGGGACACCACAGCCTGACCCCAGACAGGACAGGGCTGGCTCCTCCTGTGGCCCACACAGAAACCAGGGAAATGCAGAAGCTGGAAGACACACCACAAAGGGCAAAAGCATTGCTCACAACCCAAGGCCAGAGAAAGGTTTCCGATGCCTCTTGTCCAAACAACACACCAAGTCACTGGGTTCCACAAGGACAGACACCAAATGCATGCAAGTCCAAGGGGGGAGGACAGGCACGTGCAGAGTCAGAGATGAGGGAGCTCCCGGGGAAGGACTCTGGCAAAGGAAACCCTATGGAGGCAGCACTGGTCACCCTCAGACTGGCAGGTGTCTGGTCTGGGGAGAGCGTGAGGAAGCGGAGATCCCCTGCAGGTACCCTGGAGAGAAGGGTGACAGGCACCCCTGTCTGGGAGAACAGTGAGCAGCACCCATCCCAGGCCACAGGTGCACCTGGCATGCTTGGCCTCTGACCAACCCCTGGAAACTCTGGCTCGGTTTTTCACAGATGTGTTTTCAGGAGTGTTTATCACAGCAGTGGTGGAGAGAGCAGGGAATGGAACAACGCTAATGCCCAAGGAGATGGATGGGATCCACAGTCCCAGTCCTCATGATAGAATGTCCTGTAGCCACTGTCACACTGTCATTCGGGGCACAGGATCCGGGAAGCCCCTCCTGAGACCCCTCCTGCCACCCTGTTCCTGGGAACATTCAGAATTGGAGGAGGAGGAGGTGGAGAGGATCCAGGATAACAGAGGGCCAAGGAGAAGGAAGGTCAGCACTGGGAGGACCTGAGCCACCATCCAGGGCCGGGGCTGTGGTGCCCTCGGACCTCACCCCAAATAAGGGCTCCTGATGGATGGACCCAACTTCTGCGGTTTCCCTCCCTCCCTCCCTCTCTCTCCCTCCTTTTCTCCCATCCTCCCTCCCTCTCACTCCCTCCCTCCTTCCCCCCTTCCTCCCTCATTCAGCAGAGGACCACGGGTCCCTGCTGTGTACTGAGCAATGGGGCTTCATCAGTGAGCACCCCCCAACCCACATGGTCACGTCCACTGTGGGAGGTGACAGGGGTCAGTCTCACGGCTAGGAGTGGTGATGAGCACCAAGAATCTGCTCCTGAAAACAGAGGCCAGTTACACAAAGAATGGAGAGACCCATGCTTAGCACTTCCTCTAGAAAAATCGAGTCCTGAAAAGTGATGAAGAGTGAGTATATCCTAGACTTCCTGCAGTGTGAGTTCTAATGGCAGGTACGCACTGATTCTTAGAACAAACAAAGTAAATTACCCAGTGTCGACTGGGGGGTTGTGACTAACTTTTCTGACCCAATGACAGCATTTCAGCTAACATCTCCAGGGCTTCCAAGTTGTCCCAAGGGTCTCTGCGATCCTCTGATTCTTCCATTGACCTCCTTGGGAAGCTCTGTCTTGTCGTCTTCCTTGTCTCCTGCCCCTTCTGGGACCCTTCTCTGGCCTCCCCGCCAGGGCCACCCCCACCAGGACTTCCTGTGCCCCGTGGCCTGGCGCCCGCATCCCATGGGGGTCCTGGGAGCCCGGTGCATTGTGCAAAGCCTGTGCGCTCCCTCTGGGGTCACTTGGCATCTCCCCTGCAGCTGCCTGCATCTTCCTGCACTGGGTCTCCTCCAAGCATTCTGTGAGGCCAACCTGTGTCCGTGTCACGGGCACGGAAGCGAGAGTCCAGAAGGTCCAGATGACCTGCTCCCAGTCCCAACGTCTGGAGCCTGGGCCAAGGATGGTCAGCGAGCAGAGGAGGACTTAAGCCTAGGAAGCCTGAGGGAGGACATGGCACAGTGAGCCTGCAGGAGGAGAGTGAACACCGTGGGGACCTGGCGCTCAGGCCTACTGGGAGACCACATCCCATCCTCACTGGCTCTGTCCCCAGGGCTGGAGGTCGTCCAGGTACCCACCCTCCCAGCCTGTAGGCTGCCAGTGGCTGCCAGGAGAGGAGGCACCTGGTGCAGGAGAGAGCCTTCAGAGAGGAGGGGACAGGTGCTCCCCCAGCAGCTGGAGGAACTCGGGGTATCCACCCTCCCAGCCTGCAGGCTGGCAGTGGCTGGCAGGAGAGGAGGCACCTATGCAGGAGAGAGCCCTCAGGCAGAGAGGAGGGGGCAGGTACTCCCCCAGCATCTGGAGGAACTCAGGGTAGCCACCCTCCCAGGCTGCAGGCTGGCAGTGACTGGCAGGAGAGCAGGCACCTAGTGCAGGAGAGAGCCCTCAGGCAGAGAGGAGGGGGCAGGTGCTCCCCCAGCAGCTGGAGCAACTCGGGGTATCCACCCTCCCAGGCTGCAGGCTGGCAGTGGCTGGCAGGAGAGGATGCAGCTGGTGCAGGAGAGAGCCCTCAGGCAGAGAGGAGGGGGCAGGTGCTCCCCCAGCAGCAGGTGCACTGGGTCGGGCTGAGGGGGCATCATTGGACAGCAGTGCCTGCAGCTGGGGTCTCCACACAGACCCTCTCCTTAGGCTCAGCACAAGCTTGTCTGGATGGCCTTTGTCCCCCAAATACAAAGTCTGGTCCAGGGCCCCCCCACCAAGTCCTGACTCCCAATCCTTTGTACTCAGCTCAAGTGACAAGAAATGGCCAATAGTTTAGGTGGTGTTGGGTGCACAGGGAAATTTGCTTTTCTGGCCCATGCTGTAACATTGCTGGCATTTTAAAGATCTCAGGGCTCTGAATCAAAAACAGTAGGATGCCGGGGACCCCAGCTGGCTTTCTGGAAACCTACCTCTGTGCCTTCCAGCCTTCCCATCCCACCAGCTCTGCTCAGAATCCCTCCGGGCCACAGACCCACAGTCTTGGGTCCTCAGATGCCCCAGGCGACGTGCCCTCAAAAAGTGATCCCGGTGGGGCAGTAGGACACACTGCAGATTCCAGCAAACCCCCCTCCCAGAAACTGAGGGTACCGCTGGATGAGCTGTCTGAAAACAGCCAGGTCAGGGTTCCAGGAAGACACCAGAGGCACAGGAGTCACTGAGGGGCATCTGAAGCTCAGGTACGGGCAGTCAGAGCTTCCAGGCCCTTCTTCCCTTAAGCTCCTCATTCCTCAGCCTTTCTTCCAGTGATTCTGCTCAGTTTCTATCTGCCCCAACTGTTATCCATTGCCTAGGCAGCAGAGACTCACATATGCCTTTAAATGTTTTGGACAATGAATGTTCACTTCAGTACATAGCCACTTCACTACTGGGAGAGTTGGTAGAAAGCAAAAAGTCACAGAGGACTCCAAGGGTCTGGACTTGGTGTTTCCCTCTCCTGAGATGGGGACACCTGTGGGATGAGCAGGTGGCCAGCTGGTGGGGGGTGGGCAGGGACCTGACGTGGACAGATGGGGTAGGTGAGGCCCGAGGTCCCCGGGGTATGTGCCTGGCATCTGGACTGAATAGGTCTTCAAAGCTGCAGATTGGCTGGGATCATCTTCAGGCGGAGGAAGAAGGTGAGGGGAGCAGAAGGGACTGAGGAGGCTTGGCTTAGACAGGAGAGGGCTGAGACACTCCTTTGGGGGGAAAGTGGGTCAGGTCCAGGCTCACAGGGACAGACCTTGAGGCCATTGGGCTATGTGAAATAAGCCAGTCCCTAAAGGACCAATACGGGAGGACCCCACTTGTGAGGGACAGAGAGCACTCTGATTCATAGAGGTGGAAGGAGCTGCTGGGTGCCGGGGCTGAGGAGGGGAAATGGGGGGTTAGTGTCTCCTGGGTAAAAGTTCAGTTTGGGAGGATGACAAAGTTGTGGCAGTGGATGGAGGTGGCAGGTGCAAAAGAGTGAATATACTTATTGCCACTGAATTGTACCCTGAAACGTGCTTAATGGTATCAGGTGTATGTCTATTACACAATAGGAGAGTAGTGAGTCAGGAGGACGGGTCCATCGAAAGTCCCAGGAAGGCCCAAGAGCAGGGATCCTGTATCTTAGTTCTCGCTCTCATGCTCTGCGCCTTGTTGGGTGTCTAAGCTCACAGTACCATCACTAAATGCTTGCTAAGACACAGTGCAGGCGGATGGTCCAGAGAGAGTGCACAAACCATCTGTGGGCACTGAGGAATCCCAACGGCACATGCATCCAGACTGAGTGAATGCCCACATTTCACAAACACCAGCATAAAGAGCCATTTAAAACGAAGGCAGACGCCACTCTGGAAAACACTAGGGAGGTTCCTCAAAAAGTTTAAAAAAGAGCTACCTTATGACCGAGCAATTGCACTACTGGGTATTTACCCCAAAGATACAAATGTAGGGATCCGAAGGAGCACGTGCACCCCAATGTTTATAGCAGCAATGTCCACAATAGCCAAACTATGGAAAGAGTCTAAATGTCCATCAACTGATGAATGGATAAAGAAGATGTGGTGTGTGTATATATATATATACAGAGAATATTATGCACCTATCAAAAAAATGAAATCTTGCCATTTGCAACGACGTGGATGGAACTACAGTGTATTATGTTAAACAAAATAAGTCAATCAGAGAAAGACAATTATCCTATGATCTCAGTGATATGAGGAATTTGAGGAACAAGACAGAGGATCATAGGCGAAGGGAGGGAAAAATGAAACAAGACGAAACCAGAGAGAGAGACAAACCATAAGAGACTCTTAATCTCAGGAAACAAACTGAGGGTTGCTGGAGTGGAGGGGGTTGGGAGGAGTGGGGTGACTGGGTGATGGACATTGGGGAGGGTATGTGCTATGGTGAGCACTGTGAATTGTATAAGACCGATGAATCAAAGACCTGTACCCCTGAAACAAATAATACATTATACGTTAATTTAAAATTCACTAAAATAATAAAAATAAAACAAAAGCAGGTGACCTCAAGCTGTATTACAAAGCTGTCATCATCAAGACAGTATGGTACTGGCACAAAACACACACATAGATCAATGGAACAGAATAGAGACCCCAGAAATGGACCCTCAACTCTATGGTCAACTAATCTTCCACAAAGCAGGAAAGAATACCCAATGGAAAAAAGACAGTCTCTTCAATAAATGGTGCTGGGAAAATTAGACAGCCACATGCAGAAGAATGAAACTGGACCATTCTCTTACACCATATACAAAGGTAAACTCAAATTGGATGAAAGACCTCAATGTGACACAGGAATCCATCAAAATCCTAGAAGAGAACACAGGCAGTAACCTCTTCGACCTCAGCCACAGCAACTTCTTGCTAGACACGTCTCCAAAGGCAAGGGTAACAAAAGCAAAAATGAACCTTTGGGATTTCATCAAGATAAAAATCTTCTGCACAGCAAAGGAAACAGTCAACAAAACTAAAAGGCAAGCCATGGAATGGGAGAAGATATTTGCAAATGACATTACAGATAAAGGGCTGGCATCCAAGATCTATAAAGAACTTCTCAAACTCAACACCCAAAAAACAAATAATCCACTCAAGAAATGGGCAGAACACATGAACAGACACTTCTCCAAAGACATACAAATGGCTAACAGACACATGAAAAAATGCTTCACATCACTAGCCATCAGGGAAAAAGAAATTAAAACCACATTGAGATACCACCTTACACCACTCAGAATGGCTAAAATCAACAAGGCAGGAAACAACAAATGTTGGTGAGGATGTGGAGAAAGGGGAACCCTCTTACACTGTTGGTGGGAATGCAAGCTGGTACAGCCACTCTGAAAAACAGTATGGAGTTTCTTCAAGACGTTACAAATAGAACTACCCTACCACCAGCAATTGCACTACTGGGTATTTACCCCAAAGATACAGATGTAGTGAAAAGAAGGGGCACCTGCCCCTCAATGTTCATAGCAGCAATGTCCACAATAGACAAACTGTGGAAGGAGCCGAGATGCCCTTCACCAGACGAATGGATAAAGAAGATGAGGTATATATGTACAATAGAATATTCCTCAGCTGTCAGAAAGGATGAATACCTACCATTTACATTGACATAGATGGAACGGGAGGGGATTATGCTAAGTGAAATAAATAAATCAGAGAAAGACAATTATCATATAGTTTCACTCATATGTGGAATGTCAGGAATATCACAGAGGACTACAGGGGAAGGGAGGGAAAACTGAACAGGAAGAAATCAGAGAGGGAGACAAACCATGAGAGACTCTGGACTCCGGTAAACAAACTGAGGGTTACAGAAGGGAGGAGGGTGGGGGGATGGGGTAACTGGGTGACGGGTATTAAGGAGTGCACATGTTGTGATGAGAACTGAGTGTTATAGGCAACTAATGAATCACTGAACACTACATCAAAATCTACTGATGTACTATATGTTGGCTAATGAATTTAAATTTAAAAAATTAAATAAAATTAATAAATAAAAAATAAATCCGCGGCAGGAAATGGAAATAACCCAGAGGGCGCCATGCTGCTAGAGGCTGAGATAGCGGTCACGGCCAAGGCCTCTGGCGGTGAGGGCACCGGGGTTCTGAGAGGTGGCTCGGTGCACCCCTGACCCTGAAGCCCCATGGCCATGGCAACATGCAAGGACTGGGAGGGAAGACCCAGCCAGGCCCCGTTCTGGCTCCACGGCTGCTACAGGGCTGTCCCAGCCCCACCAGGCGGTGTCTGTTTAGAACTAGAGAGAAAACCTTTTCCCTCAATTGTTCTTTTTAAAAATGGTTGCTCAGCATCGACACAGAAAAACATCTGACATAAAACTGGAGCCGTTCACAGCTGCAAATGACCCAGAAGTGAAGAAAATGTAGTGAACGCAGAGAGGACGCTGTATCCCCAGGCAGGCCTCCTGTGAGCAGGTGCGGCTGGGGCACTGGACGTGCCCATGCAGACAGTACTGGACTCCACAGTGTCCCTCGAGGGGACCGAAGTGGGAACCTGCTCTGATGGCTCCGCTGAAGTCAGCACCCCCTGCTGGAGACGGGGACAGCCCCTCATGAGTTCCGGGTGTCCTGGTGATTCTTGGGCATGGCCCAAATCTCAGCTTCTTCATGACCCGGGGCCAGCCCAGCAGCTGCACACAGGTCCTCCAGGGCCAGCCCAATAGCTGTGGGTCCCGCAGGTCCTCCAGGGACAGCACCTTGGTGGGCTTGTGGTCCAGCAGGTACCTGTTCAGGTGGCTCTTATCGTACCACATGGCCTCGATCCCATTGGCCCAGTTGACCACCATCACCTGGTGACAGGCTAAGGTCAGTCGGTGAACCTCTGGCACAACCCCCCAAAAAAGGCCCCCATGTAGTAGAAGTCACCCTTGTCCCTGGGGATGTGGGCCTGGGACTGGGACCAGCGCTCATAGCTTAAGTCCTCACGGGCCACCCAGTAGAAACCGGGGTGCAGGGTGCCAAAGAGGGGGGACAGGATCTCCATGCCCACGTGGTCACAGAACTTCATGTCCACGTCCCCGCACACCATGTCATCCACCTCATAGAGGAAGCACTCCTCATAGAAGCAGCTCATGATCGCCGTGTGCTGCATGGACACATCCTGCCAGTGTGGGGCACCGCGGACCTCAAGAACCACCACCCTTCAGTGCTCCTGGAGGGGCACACGGGACACAGCAACCAGCTGGTCGGTGAAGACATAGTAGATGACCCTGTGTCCACCATGAAGTGATTCTGCAGGAACAGCTCCAGGAAGACCCCGTATCCACAGGGGCAGGGGACAGGGCAGGAAGAGGGTCACTGCCAGAGGCTGGCAGCAGGACCCCAGAGCTGGGGTTCATGGACGTGTGCACCTTCTTCATGGGGACAGGCCCTGTGCTGCTTTAAGCAACAGCCACCCTGGCTTGTCCTGAGCAAGTCCAGTGGCAGGGCCTCCCTACCTTCTGCTCCCAGAGATAGGGGCCATCAGCACCCCATCTTACACAGGGGAGCCTGAGGCTTAGGAGGCTGGAAACCCATGCAGCCCCACTCTCAACATGCTGGAGCCAGGAACACCCCCCTCTCCTGAGCTCCCAGGCAAACCCTGCAGGTGCCCTACCCTGGCTGAACCCCTGCAGGTTCTGTCCCCACCTGCCATGAGTTGAGCACCTTTGGGCACAGCCCGTGTTTCTATGTCCTACAGACTGCGTAGAATCAGCAGGGCCGGCCAGCTGCCCCACTTTACTTTGAGTGGGCTGTCGCTGGTCCCCAACAGAGCTGTCTCCACCCCCTATAGGGTCCTCCCTTGAAGGCTACTGGGCCTCTGGATGACAAGGTCCATCAGTAAACCACTGGTATTCCTAGGAGGGGCGACCCTCGAACTCCCCAGATCAGGAATCAGGTTCAGCCCATGGGCAGGGAAGGGGAAAGATGACCCCTGGAAAAAGGGGGCTTGCTTAGGCCCCTGCCTTGAATCCAAGGGTGTGAGCTTCTGGGTCCAGGTCTACATCTCCCTGTCCCCAAAACATTGGAAGTCTTGTCCAACTGCCTCACATGGCTGGTCCCCCGTTGAGGGGACTACCTGGCCCTCACTGTGGGGACAGAAGCTCCCCCATTGTCAGCAAGTGTGGTGAGCCCCTCTGAGACTGATTTTTTTTAAGATTTTATTTATTTGACAGAGAAAGAGACAGCTAGAGAGGGAACACAAGGAGGGGGAGGGGGAGAGGGAGAAGCAGGCTCCCTGCTGAGCAGGGAGCCTGACATGGGACTTAATCCCAGGCCCCTGGGATCACGACCTGAGCCGAAGGCAGACGCTTAAGGACTGAGACACCCAGGCGCCCTGAGACTGGCTTTTTTACACAGGCACTAAGACTACTTCCCTGTGCCTACCCCATACCTCGCAGGTTAGTAAATCGCTCACACAGGGAAGGTGGATACTACATTTAAATATGGGACGAGCACATACACCCAGCAGACATGAGTCAGGTCACCAGGGGGCAAGTAGAGGCCCAGCCAATGGGGAACAAGCCAGACATGATGCAAGGGGAGAGAAGAGTGCTCCTGGCAGAGGGCACAGAGAATGCAAAGGATTGGAGTCAGGCCCAAGGAACATGTGGGACAACCACACAGCTTGGTGGCCCACAGAGGGGGGCTGCAGTGGGAGAGGTGAGGCTGGAGAGTACAGACAGGTGGGGAGCGGATCGCAGAGAGCCTCAAAGGTTATGTTCTGAAATGATCAATCTGGTTACAGGAGGAGAATGGTCTCTATACAGCAGAGGACAGGGAGACCCTAACCCTAACCCTAACCCTAACACTAACCCTAAACCTAACTCTAACCCCTAACCCCTAACCCTAACCCGTACACTAACCCGTACCCTAACCCTAACCCTACCCTAAACCGTAACCTAACCTGTACCCTAACCCTAACCCTAACCCTAACCACTAACCCCTAACCCTAACCCTAACCCGTACCCTAACCCTAACCCTCGCCCTACCCTAACCCGTAACCTAACCCGTACCCTAAACCGTTCCCTAACACTAACCCTAACCCGTAACCTAACCCGTACCCGTACCCTAACCCGTACCCGTACCCTAACCCGAACCCTAACCCGTACCCTAATCCTAACCCGTACCCTAACCAAGCCGTACCCTAACCCGTACCCTAACCCGTACCCATACCCGTATCCTAACCCTAACCCGTACCCTAATCCTGACCCTAACCTGTACCCTAACCCGTACCCTAACCCTAACCCGTTCCCTGACCCGTACCCTAACCCATACCCATACCCGTAACCTAACCCTAACCCGTTCCCTAACCCGTACCCGTCCCCTAACCCTAACCCTAACCCATACTCTAACCCGTACCCTAACCCTAACCCATACCCTAATCCTAACCCGTACCCTAACCAAGCCATACCCTAACCCGTACCCTAACCCGTACCCGTACCCTAACCCTAACCCATACCCTAATCCTAACCCGTACCCTAACCAAGCCATACCCTAACCCGTACCCTATCCCGTACCCGTACCCTAACCCTAACCCTAAACTGTACCCTAACCCTGACCCTAACCAGTACCCTAACCCTAACCCGTACCCTAACCCTAACCCGTACCCTAACCCTAACCCGTTCCCTGACCCGTACCCTAACCCATACCCGTACCCGTACCCTAACCCTAACCCGTTCCCTAACCCGTACCCTAACCTGTACCCGTACCCTAACCCATACCCTAACCCTGTATATCCTCCCCAGGGACAGCGAACAAAGTCAACACATATCTGCACACTTTGAAATGTGAACAGAAACCTGCAAACTCAGGTTCTCACAGGAGCTAAATGTTAATGACCAGGTGACAAAAAGGTGACACAGATAGCAAGTAACCAAAAGAAGATGTCATGTGTCTGTGAGCTGGCCACCTTCTCTACCTGTCGGAAGGAAGCCATGCCTGACAGGAGGGAGCCACACCTGGACCTGGTCTCTCTAGGCTGCTCTTGAGCAGAGCAGAGGATGTGCTGAGCTGGGTGTGGGTGCAGCAGGGAGAGATGGGCAGCTGGCCACAGATGTTACCTGCCAAGTACCTGTAGGACCAGCTCCCGGTCCTCAGCTAAGGTTAAGCAATAATTATGTTTAGTTACATATTTACTGTGACAGGAAAGGTGCTCAGTGCTTTGAGTGACTATATTCTCTCCCGTTTTATTTTTTAAAAACAGTTTATGGACGTATGACTGACCTACAAAAAGCTGTACATAATTACTGTATTCAACTTGACCCTGAACCTAACCCTAATATCAAGTTAACATATACTCTGATTTAGAATAGAGCTCATAAATTATTTCATGATTATTAGGAGCTAGGGGATCCAAGGACCAACCTTCTTCTATCTTATTCTCCCTTGAATTTGAAAGGTTGGAACACATTCTGCCACATGCTATCTGGAGAGTGGCCACACGGGGGCAACAGGGAGTAAAGAGTAGGGCAAACCCGGCCACAAAGCCAATTCTTCCCTCATCCTGTAAAACCTTGCTCATTCAATGTTTACAGATCATTCTATAGAGTATTAAAAGTGTGACTTTCTGGAATTTTTTAAAAACCAAACTAATTCTTTGAAACTGCTAAAAATATAATGTTTTTAAAAATCTCAGCGTTGGTGAGCAGATGAAGACCCAGGGGCCTGGGGAAAAGCTGTTATTATTGAATATGTTCAGATCTAATTAGGAAACAAGTAGGATTTATACTCCACTTATTTTCACAAAGAATTTGTGTCAACTAACAGTACTGAACCGACACAAAATAGTGCACTTCAGAGGAAAATAAAAGGAGATTCAACAGCCTCAAGAGGCAGAGAAAGAGCCACACCCGGGAGCAAAGAAGACATACCACGGATGCTAGCCTCAGGCTGATTTGCAGCCTGTAGATCCTCCAGAGCTAGAATGCCCCCAATGCCCCTGGGGGTCGTGGGTCAAGCAGAGCTCAAACCCTGCTGCTGCACTGTTGTACCTGGTGACGGGTCTCCTTGGTCACTTCCTCCATGAGCCACCCCCCACCCCGTGACTACCCCAGCCTGCTTCTCGAAACTCCCATTCCTCTTTCTGACCCCGTTGTTTACTTTTCCCTTCACTTACGTAGTATATAGTATGTTTACCTACATCCTATTCTGTCATTTAAATGTTTTTGTCATGTTCTCACTGCACTGTACTTTGCATCATCCACCCTGATGTATAATCACTTGCTGCACTGCATGACTTAATTGGGGACTGGGAACACCCTCACAGTGTCATGGGGCTAGTGTCCTGGGCAAGGTCCTCACTAAGCCGGCTCATCCTGCAGCTGTTGCACTGAAGGCCTGATCCAGGCACTGGAGCCCAGTCTGAAGCCAGCTCTGTGTCCTCACAGCGGGGACACCGGCTGCACCCAGGCCTTGGGAAGGCTGTGGGGGGGCTGTGAGGGAGTCACTGTATGGATGGGGCATGGGGGGAGGGGGAGCATTGAGCAGCCGGGGGAGGGGGCCCTCGGGGCGGGGGTCTTGTGTGAGGAGGAAGTTGGGTAAGGGGACCCCAGGCAGTGGTGACCTCACTTCCCTGACAACAGAGTCCAACAGAATTTGGAAACCCGGTAACCAGGCACCCACATTCCAGAGACAGCCCCCTGCCCAGCTCATTTCTTTGGAGACCCTCCAACAAAAAGCATGTTCGGGTGCTGCTTCCCCAAATCTGGACGCTGCAGGCTGAAGAAAGAGCGCCCTGCAAACGCTGCCCCCCGCTGGGGATGTCGAATCAGGGCTCCCCACCGCCTCTGGCCGTTTGGCCGGAAGGCCCGAAAGGTGACACCAGGAGGCCCAGAGCCTGCCACCCAGCCCCACAGGGTCTAATCCGCCTGTGCAACCCCAGGTCCCCTCCCCTCCGTGTGTGTGTGTGTGTGTGTGTGTGTGTGTGTGTGTGTGAGAAGAGGGGTCATGTGGGGTGGGCCAACGCCATTCAAGAGCAGGCTGAGGAGGGGTCAGATAACCCGCGGGCAGGTCATGTTCAAGGTCCAGGCTGGCTGGGTGGGACGGGGTGTGGGGGGCTGTGAGCTTCTGCCCAGGGTTCCTCTCGATCGCCCTGCAGGGATGGGTCACTGTCCCGCGTGCAGGACTGTGCACCCACAGGTGTGTGTCTGATCTGGGAGCAGCAGGGCGACTGGGCAGGGGACAGGGAGGTTGGCCGGGCAGGAATGGGATGCCTCCGGGCCGGCTAGCCGTCCCTGTCTTTGTAGACATCCAATGAGATCGGCACGAGGCTGGCGGACACCCACTCCATGTCCGGGATCCGGAGCGTGACCCCACAGGACTCCCCTGGAGCAGGTGCTGGGGATTGCGGGGAGAGGCCTCCGACACCACCCAGACCACTGTCCCTGGTGGTCAGTGACTGCACTGGGCTCCAGGAGCCGTAGCCCACGGAGGCCGAGCCTGAGGCTGAGAAGCCCGGGGCTGGGTGCCCGTGGGTGTGTGCGGAAGGGTGGGGGCTGGCCCCACAGGAAAGGGCCCCCAGAGCCTGGTGTGGGGCCTGGAGCAACGACTGGGCTCAGAGCGCCCAGCGGGGGGACAGCGGTCGGGGAGACGCCCCGGGGAGGGCTCCTTCCTGGCTGCGGCTTCTCTGGGAGGCCCTGGGCTGGGTTCTGTCTCCACGGAGAGCAGGCTCGGGCTGAGCTTTTCTCCTCTCACAGCTGCTCCACCACCTGAGGAGCTAGAGCCGGTACCAACTCCTTCGGCAGCTCTGGACGGAGGGGTGGTGGTTGCGACTTCAGCAGGAGACCAGGAGCCGGCAGGTGACCCAGCACCCGCCCACGGAGAGCCTGACGGGGGCCAGGAAGGGCCTGCTGGAGAACCTGCCTGCGGAGAGCCTGCCCCTGTGCCTGCCCCTGTGCCTGCCAGAGCCGCCGCCCCTGCGCCTGCCCCGAACTGTGGCCCTGCTCCTGCCCCCGACCCAGCTCCTGCCCTGGATCCTGACCCATCCCTACACCTGCCAGTGCCCCGGTTCTTGCCGCTGACCCAGATACTGCCCCGGTTCTTGTACGTGCCAATGCGGCAGACCCTGTCCCTCACCTTGCACCTGCCCCCTCCCCTTCCCCGGCTTGTGCTCCTATTCCGGCCCCTGCCCCAACTCCTGCCCCTTACCCTGCCCCTGCCCCTGCCTCTGCGCCTACCCCTGCTAGAGCCAATGTCCCTTCTCCTGACCCACCTCCTGCCCCTGCACCTGCCCCTTCCCCAGCACCTGCCTGTGCACCTGTTCTTGCCCCTGACCCAGCTCCTGACCCTGCACCAGCCCCTTCCCTTACCTGTGCACCTCTTCTTGCCCCTGATCCGGATCCTGAACCTGACCCAGCTCCTGCCTGGATCCTGCCCCTTCCCTTGCCCCTGCCTGTGCTCCTATTCTTGCCCCTGACCCGGGTTCTGCCCCTGCCCCTGCCTGTGGTCCTGTTCCTGTCCCTGACCCACCTCCTGCCCCTGCACCTGCCCCTTCCCCTACCTGTGTTCCTGTTCTTGCCCCTGACCCAGCTCCTGCCCTGGATCCTGCCCCTTCTCCTGCCCCTGCCTGTATTCCTGTTCTTGCCCTTGACTCGGCTTCTGCCCCTGCAACTGTCCCTTCCTCAGCCCCTCCCTGTGCTCCTATCTTTGCCTCTGACCCAGCTCCTTCCCCTTTCCCTACCCATTTCCCTGCCCCTGCGTGTGCGCCCATTCCTGCCCCTGACCCACACCCTGCCCCTGCACCTGTCCCTTCCTCTGCCTGTGTCCCTGTTCCGGCCCCTGCCAGAGCCGATGCCCCTTCGCCTGCCTGCGTCCCTGTTCCTGCCCCTGCCCCTGCCAGAGCTGATGCCCCTTCCCCTGCCAGTGTCCCTGTTCCTGCCCCTGCCAGAGCCGATGCCCCTTCGCCTGCCTGCGTCCCTGTTCCTGCCCCTGCCCCTGCCGGAGCCGATGCCCCTTCCCCTGCCAGTGTCCCTGTTCCTGCCCCTGCCAGATCCGATGCCCCTTCCCCTGCCTGCGTACAAGTTCCGGCCCCTGCCCCTGCCAGAGCCGATGCCCCTTCCCCTGCCTGTGTCCCTGTTCCTGCCCCTGCCAGAGCCAATGCCCCTTCCCGTGCCGGTGTCCCTGTTCCTGCCCCTGCCCCTGCCAGAGCCGATGCCCCTTCCCCTGCTTTCCAGGACCGCTGCCCCTTCCCCTGGCCCTGCCTGTGCTCCTCTACTTGTCCCTGACCCAGCTCTTACCGTGGATCCTGCCCCTGGCCCTGCTCTTGCATCTGGCCCTGCTCTTGCATCTGGCCCTGCCCCTCCTCCTGCTCCTGCAGGGCTCCCAGAACCACATCCAGAGCCCACATCCTCACGGGGAGAGCTCCTTGTACCATTCCCCTTAGCTCCATCACCCGACCCCGATGCCCCGCCAGATTGTTTCCTCCCCTCCCCCTATGTTCTTTCTCTCTGGTTCGTATTAACTGTTCTGTTCTCTTTCCATGTCCTATATGCTGTTTATTATTTATTTTAAATAAAATGAATTGTTTTCAGTTGAACAAGTCCTGAGGATCAAGTACATTCCCAAAGCTGGGCCACCACACCACAGAACATGACTGTGGAATATCTGCTTCCCCAAAGGAGTCCCCGAACCAGAAGGCCTCCCTGGAAACCCCTAAGCTGCTTCCTCTCTCTGTTCCTTTACCTGTTCTGGAGGTTTCCTGTACGTGGAATCACACAGGATGGGCCTTTGTGTCTGCCCCCCTATTTTCAAAGGGGACTCCTTCTTTTCTGGGTTGACTTGACATAGAATTTCCCTTATTGGATGTTGAAATCCCCGATGGATTACAGATGAGATGTAACCATAGAGCCCCCTTTGGTAAATATGGACACAATCTCGGGGCGGAGACCCCTGTTCCTGCTGGGACACCTCAGCCTGACCCCAGACAGGAAAGGGCTGGTTCCTCCTGTGACCCACAGAGAAACCAGGGAAATGCAGAAAGCTGGAAGACACACCCCAAAGGGCCAAAGCATTGCTCACAAGCCAAGGCCACAGAAAGGTTCCCCATGCCTCTGGTCCAAACCATGCTCCAAGTCACTGGGTTCCACAGGGACAGAGACGAAATGCATGCAAGTCCAAGGGGAGGGGGACAGGCATGGGGGGAGTCAGAGATGCAGGAGCTCCCGGGGAAGGACTCTGGCAAAGGAAACCCTATGGAGGCAGCACTGGTCACCCTCAGACTGGCAGGTGTCTGGTCTGGGGACCAGCAGCCCTGGCGAGAACGTGAGGAAACGGAGGTCCCCGGGAGAGAAGGGTGACGGGCACCCCTGTCTGGGAGAACAGTGAGCAGCACCCATCCCAGGCCACAGGTGCACCCATCACCTAGCGTGGGCAGCTCACTCCCACCGTGTCGAAGGGAACACCGTGTCCATCAACCTCTGTTTGCAACAAAATCCATAAAGTGGAGTTTCTGGGTCAACACGTATCCAGTGTTGAAGGTACAAGCCTCAACTTCCAACATCCCAGGTCTGGTTGTCCACCTTGAGCCTTGTTTGGGAAGCAGGGGTAGGGATCCCTGGGGCTGTGACCTGTGGGAGGGGTGGGGAGGGGGAGCTCTGAGTGGAGTGACCAAGGTACCCGGGGTGACCTGCCCAGCAGGGACCCTCCCGCCCCCAGCCCCTCTCCTGACCTCGTGCACGATGGCGAGGGTGTGATGGGGAAGGTGGTGGCCCTTGGCTGGCGAGTTCCCTAGCTGGTGCTGGAGCTGCTCAAGCTCCAAACCGGGCTCTGATCCCAGAGCTGGCGTGAGAGCCGAAGCTGCAGCTGCCCGTCTCGGGAGTTGCGGTACGCATCGGTGGAGGACCTGGCTCGAGCTCTGGGGCAGGTGCTGGAGCTGAATCCCCCTCCAGAGATGATCCAGACCCGGTTCCGCACTTGGATAGGGCTCTTGAACCCACGAACGGCTTTCTTCCCCTGCCCACTTCATGGATGACAAAACTCGGGACGGTGACGGGACCGGCTACAGGGGGGTAATGGCTACGGGGGGATTCAGACCAAGGATCCTGCATCCCCTTCACCACGCGCCCCACGCGGGTCGGTCCTGAGCTGCCAGACGGGGACAAGGGCCTGACCCGCTGCTCCCGGCAGTTGCCCCCAGCTGAGCAGAGACACTTGCCGGGGACCTGAAGTCCTCATTGGACCTCTGTTCCGGCCAGCCCCACGCGAGCAGGGACCGTGCTTCCTCACCGCTGGGTCGCCAACCCCCAGAACAGTGCCTGGGAGGTGGTAGCACTTCACAGTTTAGTGAGTCAGTGGGATTCCCCCAGCAGCCCCGGCATGCGGGGTATGTTGTTACACATGAGAGGTCTGGGCCACAGACTCTTGTGTTAACGCTTTCTTCCACGCGGGCATCACCCACACCTGTGTCTATTCGCTGGAATGCAGAAGGGACCCCCAGACACCCTCCCTGCCCTCGGAGCTCCCAGCCTAACCGGTGGGTCAGCATCTCACCCACGGTCAGCAAGTGGGCGATACAGAGCTAGAGCACCTCGAGCACGAGACCTTGCACGAGCCGTGGGGCAGCTAAGATCTCGAACCATCTGACGCACCAGAACGTGCCCCGGCGCTGACTCGAGCCAGCCGTGGAAGCAGCTCGAGAGCCTGAGCCAGGGCCCCGCACACTAGAGCCCCTCCAGCTCCGACCCGCGGTCCCCCTCCGGAGGCAAAAGCGGCTCCGGGGTGAATTCCAGAGCAGAGCCACCTCCACACCAGTTCTCCCACCTGATCCGGCACCACTGGCAGAGTGAGAGGCAGCCCGAGAACGAGAGCCAGGTCTCGAGGCAGCTCAGCGCTACTGGGGGAGGCCGGTTTCCTCTGAGAAGGCACAGGGACGGGCTGTGGGGATCAGCACAGGGTGATCCCCCTGGCAGGGTGGTGATCTTCTCTCCTCCTGCTGCTTCGGCACCATCTCGAGACGGAGAACTGGCCTCTGCCCCGGGGCCGGTCACCGCTGCAGAGTCGACGCGGCTGCCGAAGCAGCTACAGACCCAAAGCCCGCTGCAGAGCTCGAGGCATTTCCATGTCCTGCTGCGGGGCCTTCGCCAGGAGCTCGGGAGCTGGAGCCACGTGCGCCCCAGTGGGAGGAAGCCCCTGGACCTACGGCTCCATCGCCGACTGCAGAGCTAGAGCCATTTCATAATTGCCTTAATGCACCAGCGCATGGCTCCAATAAAAGTATCACAAAATCAGGGCGCCTGGGTGGCTCAGTTGGTTAAGCGACTGCCTTCAACTCAGGTCATGATCCCAGGGTCCTGGGATCGAGTCCCACATCAGGCTCCCTGCTCAGCGGGAGGCCTGCTTCTCCCTCTCCCACTCCCCCTGCTTGTGTTCTCTCTCTTGCTCTGTCTCTCTCTGTCAAATAAATAAATAAAATCTTAAAAAAAAAAGTATCACAAAATCAGAGATACAGGTGTCCTTTTCTTCACAATTTTGGCAACTATGTGACATTGCATTAAAGTTTCCTGAAAATGACACACGTGTTTCTTTCCTTTCACTTTCTTCAATGTGCCAACAGATCAACCTTCATGGGCACACTACCACATATCCGTCCTCTTCGGTGGGGTCCAAAGCTTAGATACACATTACAGAGGGTCTTTAAATTCAGCAAAGACACTTCCAGTCTAACTTCCAGTGATTTCCCTTCATGAAACTTCCGCCAGATTTGAGATAACTACTTTTGGTGCCGTTCGTGCCTTGCCACCTCCTCTCCCACACCTGGTAGGTGATATGCGTCCATCCTTCCGGGCTCAGCTCAGAGCCTCCCACCTCCCTGCTGTCCCTCTGCATCACTCGGGGCAGAAGCCAACTCTCCTTCCCCTGTATCCAAATATCCATCACCCGTGCAGTCAGCGCTGAGGTGACTCCCTTGCTCTCTGATCGTATGGCTTCTTGACTCCATACAGGATTTCTTCTCTCCTTTACTAGACCACAGGGTAAGATTATTAAAATCCTTTTCCCTCGGAGCCTAGCACAGGTACCCTGCCCAAATGACAACTTCAGTTAATGTTTATTGAAAGCTCAGTGCAAAATCTAAAACAGATTACTTTCAGGCTCTATTAAGGGGAGCCCCATAAATTAAATGGGATTAATTTGTAGTTTTTACCTAAGAAAATAGATTTTAACTTCAAAGTAATCTTATTAACTGCACTTAAAAAATCCATTTAGGAAGACAAATGAATGAGTCAAATTTTTTCCTTGAAAACTCACTTCCATACAGGCAGCCCAGAATGATTTCAGTCCTGTGTGTGGCAAGGAAATCTGTCTCAAGAAAAGCAAGTGCTCTGATCTTTCGCTCCAGAGGGGAGTTTTGGACCAAAACAAAGACCTTGCTGAAACTTCAGATCATGCTTTGAAAGCCAACCAACGAAGGCTACCTTTGGTTTAGTGAAGAGTTTTATACATCCAGACCCTAGAGACACATCCTGCTTGGTAGCAACGCTACTCAGATTTGGGACCAGAAAATGAGCCCCAAGGCTAAGCCTGTGAATAAAAAAATTGGGAAGCTATATGGAGCATGGGAACCAAGAACACTAGGCTCCATCCAAAGCCCTTAAAATATGCCCTTTTAAACAGCACTCTTCCAATTTCCCTCCTTTGCCTGTTCGGAGATTCAGAAATTCACTTATAATCTTTCAATGATAGACATTTATTGGGAAAAAAATATTAAAATATTTAAAGCGTTAGCTGGCGTACTTCAAAGGAGCTAGTCCCATTGACTCGTTGTTCCCACCCCAACCCCTTGGTCCTTTTCTCCTCTGCCTTCCAGATTTTGTTTGACATTTGGAAGGTTCATCTCGGTACACAGGAGCCAGCCCCAATCCCACACTTGAAGTGAATCTGACTCTGTGCCAAAGGAACTTTGCAATCTTTGGGCAAGTTGCTAGTACACACATCCTTAACTCACTTATCATTTTTTTAAAACCTTCTTCTTCCTTACATTTGAAAAAAATTCCTTCACGATATAATTAATTAAACACAATTTTATTAAACATATTGAGCAAAATATGCAAGGTGGTGGGAGCAGCAGGGACAATGTAAGAGGATGTGTTCTGAGGAACCTACTACGACCGAGTCTTAGTTGTGCAAGTACACACGCCCCCGTCCAGGAAAGTACCTAACGGAGAAAGCACAGCACTGGGGCAGTGGTGAGAACCACCAGTTTAAGTGTTTTTAGCTCTTTCTAACAAAACACTAAGCTCAAATGGCTTAAACATTTAGCAAGGTGGCATTATTTCACATAACGAGAAGGTTGGAGTTGGTTCATTCAGCTGCTCAATATCATCAGGGACCCAGGCTCTACTCATTTTTGACTTGGTCGTCTAGTTGACTTTTGTCCTCAGGCTTGCCACTGCAAGGTTGCAAAAGTGGCTGGGGCAGCCCAAGCATCAACACTTACACCAATACTACCTTTAAACATTGCGCTCTGAGGGTAAGATGCTCCCTCCTTCTGAAGAGGAAGGAGGCCTCCCCCATGAGTCCCCAACTGACTTCCCATTGGCCAAAATTGTGTCACATGCCAATTCCTAAATTCATCATCCAGCCTGGAGAAGAAAATTCTCATGACTAATTTAGATCAAGAACAATTCACATCCTGAAGCTCCTGGGTATCTGATTATGAATAAAATCAGGGTTTATTAGCATGGAAGGCAGAGGGGCAATGACTGGTCATTAAGCAACGACTGTATCTTCCATAAGGAGGTCACATACTTCAGGGAGATTAGGAATGCAGTTTGAAACCTCTATACTTTAATTTCTGGTAATGGGAACTTCCTGAAGGCTTTTGAGCAGGAAAATAACATGAGCAGATTAAGATGTAAGGGATTTGGAAAAATTGTAATTCTGAAAATTATAATTCTTGTTTCACAACATTTACTGGTGGTACACATATTTTCATTCATTTATTGAACAAATATCTTCCGAACGCCTGCTGTTCCAAGTGTGAGGATGCAGTGCTGAATAAATGCTGGGGTTCTTGCCTTCAGGAGAGCTTATATTCTGGTGGGGAAGGCAAACTACATCATTTCAAATTTGACTCTGTTTAAGCAGAAAGGAAGCAGTGTAATAAAAATACTCAGTGAGGGAGTGGAGGTGGGACTGGTTTAAATTGGCTGGTCAAGGAAGATTCTTGAGAAGATGATGCTTGAATTAAACCAGAATAATAAGGTGCCTGCCAGGGGAGGATTTGAGAGCAAGTTTGAAGCAGAAGGAACAAGTACAAAGCCCCGAAGAGGGATAATCTTGGCATGTTAGAGACCCATAAGGATCCTAGACAACAGTCAGAAGGGGGCGTGGTGGGAGATAAAGCTGATTTGGGTCGGGAAAGGATTTCTTAAACACCCTCGCCCCCTTCTCAGAGTTGAGATGAAGGAGAAGGACACGGACCAAGCCAGGCACGGCTTCTGGCCATGGTGAAAGGTTGTATGTTATTCCAGGTGTAACAGGAAACACACAGTATTCAAGAGGGAAGATATTTTTCAAATTTTACTTTCTTTTATTTTCTGGCTTCTGTGTGAAAAAAAAGAGACATAAGGGGCAGGAGCCCTCTTACAACTCTTTTGTAAGGCAGAGTCCCAGGTGCACGAAGGTGACTTGGAATTGGGTGGCAGTGGGACAAGTAGACAGGTATTATGGGATGCTTCCTAGAGACTGTGAAGTATAGGAGTTACGGTCAAGAGCTACTTGGAAAAGTTCGGTAAGAGCAGAGAGAAATTACTCCCTGGGAATGTTCTAGGCCAGTGCTTTTGTGTGCATGTGAATCCTCTAGGGATCTTTGTAAAGTGCAGATTGTGACTCGGGAGGTCTGAGGTGGGGCCTGGGATTCTGCTTGTCTAACCAGTTTCCAGGTGATGTCACAGCTTCTGGTCTGAGAACCACACTCAGTAGCAGGATTCTAGCACAAGTGACCTTAACTTACATATTTAGTTGTATTTCCTACTACTGTCCTGTGCATACCATGTACAGACTGGTACTGAAACAGTGGCTACATGTTGCTAAATTTAATTAAGCTAAAATAAGACATTCAGTTCCTTAGTTGCACTACTACATCTCAAATGCTCAAAGCCACAGGTGGCTAGTGGCTGCTCTATGGGACAGCCCATGGATGACGAACTTGCCCTTATTAAAGAAAGTTTTACTGGGTGGCGCTGCTCCAGGCAGAGGAAACTATCTCTAGTTCTGTACGCCTCCTGTTACCATCTTTCCTTATTCTGTCTTTTCCAAGGAACGCTCGTGTTGTCTCTGTTCGAATCAAATGCATCTTTTAAGAACTGTCTCAAATCTGTGTCTTCTACGGAGCTTCCTGGAACTGAAACTGGGTGAGCTGCTTCCTTCCGATCTGCGTATTTGGTTTTTCTCCGCGATGTGTTTCTACTGTATTTTGTCCACCTCGTATTCAAGGTCCCCAGCCCTTTTCTCTGGTTGTAGAACCCCACCTTCTATGGGTGTGCACGTTGCGGGGGGGAGGACTATTTCTCGCTCACGCGATTCCGTGGGATTCATGCGAGCCGAACGCCGCCCTCACCACGGTCATTAGCACATGAGCCAGAGGAAGCGACGTCAGTGCCAGGACATTGGCTGAATAATTGAAGGCGCTCTCTCAGCGGGGCACCCAGGAGACGAAGACAGATCCTGGACGACGTCATCTCGTGCTTGGCTCTGCCTGTCTCTGGAGCTCCTTCGACCCTCAACCGTTCCTTACCGGGAACAATCGATCTCCTCGTTCCGCTTCAGCCAGGGGGCCACGGTCATTAGCACATGAGCCAGAGGAAGCCAGTGACGTCAGTGCCAGGACATTGGCTGAATAATTAAGGGCGCTCTCTCAGCGGGGCACCCAGGAGATGAAGACAGATCCTGGACGACGTCGTCTCGTGCTTGGCTCTGCCTGTCTCTGGAGCTCCTTCGACCCTGGACCGTTCCTTACCGGGAACAATCCATCTCCTCGTTCCGCTTCAGCCGGGGCCTTGCTGACGCTCGGCCACCCCCCGTCCGGCCGTCCGTTCAGCCGGCCAGTCGCGCTCGCGCTCCCTTGGTTCCCGCTCACGGGTTCGCGGGAGTCTGTGAGCAGATACCTACCGAAACTACGTGTTTCTTTACAAGTCTTGATAGCCAAATTATTTTGACGTGTTGATAATCAAATGTGATGGAGCCAAACACGATTTTCCTTATATGCTAATGAGATGCTTATGGATAGTTCTCTCCCGAGTTTTTAGCTTGGCACATGCATACTACAAATTGACTAGCCTCTGTACTACGTCACTCAAAACAAGCCCAAACTCCCCAGTTAGCACGTTCTCACTTGCCCGGCTAACCCACAGGATCCTGCGGCGTATTTGTCCTTCAGCCGCCCCACCTCCCGCCTTTGAAGGACGTCTCTGAAAGCCACCGCCCTGGGCGCTGGGTGGGGCCGGCGGGGTGCCTCCGGATCCCGCTCGCCCTCCTGATCAGCTCACGGGAAACTTCTTGGCTTCCTGTGTCGTCTTCCTCTCACTACTGTCCTGTAACATACGGAATCTGACCAGACCCTGCTCCTCCAATTGGCTCAGAAGGCCCCACAGGCACCACTGTCCTGAAGGCTCCTAGACCCGAAACTCAAAGGTGGCCACAAACCCAGACGAACTCATCACCACCGCCGCCTGCCACTTGCTCTCTCAAACTGTATTTCCCAACTAGCACTGGGCAGAAGGTGGAGTGATTCATTCTTGAAGGAACAAAGAACAGACCCTCACTCTTCCACCCTACCCCTCAAAATGTACTAATTCTTGTTGTTTACAAAATAAGACTTAAGCAGCACTCTGGAGGACTACGTACATGGTAAGATTTATCTTTTATTAGAGACCTTATATTACATATTCCCCAAAAGATATAAAACCTTCCAAGAGAAAAATATCAAAACCTATTTGATTCCAAGATAAGCAACATAATCAAAATGAAAGCAAAGATTTTCTTCCAAAGGAATGTGAAAACATTTCGACACAAGTACAACAAAGACATGGGAAGGTAATTAAAATGTTTCACAACACATTTTATAGCATTTTATTTTAATCAGTATTTGAAGAAAACAAGAATGCCGAGTTCTCAAACACTGCAGGTAAAAAGCTCAAATTACCAAAAAAAAAAAAAAAAATCACAGGAATGACCTACTCGCTCAACCGAACATCTGCGGTAACAAATGTAATAAAACCCAAGCAAACAAATATGCCACCGAGATCACAACTGAAATGTATGGTTTTTAGGTGTGCCAGAGACACTAAATTAATCAGTTCGTGACCGCAACCCAAAGCAAAAGCATCCTCTCCTCATTTCCCTGATGATTTATTCTAAAAATAAAAAGCAGAAATTTGCTGGTTTAAAGAGAATTTCTGCTTTACCTGTGAACGGTGGCAACACACACTAAGACCCCGACTGACATGGGACAGATCCATCTCAAACAACCAGAAGTGGCAAAACCACTGTTATTGCATCAAGATTTTTTATTTCAACTGATCAGAATTTCCACAATGATTAAGCACACCCACTTAACCACAGAACACAGTGAACTCCCAAAGGAAGGTTTTACATTTAAGATGCAATGAAAATACTGATCTTATTCCTGGGATTTGCTTCTGGCAATCTTAACATCTATAGATGTCCACAAAAAGGAAGTGCTTTGTTTTTCTTTTTTCTTTTAGTTGTTTATCCCCCAAAATGAGGAAGGAAACTTACAGTACATGTTTATTGCATGACATTACTCCCTTATAATATCTTCATCAACACCAGTATTGTTTCCTTAATTATTAAAGGCGAAAAAAATTTATGAACTTAACATAACTTAGCAATAATTGTAGGAGCTGCATCTTGGTAAAAAAAAAAAAAAGGATGATCATCAGACTACCTGGTGAAACAGAAATTAGGTTTCAACTTCTCTATAAAGATGCTGGAATGGCAGGAGGTAAAAGGAAGTTTAAAGTCAGAGAATACTAAATTTATTAGGTAACACAAAGAGAATTTTCAAAAGTGTACATACTCAGTGAATCCTTTCTATCCTAAAACTGAATATTCTAAATGTTTCTAATGTTGCTTCAGTGTTAATGTCATGTTAATCATGATCCCAAATAAATTTCATCAAAAGTACTGTAATGGGAGAGAGGGAGCAAGATGGCGGAGGAGTAGGAGACCTGGATTTCGTCTCCTCTCAGGAATTCAGCTGGATAGGGATCAAACCATTCTGAACACCTACAAACCCAACAGGAGATCAAAGAAAAGAAGAGCAACAACTTTCTGAACAGAAAAGCGACCACTTTCTGAAAGGTAGGACGTGCGGAGAAGTGAATCCGAGGCGATATTCGGGAGGATAGACGGCGGGGGAGGGGCCTCCGTCGGCCGCTTCTGGCAAGTGATATAGCCGCGGAGCACAAAATCGGAACTTTTAAAAGTCTGCTCCGCCGAGGGACGTCACTCTGGTGGCTAAGCGGGGGGTGGAACCCTCCGGGACAGTGTGGTCTCAGGACCCTCGGGGTCACAGAAAGACCGGGGGTGCCTGAGGGCGGCAGAGCTCCCAGGTATCGGAGCAGGGAAGCCGGCTGCAGAGGCGGAGCCCAGGCGTGGGCTCTCAGCTCGGGGTTGACATAAACCGTGATCCGCGGCACAGCCGGGCCACTGCTCCTCCAGCAGGGACCCAACAAGCGGCAGATCCGGGGAGACTCACCTTCCTCCCCCGGGAGGAGCCGCGCGGGAGGGCACCGCAGGGATCTGCTGGGTTTGGAGACTCCAGACCGGGTCGGGTGCCAGAGATAGAAACGCGCGGTCACAGGCCGGTTGAGCATGGAGTGCAGCCGGAGACCGGGGAGACGGGAGTGACTGACGGCTTTTCTCTGGGGGCTCACTGAGGAGCGGGGCCCTGAGTCCTCGGCTCCTCCGGGGCAGAGATTGGGAGGCTGCCATTTTCACTCTCCGCCTCCAAAGCTTTCGGAAAGCTCGCAGGGAACAAAAGCCCCGGAGAGCAATCCCGAGCAGATGACTTAGCCGGGAGGGGGCAAGGGCGGGGCAATTCCGCCTCCGGCAGAGACATTTGGAAACCACGGCAACAGGCCCCTCCCCAGAAGATCAGCGAGAACAGCCAGCCAAGACCAAGTTTACCGATCAATGAGAACGGCAGAACTCCAGCGCTAGGGGAATACTGCACATAGAATTCACGGCTTTTTTACCATGATTCCTTAGTCTTTTAAAGTTAATTTTTTTTTTAACTGTCTTTTTGTCTTTTTATTTCTTTTTGAATTTTTCTTTTTCCCTTTTTCAAACAACATCTTATCAATCCTTTTTTTAAAAAAAAAACATTTTTATTTTTCATTTTTAGAGTCATATTCTATCCCTTCATAGTAGTTACCCATATTTTTGGCTTATATATATAAGTTGTTCTCTCTTTAAAATTTTGAGATAGTTTCTTCTAACAGATTAAAATATACCCTAAATCTCTAGTATATGGTGTTTTCTATTCCCCTGCCTGATCACATCCTCTCCCTTTTTTTTTTTCTTTTTCTTTTTCTTTTTTCTTTTTTAAATCTTCTTCTTTCTTTTTCAAACAACTTCTTATCAATTCCTTTTATAAAATTTTTTATAATTTCCATTTTTACAGTCATTTTCTATCCCTTCATCATATCAACCCTTATTTTTGTACATATATCTTTTTCTTTCTTTAAAATTTTGGGAGACACTTTCTTCTAAAAGACCAAAACACACCCCAAATCTAGTGTGTGGCACTGATCTATATACCATATAGATCATATTTGATCACATTCTGGTTTTTCTTTTGTTGTTGTTGTTTTGTTTTGTTTGTTTTTGTTTTTATCTTTATCTTTTTCTTTTTTTTTCTTTTTCTTTTTTCTCTCTTTCCCCTTCTTATCCCACTGCTTCAGGTCTTTTCTGATTTGTTTAGAGTATATTTTCTGGGGACGTGGTTACTCTGCTAGCATTTTGTTCTCTCATTAATCTATTCTCCTCCACACAAAATGACGAGACGGAAAAAATCACCTCAACAAAAAGAACAAGAGGCAGTACCGACTGCCAGGGACCTACTCAATACGGACATTAGTACGATGTCAGATCTAGAGTTCAGAATCATCACTTTAAAGATACTAGCTGGGCTTGAAAAAAATATGGAAGTTATTAGAGAAACTCTTTCTGGAGAAGTAAAAGAGCTAAAATCCAACCAAGTAGAAATCAAAAAGGCTATTAATGAGGTGCAATCAAAATTGGGGGCGCTAACTGCTAGAATAAATGAGGCAGAAGAGAGAATCAGTAATATAGAAGATGAAATGCTGGAAAATAAAGAAGCTGAGAAAAAGAGAGATAAACAACTACTGGATCATGAGGGCAGAATTCGAGAGATAAGCGATACCATAAGACGAAACAACATTAGAATAATTGGGATCCCAGAAGAAGAAGAAAGAGAGAGAGGGGCAGAAGGTATAATGGAGCAAATTATAGCAGAGAACTTCCCTAATTTGGGGAAAGAAACAGGCATGAAAATCCAGGAAGCACAGAGAACCCCTCTCAAAATCAATAAAAATAGGTCAACTCCCCGACATCTAATAGTAAAACTTACGAGTCTCAGAGACAAAGAGAAAATCCTGAAAGCAGCTCGGGAGAAGAGATATGTAACCTACAATGGTAGAAACATTAGATTGGCAACAGACCTATCCACAGAGACCTGGCAGGCCAGAAAGGACTGGCAGGATATATTCAGAGCACTAAATGAGAAAAATATGCAGCCAAGAATACTCTATCCAGCTAGGCTGTCATTGAAAATTGAAGGAGAGATAAAAAGCTTCCAGGACAAACAAAAACTAAAGGAATTTGCAAACACAAAACCAGCCCTACAGGAAATCTTGAAAGGGGTCCTCTAAGCAAAGAGAGACCCTAAAAGCAACATAGACCAGAAAGGAACACAGACAATATACGGTAACAGTCACCTTACAGGCAATACAATGGCACTAAATTCCTATCTTTCAATAGTTACCTTGAATGTAAATGGGCTAAATGCCCCAATCAAAAGACACAGGCTAACAGACTGGATTAAAAAACAAGATCCATCGATATGCTGTCTGCAAGAGACTCATTTTAGACCCAAAGACACCCCCAGATTGAAAGTGAGGGGGTGGAAAACCATTTACCATGCTAATGGACACCAAAAGAAAGCTGGGGTGGCAATCCTTATATCAGACAAATTAGATTTTAAACCAAAGACTGTAATAAGAGATGAGGAAGGACACTATATCATACTTAAAGGATCAATCCAACAAGAAGATCTAACAATTGTAAATATCTATGCCCCTAACATGGGAGCAGCCAATTACATAAGGCAATTAATAACAAAAGCAAAGAAACACATCGACAACAATACAATAATACTGGGGGACTTTAACACCCCCCTCACTGAAATGGACAGATCGTGTAAGCAAAAGATCAACAAGGAAATAAAGACTTTAAATGACACACTGGACCAAGTGGACTTCACAGACATATTCAGAACTTTCCGTACCAAAGCAACGGAATACACATTCTTCTCTAGTGCCCATGGAACATTCTCCAGAATAGATCACATCCTAGGTCATAAATCAGGTCTCAACCGGTACCAAAAGATTGGGATCATTCCCTGCCTATTTTCAGACCACAATGCTTTGAAACTAGAACTCAATCCCAAGAGGAAAGTCGGAAAGAACTCAAATACATGGAGGCTAAAGAGCATCCTACTGAAGAATGAATGGGTCAACCAGGAAATTAAAGAAGAATTAAAAAAATACATGGAAACCAATGAAAATGAAAACACAACTGTTCAAAATCTTTGGGATGCAGCAAAGGCAGTCCTAAGAGGAAAGTATATAGCAATACAAGCCTTTCTCAAGAAACAAGAAAGGTCTCAAGTACACAACCTAACCCTACACCTAAAGGAGCTGGAGAAAGAACAGCAAATAAAGCCTAAACCCAGCAGGAGAAGAGAAATCATAAAGATCAGAGCAGAAATCAATGAAATAGAAACTAAAAGAACAGTAGAACAGATCAACGAAACTAGGAGCTGGTTCTTTGAAAGAATTAACAAGATTGATAAACCCCTGGCCAGACTTATCAAAAAGAGAAGAGAAATGACCCAAATCAACAAAATCATGAATGAAAGAGGAGAGATCACAACCAACACCAAAGAAATACAAACAATTATAAGAACATATTATGAGCAACTCTATGCCAGCAAATTAGATAACCTGGAAGAGATGGATGCATTCCTAGAGATGTATCAACTACCAAAACTGAACCAGGATGAAATAGAAAACCTGAACAGACCTATAACCACTAAGGAAATTGAAGCAGTCATCAAAAATCTCCCAAAAAACAAAAGCCCAGGGCCAGATGGCTTCCCAGGGGAATTCTACCAAACATTTCAAGAAGAATTAATACCTATTCTTCTGAAACTGTTCCAAAAAATCGAAACGGAAGGAAAACTTCCAAACTCATTTTATGAGGCCAGCATTACCTTGATCCCCAAACCAGACAAAGACCCCATCAAAAAGGAGAATTACAGACCAATATCCCTGATGAACATGGATGCAAAAATTCTCACCAAAATACTAGCCAATAGGATCCAACAGTACATTAAAAGGATTATTCACCATGACCAAGTGGGATTTATCCCTGGGCTGCAAGGTTGGTTCAACATCCGCAAATCAATCAATGTGATACAGTACATTAACAAAGGAAAGAACAAGAATCATATGATCCTCTCAATAGATGCAGAAAAAGCTTTTGACAAAGTACAGCATCCTTTCTTGATCAAAACTCTTCAGAGTATAGGGATAGAGGGTACATACCTCAATATCATAAAAGCCATCTATGAAAAACCTACAGCAAATATTATTCTCAATGGGGAAAAACTGAGAGCTTTCCTCCTAAGGTCAGGAACGCGGCAGGGATGTCCACTATCACCACTGCTATTCAACATAGTATTGGAAGTCCTAGCCACAGCAATCAGACAACAAAAAGAAATCAAAGGCATCCAAATTGGCAAAGAAGAAGTCAAACTCTCACTCTTTGCAGATGATATGATACTTTATGTGGAAAACCCAAAAGACTCCACCCCAAAACTGCTAGAACTCATACAGGAATTCAGTAAAGTGGCAGGATATAAAATCAATGTACAGAAGTCAGTGGCATTCCTATACACCAACAACAAGACAGAAGAAAGAGAAATTAAGGAGTCGATCCCATTTACAATTGCACCCAAAACCATAAGATACCTAGGAATAAATCTAACCAAAGAGACAAAGGATCTTTACTCAGAAAACTATAAAATACTCATGAAAGAAATTGAGGAAGACACAAAGAAATGGAAAAACGTTCCATGCTCATGGATTGGAAGAACAAATATTGTGAAGATGTCAATGCTACCTAGAGCAATCTACACATTCAATGCAATCCCCATCAAAATACCATCCACTTTTTTCAAAGAAATGGAACAAATAATCCTAAAATTTGTATGGAACCAGAAAAGACCCCGCATAGCCAGAAGAATATTGAAAAAGAAAAGCAAAGCCGGTGGCATCACAATTCCGGACTTCAAGCTCTATTACAAAGCTGTCATCATCAAGACAGCATGGTACTGGCACAAAAACAGACACATAGATCAATGGAACAGAATAGAGAGCCCAGAAATGGACCCTCAACTCTATGGTCAACTAATCTTCGACAAAGCAGGAAAGAATGTCCAATGGAACAAAGACAGTCTCTTCAACAAATGGTGTTGGGAAAATTGGATAGACACATGCAGAAGAATGAAACTGGACCACTTCCTTACACCACACACAAAAATAGACTCCAAATGGCTGAAAGACCTCAATGTGAGACAGGAGTCCATCAAAATCCTAAAGGAGAACTCAGGCAACAACCTCTTTGACCTCAGCCGAAGCAACTTCTTCCTAGAAACATCGCCAAAGGCAAGGGAAGCAAGGGCAAAAATGAACTATTGGGACTTCATCAAGATAAAAAGCTTTTGCAAAGCAAAGGAAACAGTTAAGAAAACCAAAAGACAACCGACAGAATGGGAGAAGATATTTGCAAATGACATATCAGATAAAGGGCTAGTATCCAAAATCTATAAAGAACTCATCAAACTCAACACCCAAAGAACAAAGAATCCAATTAAGAAATGGGCAGAAGACATGAACAGACATTTTTCCAAAGAAGACATCCAAATGGCCAACAGACACATGAAAAAGTGCTCAATATCGCTCGGCATCAGGGAAATCCAAATCAAAACCTCAATGAGGTATCACCTCACACCAGTCAGAATGGCTAAAATTAACAAGTCAGGAAACGACAGATGTTGGCGGGGATGCGGAGAAAGGGGAACCCTCCTACACTGTTGGTGGGAATGCAAACTGGTGCAGCCACTCTGGAAAACTGTATGGAGGTTGCTCAAAAAGTTGAAAATAGAGCTACCATATGATCCAGCAATTGCACTACTGGGTATTTACCCCAAAGATACAAAAGTAGGGAGCCGAAGGGGTACGTGCACCCCGATGTTTATAGCAGCAATGTCCACAATAGCCAAACTGTGGAAAGAGCCAAGATGTCCATCGACAGATGAATGGATAAAGAAGAGGTGGTATATCTATACAATGGAATATTATGCAGCCATCAAAAGGAATGAGATATTGCCATTTGCAACAACGTGGATGGAACTGGAGGGTATTATGTTGAGTGAAATAAGTCAAACAGAGAAAGACATGTATCATATGATCTCACTGATATGAGGAATTCTTAATCGCAGGAAACAAACTGAGTGTTGTTCGAGTGGGGGGTGGGGTGGGAGGGATGGGGTGACTGGGTGATAGACACTGGGGAGTGTATGTGCTCTGGTAAGCGCTGTGAATTGTGCAAGACTGTTGAATCTCAGATCTGTACCTCTGAAACAAATAATGCAATATATGTTAAGAAAAAAAAAAGAAGAAGAAGGTAGCAGGAGGGGAAGAATGAAGCGGGGGAAATCGGAGGGGTAGACGAACCATGAGAGACGATGGACTCTGAAAAACAAACAGGGTTCTAGAGTGGAGGGGGGTGGGAGGATGGGTTAGCCTGGTGGTGGGTATTTAGGAGGGCACATTCTGCATGGAGCACTGGGTGTTGTGCACAAACAATGAATCATGGAACACTTCATCTAAAACTAATGTTGTAATATAAGGGGATTAACATAAGAATAAAAAAATTAAAAAAAAAAGTACTGTAATGGCACATAGGCTTGGAACTTCACTTTGAGGTTAGCACGTACAAAAGTTTGGAATTCACTCAACACACATGTTCTTTAATAAAAGAAATCAGGATGAGCTACCTATAAGTGGATTTCAAAACAGGGTCCCTTTTAAAGCATTCTTTCATAGAGTTACCTCCTGTGAAATGGAAACAGTGTATGGATTTTGCATGTCACAAAATCCTTGCTTCAAGCTGCCATCTTCTTGGCAGCAGCGGATTTTAATGAACAGTAGTTTTTCTTCCTTGTTTTGTTTTCTGACATCTCAGTACATTCAAATAGTCAAAATGTTTAGAATAACATCACCACAAATTTAATGAAACAGATCAGAATGTGGCCAGCATTGTCAGGCAAAACCGATAACACTTTACGTGTCATAGAAAGTACCCACCTCCTCCCCACCCCCGCCCTCTCCCCCTTCCTCAGTCATATGGACACCAAAAGATTTAACAAGACTTATAAAAAAATAAGGCACATTTATTTTGATATGGTTATTTTTAAAATAGAAAACCCCTCTCCGAACATCTGTATTCAAATGAGCTGTGTAAAAAGACACCTTGTGGTACCTAAAAGAGGTTATGGTACCTATGGGATTGCTTTTTCTATCTTAGTGACAATGGAATAAATTGCACCTATCCCACCCACATTGTCAAGTAATGAAAATATGCCTCTTTTTCTACTATTGAATGATTCAAAATCTGCTATTTCTGGAAATACAAAGAGTGAGAAGGGAGGGGTCAAGTGGTACATTAGAAAAAGGTGTGAAGATCAATGATGTACAGATATCATAAGGGTTGATGGATTGCACTTTTCCACATATTTCAATACACAAAATTTTTCGAATGCGTATGAACGATTGCAACCATTTTGGCCATTAGCTATTACCCTTCAGCTTTTTATTCCATTTTGGTAAAAATGGGTATTTTTGTAAAACTAATGAAGGATCAGCAACATGAATACTTATAACAATCTCTTCACAACTCCCGACACAGATATAGTTAGTTAGCATTTAACCTGAGATACAATCTGTGGAGAGGTTGTTTTAGACATTTCTTCCTTCATTGTTGCATCGATTCATACTGATGGTGGTGATTCATGGATGGAACTTAAAGAAAAACTGGCTATAGCATGGCTTTTTTTTTTCTTTCTGTACTAGTAAAATAATAATAATAATAATAATAATAATAATAATAATAATAATAATAATTATTATTATTATAATAAAAATCACAGAATTCATGTCCTCACAGTAGCCAGAAGCTAAAATAATGTGCTTCCTTATTGCACGTCAAACCAAGAAGTGTATAAAAGACAATGCTTCCCAATCAAAATTTGAAAGCCAGGTTCATCTCAACTGGATTCGGAATGTGCTGATTTCCATGGGACTCAAGTTGATCTCACTTATATTTCGGGCATCTGGAGGTGAATGCATCAAGGATAATGATGAAGGTATGAGACTTGCGACAGTAAACATGCTAAGAAGCTTCTGTACCAAAATCTAGAAAATAAATGATAAAAAAAATTGCACAGTTAGGTCAACTTTGAAGAAAGATTAGTAGCACATCTATATATTTATTCAGTGGAAAATAGTAGGAGAGTAAAACAGTGTATTTGAAGTTTCCTTTTAATGATAAAAAGAGGAAGAGGAAGGAGATTAGATACAGCTATGCGTGCCTGGACACACAGACCACCCTGGGAGGGACACCTAGGAGAAGTGTAACCAGGAGAGGACAGCTCACTCTACATTCTTCTTCTGAATTTCTTGAGAACTTATCACGTGCAGGGGCCACTTTTTCAATAAAAGAAAACACATCTATGAGCCAGCAAGCTTTAAAAACATCCGTATCCTCTTACACCCAACATTTACACCTAACATTTGTCGTTCTTCTTGTTCCCAAAGAGCTGAGAGAAAGGACACAGGCTCCTCATGTCAGTGAGTCCCATTTTCAGGGTTGGGGGGTTGCTGAGAAAGTACTACCCTCATCCCATGTCTCTCTGGACCATATAATCCCCTTAAAACTTGACGCCTTAATGTCTATATACAAATGCTTACAACCAAGTACACTCACATCATCAGTAATAAGGTAAAGCGTAAATATCATGAAAAACAAACCCAAAACCATCAGTGCTTTCTTCGCACCAATTCCACGGAGGGCATGATATGAGAAATGAAGAAGCTTATCTGCCTAAGTGGATTTTGACCCCCTACCATATTGTCTTTTCTCTCCTTTTCAGACCCTATGCACATTCTAGTTGGTGGGGTTGGAAATGAATCTCTTAAGTCTGATCTACAGGTTATCTGTGAGGTTTTGGAGAAGAGCTGGGTCAGCTGAGCTGCCCCGTGGGGCAGACCTGCCTGTGTGCCATCCAGCTGTCTTCTCTGAGCACAACCTGCTCAGAGCCAGAGGCAGAAGGCTGGAGGTTCATTTCCTTCCAAGGAGAGCCTGAGGGAACTATCAGAAAGACCAGCTCAAAGGAGACAGAAAAACTGGGCAGCCGGCAGGTCAGCCTGAAGACCTGTTTGGCTGGCACGGTGAGGACTCCTATGCAAATCTGTCTTGATCAGGAGATCTAGACCCTCATTTCCCCTGGGACAACAACTGACTGGAGCTAAGTAAGGTTGCTTCGGGGCCGACTGGCCAGTGTCACCACTTCCCTACCCCACCCCACCCCACCTTTAGTTATTATAAAACCTGCTTTTGCCCCTCTGAGACTTCATGGACCTAGATCCTACATGAGCATGTGTGAGAGAGGAGGGAATATTGGGGGATGGGGGGCGGGGAGAGGATGTTTTGTCGGCTGGCAACGGAAGGCCTAGGAATGGAGGAGAATGTTGCCCCTACACGTGCCCATGTTCCAGACGTGCATTTTGATGCTGACAAGGAGAAGAGATCGAAGGTTGAGAAAGTGCTTTCTTAAGATGGAGAGACTTGAGCTAAATTACAGCAGCTGAGGGGAATGAGTCCACGAAGAGGCAATGAAACGTTATCTTATTGTCAGAATGATTAGCAGAAAGCAAGGATTTCAAAGCACATGAAATCAACAAGCAAAAACCACTTTTCAGCTCACCTTTCCCTGGGTTGTGGAACAAAGCAGCCCCGTGTCTCTGCTCGAGAAGCGGCAGTCAAACCCCTTCCTGTGGAGGATCAAGGCTGCCTCATCGGAATGCTTGCCATCCACCTGCAGATGAGCATAGAGTGACAAGACGCCACAGCGACATTAAGGCAAATAGCGACACCACTGTATACTCCACTGTTTTAAAGTCAGCGTCCCCAAACCAAAAATGCTCACTTTATTTAGCAGTGAAGCCAGGAAAATTCATTTCCCCTCCAGTCCCACGTTCACTGTCACACCTGCTACATCCCCTCTACCTCCCCCACAAGGAGGCAGGTGACAATATGTTTTAAGTCACCTCATGCCCTGGTTTCTGGCACAGTCCCCAAGGACCTGCGTGTCCTTTTGTTTACATGCCACATACTGTTTTATCAAAGTTTCTTCAAATAAAGCATTTACTTTTTTTAATTTAAATTCAATTACTTAACATATAATGTATTACTGGTTTCATGTCTAGGTAGAGGTCAGTGATTCATCAGTCTTATATAATACCCAGTGCTCATTACATCACGTGCCCTCCTAAATGTCTATCACCCAGTTACCCCATTCCTGTAACCCCTCCCCTCCAGCAACCCTCAGTTTGTTCCCTATGATTAAGAGTCTCTTATGGTGTCTCCCTCTCGGGTTTTGTCTTGTTTTACTTTTTCCTCCCTTCCCCTATGATCCTGTTTTGTTTCTTAAATTCCACATACGAGTGAGATTATATATGATAATTGTCTTTCTCTGACTGACTTATTTCGCTTAGCATAATACCCTCTAGTTCCACCCACGTCGTTGCAAAGGGGCAAATAAAGCATTTAATTTTTATTTATTTGGTTTTTAACATACACGCCAGCTGAATAAAGTGTACCTGAATTTAGTCCTTATCTGGTCATTGAATGATGTATCATCCATCTCAAAACTGAAACACACTTCTTTATTGAATGCTAATTTTTGCTAATTGCATTAATATTTTTAATCTTTAATGCACTGGTTCATTATTTTTATATAAAAGACATTTAAATTGAGTTAGTTATGCTTATCACTTGCTAGGCCAACCACATTTATTAGCTTGATGTATCATTTAAATTCACATTACAGAAGCTATTCTTCTTGTGCAAAGAGAAAAATACTAAACATGACAAGTCAGCTACAGGGATCAATATATACTTTCTTGCAGTAAAATTTCTTGCATCCATTTAAGTAAAGATGCCAGGAGTGCTCTGAATATTTTAAGTTACAATTCTCTTAATAAATTTTATGTTTCCTCAAGGGGGGAGACGCTTCTGATAATAAGCAAAATAAATTAAGAATCCTTGGACGAATTAAGAAAGGGACAGCTATTCAAAGGAGTTCAGTGTGCTCAGCACTGACCTGTGATGAAAATGATCCCTTTTTCTCCTCTGTGGCCACAGATACGAATATGTCCAAGTTCTTAATCATCTTCACTGGGGGATATGATTTTTAAATGTGCCACAGAGACATCTTTTCTGAGGAGGAGCTGTCAGCATTCTCACCACTGATTTGACTTTAATGTGCCTCAACAATTTAAAGCTGGCCTCACCTCGGATTCTTGGCTGGAATAACCTGCTTTGTGATATTTCACACTGGTATTCTGCAGTGGTACTGCTAAGATTTTGTTTGAAGGGAGAGGAAAAAGTCATTTAAGGAATTCTGAGTCATCACAGGACCAACATGATAAACATAGCAAGTTTAAATCATATGACAATGTTTTCTAATAAAATTTCAAGGTGGGGCGCCTGGGTGGCTCAGTTGGTTAAGCGACTGCCTTCGGCTCAGGTCATGATCCTGGAGTCCGGGATCGAGTCCCGCATCAGGCTCCCTGCTCGGCAGGGAGTCTGCTTCTCCCTCTGACCCTCCCCCCTCTCATGTGCTCTCTCTCATTCTCTCTCTCTCTCAAATAAATAAATAAAATCTTTAAAAAATAATAAAAAAATAAAAAAAATAAAATTTCAAGGTGTTTCACACAGTCCCAAAAGAGCATGAAACGAGCACAGTAAAAAAAAAAAAAAAAAAAATCCTTCATTTATGACATACATAAGGTCTCCAGAAGGACAAGGACAAGTCTCTCGTGTGCTAAGTGTATAGGCTTGGAATAGTTACTGATCACCTAAGCATCAGTTTCTTTGCCTATAAAATGGACCTAATGCAGGTTTCCCCTCTTCATGGAGTCATGGCGTCTAGTAAGACGTTGAAAATATGAGGTATAGTGGCTTAGCTTATAGGACAGAATGTGTTGGTGTAGAAGCTACAGAAAATGGATCAGAACCTGGGCTGGGAGTCAGGCAGCTCGACATCTAGATCCTAGCTCTGCAATTTCCTAGATGCTTTTAGCAAAACCTGGTTTCTCCTGTAGCATAAAATGGAGATGAAATTCAATTGTGTAACAGAGACTCAGCCCAGTGTCTGCAGCAGAGGAAGCCCTTGGTACATTTTAGCCATTATTCTTTCTGTCATTGTAATCTATCAGATAAGTACTGGTGATTATTTTCCCAATAGCTCACTTAATTTTTTATTCACAAATTTTCTTTAGTGACATTATAACTCTGTAGCTGAGGAATCAAGAGACCCTCCAAACTGTATGTCAACAATTATGCATCAAAATCATAACATAACAAAATCATGACTAAGTCCCAATTCAGATTCACTATTTACATGGTCTATTGATGAGGCTCTTTTAAAAGCACTTATCATTATAACCTGAAACATTTAGCCATTTTAACTCACTAAACCATCCTTACAAAACCACCAGACAGCAGGCTTTGTGAAAATTCCTGCAACACATCTGCTCTTGAAATAATGAATGTGTGAGGCCTTTACCAGACTGGAGGTGATAATAAAAAAAAAAAGCAAAAGGAAGCATCTTTGGAATTTTGCCATTAGTTTTACAAGAGATTTAAACAATGCAAAAGTAGAAATTGAAGTCATAAAGAGTAATTTTCACTGATGGAAAAATGTTACACTTTCTCTAAAAACCAAAACTGCATCACTTTCGTAAGGACCAGAACACCAACTGAAATAGCAATCATCTTGTCCAAGTTTTTAAAAATTAAATATTCATGAAAGTATCAGTTTTCAAGCAAAAATACCTGAGGCAAAGCAGCAGTTTTTCAGTTTCAAAGTCTGTCTCATCATTTTATATCCAAGAAAACTGTTTTTCAAAGTAGGGAAACTGTGAATTTAACTTGAATATGCAGCTTCTTTCAAGTGTAATTTCATGGTTACACATTAATGGTCTTTCACATTAATGAATATAAAAACAGGTCTTTCAGAGTCTGTTTACTCTCCTCCAGTGAACAGCATCTTTTTTGTGAAGGTATCTGTTTACAGCTCAGATCACATTTGAGACTGAATCCCCTCGGGAAGGCCTGGGTGTTCCGAAGTCACTTGGAGAATCCACCGCAGAACTTACTTCCAGGGGATAAAGCAACCTGTGGCTCTGAGGCTAAGCAGGGCCCGGGAGGTTTCTCTGGCAACGGGGTGGGGTGGGGGGGACGGAAGATGGTGCGGCTGGCAGAACGACGCCATCAAGGCTAGAAGCAGCTGGACTGGGGGCAAAACACACGAACCAGTCCTGTGTCTGCAGATACGTCATTTAACCTCTCAGAACTCAGAAAACTCGGGAGACTCGTGAAGCGCCCCTCTGAGGATCAAGTCCCAACCACAATGACAGTAACAGTAATCGCAGCTAACACTTTTTGAGCACTTGCCGTGTGTGGGACCCTGTACAGAATACTTCTCATGGAAGAACTCAATTCATCTCATAACAGCCTTTGAAACAGTGGAGGTGGTATACAAGTTTGTATTATTATATTTAAGTGCACATGAACATCGCAATCATGAAGCATGCCTTCTCATAGTCAACTAGCAATGATCACTGACCGACCCTACATTAGTCCTTCATGACCTTTCCCACAGATGGTGGATCCTTCTGAGGGTGTCCCATCATAACTGAGTGGTCAAGAGAAAAACAGGCAGAGTATTCCCTAACATTTTCAGCACTCTCACTCCCCTTTGTTTCCATACAAGAGGAGTAGAAGGTTCTGGGCGGGGATCTGCAGTCAACATGCTGGGGTGCGCCTCTCAGCACACCATTTACTGGCTGCATGATCTGGGAAAGCTACCTACCATCTTTAGGTCAGCTAGTTTCCTCTTCTGTAACAGGGGGGCACAATATTGCCTACCTTCACAGTACTGCTGGGAGAGCTAAATAAGGCTCTCTTTACAAAGAAAACACTCAGCATAATGCCCAGCACACAATTTTAGGTATCTTATTAACTTTTCAAAAAATATATACGGAATACAAGTCAAGGTGACATCGAGATTTACTTTGGGAATAAAATTCAACCTCCAATTTATACAAAAAAAAAGTGCCTACATTTTATTTCATTTTTAGCAACAATCACCACTGCTCATGGCTGAACTCTCACTGTTGACAACCTTCATTCGTCACGCACTCAGTGCTTAGTATGTGCCAGATACTGTTCTAAGTGCTCTACAAACATTAACTCATTTGATCCCTAGGACACCTCTGAGGTATGTCCTGTTATCATGGCCACGTTGCGAATGAGGCAAATGGGAGAATGAGGGGCTGTGTGCTAAGCAAACTGGCCGGTAAGCACAGGTGATGTGCTCAAACAAAGGCAGCGGGACTCCAAAGTGCTCTACCAGCTTCGCCCCCCTGCCTTCGCGCTAGCTATGGACTGGCGCTCAAGGACACCCGCTAGGAGGGGAAAGAGAAAGATCACTTTTAATGTAACAGAAGAAAAGGCTATAACCCGAAGGAGCTCACTCTCTGATCTGAGCTTAGAAAAAGGGAGTATTTAATCCAAGGTTCCAGCAGCCTAAAACCACGACTTATCAGAACATACATTAGTTGAGAAAGGAAGGCATGGACACTGTCATTTCCACCCACCCGCCCCATTTTAAACGGGATTTAAAGCCATTCTGAAAATCATATATGCACACGGCAGTGTCTCATAAGCAGAGCAGCAGGCAAGTGTCCCTCCATCGACATGGGTGAGAACCCAGAAGAGAGAGCTGTGGCCGTCCCGTCTCACACCAAAAGAAATCTGACTTGCTCATTAATAAGGTGAGCTTCACAGATAAGCACACTCCTGGAAACTGTAGTCAACGTTATGTGTGCACCCTTTTTTTCTGTGGAAGAGAGAAGCCATAACTTCGACTAGATTCCCTAAGAGAAATGTGTCTCTATCCTCCTCAAAGAATGTCTAAGGTCCATACAAATTAAGGCATGGCTAAACAGCTGGTGGAGAAATTTCTCCAACCTGCCCAGATTCCTTGAAAATGCCGACTGACATCCATCTTTCCCTGTATTCTGGCAACTGGAAAGGTGGGAAAACTGCACACTGCATTTTAAGTCCTGAGACAGGAAGTAACCAGTAGGAATTCATTTTCCAGGGCATTCATTAAAATGTCCAATAACAGTTATCCTGTTTCGATCAACAAGATAAGATGACAGAAAGAACAGAGAAGGTGAAGGGCTGTACAACGAGGAAATTTTCTCCACAATTTTCACCTTTCCAGAAGCCAGGGAGATTAATAAAGCACCGATCAATTCTTCTAAGAAAGGCAAAATGAAGTAAAAACCTTAAACTGCCTCTTATAAGAAAAGGGGGTGTGTAAACAAGTGGAAAGAGAAAATCTTATTCAGTAAGTGGTGATGTTGAAATGATAATATTTAACTATTTGCAAGAAATGGTTAAGCAGAAATCAGAATAAAATGTCAGAGATAGAGCTAAATGTAATACACGGAGAGAGAAGTAGATACAGATATAAAGATACATATCTATAAATGAATTAAATAAAAATACATCTGAACATAAAAGAGGTGGAAATAATCTGGGGGAAAGAAAAAGGTTGAACAACGTATCATTGTGCAAAACATCAAGGCAGCATGGCTCCATGAAGCCTTTAATTAAATGGCTTAATCAAATTCCTTCTGGTCCCTGGAATGTCTGCATTCCAGGCTGAAGCTATCTCTCCAGCCTACAGAACCCCGACCGATGATCCATGCCCCTGTGAGATTCTCCCAGCATCCTCTCTACCAAGACTCCCTTCCCCCCTAATCAATACCCTTTCCTGAGGATGGCATGGTTTTCCTGTTCCCGACCACTTCACTGGTGCTCCTGTTCCCCAGCTTTCAAGCCTTTACAGAATCTTCTTTTTAATATCTCAAGCTTCTGACAGTACAAGAAAAGGAGATGGTAAAGAGAAGAGAGGGGGGCCGAGCCTCCAGGAGGAGAAGGCTGACAGTTCACTGCTAGACGGGACTTCACTGGCACACTCGGCGGTGCTGCGAGGCAGGGTTTAAGAGATGCCTGCTCCCATCGTCCTCTGACTGCAACTAGATGACATGCAATCAGTTTTTTTCCAAAAACATATAAAATAAGAGCAACATATGCTTATATAAAACCATAAACTCATCTACCAATACAGAATAATTCCTGAAAAACTGGACTCTGAGGAACAGATTTAGTAACTCTTAAGAAGTCAAACGCCACCCTCTGAGGCCCTGTACAGCACCCAGATTCAGAAAACCTGCATGTGGGCCCTAATTCTGCCATGTACCACTGTGTAATTTTATCTTAGTCATTTAATTTCTAACTTTTACTTTCCCAATTTAGTCAATGGAGATAACAGTAATTTCTAGAATCATGAGAGTTTTTGAAAATTACTGATTCCTAAGTTGCCCCACCCCAGACCTAGGGAATCAGAATCTCAGAGATGGGGAAATTTGTAAGTCTTCTCTATTTCAAAATCTCCCTGGTGTGATCTGGACACATAGGACTCTGAGGACTGGTAGCTCGAAATGCTGCAGCACCTTGGTGGGTTAGCAACACCTCCAACCCTACCTTGCCTCTCTCACTGTTGCTCGAGTCCATAACCCCTTTCTCCCTGAGGAGTCAGGCTGCCCATGTGACGTTTAGAACTTGAGGAACCATCAGACGGTGACCTGGGAGCTGGGCAAGCAGGGGCCTCCTCCATCCCGCTGCCGACGAGGAGGTGCGGCAGAAACAAAGACATGCCTCCATCGTGTGAAGGTGGTTCTCAGACATGTTTCTTGTGGGAGGTGGTAGTTAGGAAAATGCTTACTTACATACAGGCCAGTGGAGACCCTGGTCTGGCTTGGAAGCTAAGAGCTATGTTCACACTACTTCAGTGGGAAAAATGCTTTGCAACCTCCAGAGGAACAATTCATTATTATATGTTTGGAGCTGCCAGCACACAGAAATAGGGATACAATCCAAAATGCTGAGGTCTGGTTTCTGGATTTCTTCCAAGTGATTTTTGTCTTCTTTTAGTGTAACCATGAAATTACACTTGACGCCTTTTTAAGTACCGAGCTTTCTTTGATTCAATACCTACGTCAGCTTCTTTCAATGATTATTTTCCTATTATCAGAGGTTAAGGGACAGAATGCAATTCTTTAAAGAAGTGATTTTGAATGGACAAATCAATCCCCTTGGATTACCGGTGAGCTTTTAACCAACTGTTAGAAATATGTGCTAAGAGTCAAAGACTAACACAGGAACCGGCACTGATAGGATAAAGTAAAACAGCCCCCAATAATACCGACTTCTGATCATGTGCCAGTGTGCTAGTTATGGTTACACATAATATTTCAGCCTTTATTCTTCCTGGTCAAATTGTTAAATTGCTTTCTATTTCCTCTGCTAAAACCCTAGTTTGCACCTGAGACGACAAGTACCATAAGCACCATCAGGACAACGTATGTTTATAAAGCACTTCTGTTTCCAAAGGGCTTTCACAAGCATTAGTTTATGTGTTGCTCACAACAGACCCGCAGCAGGCAGATCTGATATCAGCCCCATTTTATAACGGGCAGCTGAGTCGGCACTCGGCCAGCCATCAGGGAGTGGAGGTGGGCCAGCTGTTGAAGGGTGTGAGGAACAAGGGGAAGCCAAGCGGACATAGTGAGTGGAAACCAGACCACACGGAGCCGAATTCTTCAGAGTGTGAACCAACTGAATAGCAACATTCATTGACTCCAGACAACTGGATCTGCTTCCAGAAAACAATCATGGGAAAGAGTCATCTAGAAACGAGGCTAAGGAACAGTGGCCGCCATGTGCCCCAGAAGCCTTCAGATCCTTAGGTTGCTAATGTCCTCTACCATCATGCCCAGAGGTGGCAACCTGAGGCTCAGAGTCTTTAGTACCACCCCCCCCATCCCCTCATTCCCTTTGGCTTATGAATTAATGAGAGGAAAAGCTCAGGGAGGCTATCCATCGCTGGTGTGTTCTTTCCATGAGTCAAAAAGTTGACCCACAAAAGACTAGCAGAATCCTAGAAACAGAGCTCATGAGATTCGCTCAATCAGCAAATTGTTGCTGAGCCCCTTCTATGTGCAACCATTCTTCTAGGCAACAGGATGCAGCAAGGAATCAAAGAAAAGACCAGCTCACATGGAGCTTCTATTCTCACCACGGCACCCACGTTTAGGCCTTTCTACTTGCTTGTAACTCTTCCTGGACCACTCTACCCCCAGAAATCTGCATGAGTCACTTACTCTCTAACCTCCTTCAGATTTTTACTCCATTAACACCCTTTCTGCAAGGTCCTCTTCCAACCACACTATGCAAACTCGCATCATCTTCCAGAACCATCCTTCCCTATTTTCCCTAACACTTATCACCATCTAACACATTATATGTTTCTCTTATTTTTTCTTATTTTTCTCCTCCCACCAGAATCCATGCTTCAGAAACGCAGGGGTGATTGTCTGGTTTGCTCATGACAGTATCCCTAGTGCCTTTAGCTATAACTGGCACGTAGTAGGCATGAAATAAATCCTGGTTCGTTCGCATGATCAAACAAGGCTTTTGACACATGCAGATATATGCAGGCCTCCTGTGTTCACCTGTATTCATTATCATAAGCCTCATGGATATTCCTACATAGGCCTAAGTTCCTTCTCTTGGTCATACAGTTTTAAAAGCCCTATATGTCCAAATTTGCAGGCATTTATCCTTACTTTACTTGGTTTGCTTTAGTTCTTTGTGCTTAAACGAAACATTTTTCTCTTCTTATGTGGTCTTCAAACACGAGCATTCTCTTCTTTTCATACTCAGACCATTTATTACATTCCCTGCAGAATCCCTAAGCACTTAAGACTATTTGTAGCTACACATATGTCAATTCACAATATCACAAAACAGCTCTACAAAAGATAAAAATGATGTCAAATGTCTAATTTTTATTCTTTTCAAATGCAATCTCTGACTTTAAAAGTAGGCATACATGTAAACAAAAGCAGTCTAACTGAATTAAAATTCCAAATCTAATAAAACCTTCCCCTCTCTTCCTCTAGTATATCTTTGGATGTCTCTAAATAGTTGGGTTTCTCAATGCAAACATCTGAGTTGCAGTGATTTTCAAGAGAAAGATATGAATGTACAAGGCCTCTGATACAGAAATAATTAAATGCTATGCTTCTTAATTCTCTAACTCCTCAAGAAACACTGGCTAACAAGGAGAAATGAATGGAAAATGCCAGAAGAGCTGATCTTACGGCCTGTTCTCCCACCTACTATAATGTGACCCCAGGGCCAGTTTTTGCTTTCTTATCTGTACAATGATAATATACCCTGCCCTTCTCACCACATAGAACTTTTCCGGGAATAACATAAATTAGTAGTGGGATATGCTCTAAACTACACAGCAACAGTCAAATGAAAGGTAGAATGATTTTGCCTAAAGGCCAAGTCCTCTTAACGGCTCCTTGAGGCGCAGTAAAACCCACAGTACAGTTGACCCTTGAGCTGTGCAGGGGGTTAGGGGCGATGATCCCCCTCCCCCGAGTCAAAAATCCGCATGACTCTGACTCTCCCAAAACATAACGACTAATAGCCTACTCTTGGTTGGAAGCCTTACTGATAACATGAACAGGTGATCAGCACACATTTTGTATGTTATATGTATGTTACACTGTATTCTTATAATAAAAGAAGCTAGAGAAAAGATGATGTTAAGAAAATCATAAGGAAGAGAAAATACATTTTCAGTCCTGTAGTGTGTTTATGGGAAACAATCTGTGTAAGTGGACCAGTGCAATTCCAGCTCATGCTGTTCAAGGGTCAGCTGCAGTTCTTTCTGCTTCTCATCCCCTTATATCAAATACATCACAAAAAAGTAATTCTTTATAGATACATTTTGGGATATACCTTTGACTGTATTGTCCTCAGATTAACGAGATGAATGTCACAAGGCAAAGATGACAGTAACGGAGAGAATTCACCTAGCAGCTGAAGGGTGGGCACGGGGATCTTTTCTGTCATTGTAAAGACAGGATGATTCGGGAAAGAGGAAGTTATGTGGCTAACGAGAGAAGGATAACTGACTGACTTCTTTTCTTCTTCCTATCAAGAAAAAACAGAAATGCTTAAGTGTTATATACATATGCAGTTTTCACAATATTAATGGAATTACCTGACAGGGTTTAAATAGAAAAGAAATATAAACAAAAACAAATATTTTAATTTTATATTTTGTAAATAACAGTCTTAGCCAACACAGAGATTACCAAGTCCATTTGTAAGCAATACAAGAAAATGAACAGTGTCCACCTAACTCATGTTTAGAAAGATCTTTTTTCCATTGCTTTAGTACTAAAAATCCTGATAACATTTTCCAAAAAACATTTTAGGACAAGGCATAACATTTTACGGAAACTCTTTCTCAACCTACCACAAAATTCTTAAATAGATGGGCTGGGATATTCAGACATCTTGCACATCATCAAATGTGATCTCTTCTCCCTCAGGTTTTACCCACCATATACTCATGGTTTCATTTATACACTCAACTAGACCATAACATCTTGTGATCTGAAGCTATGCTCCATACATGTTACCCAATGACAGGATTTTTTGGGGAAAAACTCTCAAAATAAATAAGGTTTTTAAAATAACACAAGGAGTATACCTATATCATCTGTTAAATTTGGTAAATCACTACCACTGAACTGAAACTGTTAAATTATGTTATATAATAGTTAGTACATATTTACCTAGTACACAATTATTCAGTAGAATTTAAAAGTACTTTAGTCATTGCTATGGTATATACTTAAAGACAAGTGGTTCTGCATGTTCAAACATTAAACAAGTCTGCCAGGGCTGGCAATAGGCATATGGTAGATGACACACTCAATTAACTAAATCGATGACTAAGTAGAATCTTAACCAATAATGCCTAAGGTATAAGAGCACACAGAGAAAAACACTGAGAAGAGAAAATAATTTATGTAGAAAGGTTTTTTGATCAACAGTGACATGTGGAACAAATTTAATTTTGTATCTTATTTTTAAACTGTCCATTTCACTGATATCCTCTGATTTTGCATCCTTTCTGCAATACAGGGCTCAAATAAAAGGCTTGGCTACTTATCTGGCCGAAAAGATAGGATTTAGAGGAGATACAGGGCTTAAAATTCAGAATGTCAGATTAGCACTGAACAGAGGGTATTGAGCAAAGAGTGACAAGCATCTTGCCAGCAGCGAACTGTAGATGTCATTACAATTCAGACTATGGAGAAAGAAAAAAAATTAAAGGCAGTAGAGGGACAGTGCATACTGAGATACTGACACAAGGTCTAAATGACTTGTAAATAAAATATGCACCCATCCCACACTCTTTTTTTAAAAGAAAGATTAAAAAAGCATATATAATAATATTCACCAACAATACTGAAATTTAATGCATGTTGTTGAATACTGAGGGAACAGTTTCAACTGGAAACTTTAAATGTACTCCAAGATCAAAGACTTCATAATCTAGGTCAGGATTGCTGACAAAATCACTTTTCAATAATAAAAGATAAAAGATCCCAACAGAAAAGAAGACACCTGCCGTATCAGAATCAGAAGGCATTAAGTCCATTCTAGGTCAAGTAACATTCAGAGAATGCTCTCTGGCTTTGTTCTATGCTCTTGGAGGAATCCCTGGACACTTCAGTGAATAGGTGGGATACTTCTTGATGGATTATGTATACCTTTCAAACAGTAATGTGCATATATACTCTTCCTCCCAACCACACCAGTTCCCTTGACTCTCAGTGCCCCCCTGCAACCTACCATACATAAAAATGGCTTGGGGAGCTTTAAACATAGATCCCCGAACCCTAACCCAAATCTACTTAATCAGAATTTCCAGGGGTGAGCCCTAGGAAGCCAAAGCTTAACAGCCCCCAGAGTGAATCTCAGATCTCGGTCAGTCTGACACAGCTCTGTGGACACGTGCTGGGAACCATCACCCCAGACATCCTCCCAACCTTGTAGAAGAAACCGCTGCCTTTGCAATCAAATGTCTGAGTCTCATCCTTTAACTAGTTTTGGATTAAGAAAATGATTCAGACTCAGAAACATGTTAATGCTAAGTCTCGTCAAAGGAAACAATATCATGACTGTAAGTGCTTCGAGAATTCAAGAACTGTGCCATTTACTGTCCTAAGCAGGATAAGGGAGAGAAGTTTAGGGAAGATTTGTGGTTCAGAGCTATAAAAGCACCACGAACAAATAACGCTGCTGGAAGCTGGCCAGGCAGGGTGGGACAAAATCTCACAGAAGGTTCCATGATTCATGCACTTTCTTAACATGTTTATAGCAACGAGGGGCTCGACAAGATATTTAGCTGGTGAATTATCACCTTTTGATTAATCTCCTGGAAAGGTAATCTTTTAACTGTAACCTTTATGATAAACCCAAAGCTTATAACACATGTTTGCTATAGGAAATTTTAAGCTGTAAATGAATTCTCCAGCCTTGCAGTACTAATATACTACTCTAAACATTATTTGGTTCCTTGTGGGTTGGAAGGCTTCAAGCTGTTCAGATCTAGCTTTCTCCTTGCATTCTGTATGAGATTATAAAGAGTTTATAGCACATTCTGATCCAAACCACAAGAAGTTGAGATCTTCATTGGGTTCCAGCCCTTATTTTATAAATCAGAACTTCCTGCTAGGCTCCATGGTGTCCTTCATGAAGCCCATTTAAGTTATCTGATCCCTAAACATCAAAGGTTTCCATCCATCTACAGCAAAACTTGCTAAATAAATTATCTAAGACAATAAGAGATGATATTTTGAGTCACTTTGGCTTATTCAGTATGACCTGATACATGGTGAGAACTTGATAAATGTTTTTTTAAACTTAATCTATCAACAAGTAAATGTAATATAAATAAAGGAGAGAAAAATACAGTAGGAGAAAGGATGTGGTAAAAAGAGACAGAAGAAATAATTGATGAAAATTAATGAATCATAAGATTTAGAAATATATCTCATTTAGCGCAGAGGTGAAGCCTGGTGATCTGTGAGCTAAATCTGCCTACACATAGGTTTTGATAGGTCTGCATGGTATTAAAAAGTTGTCTGTTTTTTGGCCAACTCTCAAAAAAGAAAAAAAATCCAGGAGATCTCACAGTGAAATTGTCAACAACAACAAAAAAACTCCCTAAAACAGGTAACTTTTTTTTTTTTAAACCCAAAACACTGGAAACCCAAGTCACCCTGGGCCCCCATATTCCCTCAAGCGCAGCTGAGTTGTAGCTCCTTGGTGGGATGTGTCCTCACTCATCACAGACCTGGGGTCACCTCACTTACGCGTTTGCCCTTAAACCTGACCAACCTCCCTCATGCCATCACTTTTCTGAGTCCTGTCAGCATTTGAGCTTTTCATCTGATCTCTCCTAGCTCCTTTTCCTGACATGTAAAGAACTGGTATCCACAGGTAAAATGACACAACTGTAATACCTGAACACTTCCCAGCACTTCTAATTCCTGGTTCAATGCCCTCTACCTATAGCAGTCTTCAGCAGGAAGGGATAGGGAGTAAGTGTCAAAGAAACAAAACCTAAAGGGTCAATGCCAAAGAGACAATTCCCACTTTCCACTTCCGTTGGTCATTACACATGGATGATAGTCCACCACACATAGCTACAGTAACCCACTGGGCATCTGCACATCTCACAGCAATTATCATTCCAGTCCTTGTTCTCACTGCCTCTCTGCAGAACACTCACGAACAGGATTCGGTTCCACTTAGTCACCCAGATAACTCCTCCCAGAGGCTCTGGCAGGCTGAAGACTTTCTACTAAAATGCCTTCCTGTACAGAGACTGTCTCCTCACCATGGTTCCTACCATCGACATCTTAAACATGAGAGTCTGAGTTGAAAATAAAAACACTTTCTGCAAAGTTTAAGTTATAGGAGATGGAACATTCCTTAATCAAATGCCTTTTTAATCAATTGCACTAGAACTTAAAATGTATTTTCTCTTCTCTAGTTCATTTTTTATTTAAAAGAAACTATTGATTTAAGTCCAAGAATCTATAGTTGAGCAAAAAGAAAAATTTAACCAACATAGGATTATACAAACACTGGATCAAATTTCAATCAATTACTATCCAAGGAGTTTTGAATGGGAATAAACAAATTATTTCACTTCTAAGTGAAAGCTTTATAGATCTGACATGAAAATGCTTATTGCCATAGTTAATAGAAGCTTTGCAAATTAGTGTCTATATAGAGAGAAAAAAAAATCATAAAAGCCAGAGACATTTTCGGGAGGAGAAAAAGACAGTAGCTGCCAGCACTCAGACAATGATTTTCCTGTGCAGTTTTAGTCCTCAAATTAAGCTATCTTGTCAGTAATTGATTTAAACCATGAGTCCCAAGAACTGGTTTAAATCTTGACATCTAAAAATGGATATTAAAATCTTTTTTCCTAAAAGATTCTAGATACTGAAAGAATTCTTGGCTTTAATGAGCTGTTGCCATTTCATTCAATCAACCAGTGTTTTATTTATAGAATAGCTACCATAGGCAAGGAGCCCTGTGGGGTACATAAAAATGAAGCAGACAAGTCCCTGGAATGGAGCAGGGGAAGAGAACATGCCGAGTATGACAAGGCAGTAAGCAGGGGCTGGGATAAATGCAGTGGCACCATGCGCTATTACAGCTCACTCATTTATGCATTTGTGCATTCATTCATGCAACACATATCGGGTGCTTCCTCTACCAGGAACAATTCTAGAAGCAGAGGAACATGGCCCCCACTCTCATGAAGTTATGGTCCAAAAGAGGAGAGAGACAATGATCAAATATAATCACATCTATGCACGGAGGACAGATGCGCAATTCTGAGGAGGCACTGAGGATGGTGATCTGGCCTGGTCAAGAAAAAGCAGTTGACCAAGGCAGCTTTGGCCTGAACTATTATGAAGAGTTCCCTGGGCACAGAATGAAACCACAAATGCAAAGGTGCTGTGGGCCCCAGGTGCGTAGGGAGCACTTGGGACTGAAAGAAAACTAGTGGGCCTAGAGCAGAAATAACACGAGTCATGCTGGATGAAGCTGGGGGACAGGCAGGGCCCAGATCATGAGGGGCTCTTCAGGCCATGGGAAGGATTTTGGCTTTTATTAGGAGAGCAATGAGAAGACACCTGAGGGTTAAGAAGGGAGCAGTGAGGTCAGATTGAATTTTGAAAAGATGAATCACTTTGCTTACTTGATTTGAGAACAAATATGGCAGGAAAAGAAGAGCAGAATGATTCAGGAAACACATGATGTTTGTTTAGATAATGGTGGTCAAAATAAGCGAGTTTATAGATTTGAAATATTTAGGCAATAAGATAGTCAACACTGGTGATCATTGTTTTAAGAAAGGGGCAGGCAAAGGAGAAGTATCAATGAGAGATGACTGCTATGTATGTGGCACTGGATGGAAGGTGGTACTAGTCCCCGAGAGAGCAAACACTAGAAAAGAGCAGGTCTGGGGGGAAGGGAAGAGAGATCATGAGAGTGATCATGGATATGTCGGGTCTGAATAGCAGGATGCAGCTAGGTAGATGGGTCTGCAGGTAAGAGGTGAAATATATGTGTGGGTTTCATCTGCGTAGAGGTGGTCACCAAAGCCACAGGAGTAGGAGAGATTGCAGAGGGAGAACATATAAGACGAGAAAAGGAGAAGGCGTGGGGCCAACCCTTGAGGACTCTGACATTTAATGGCTTAATAACCATCAGAGAGATAAAAAACCACTTGAGAGCTAGGAGGAAAACCAGATGAGCATGGCACCACGGAAGCCCTGGCTAGACTGTCTTCTAAGAAGTGACATGGTCAGTGTCGAATGCTGCTGCAAGGTGAAGTAAGATGGTGGATCTCGTGACACTGGCAAGGGTGTGTGTGTGGTGGGGGAAGCTAAAGCAAATCCAAAATGAGTTGAGTGTGACACGGAAGCAATGAAATAAACCCATCTTCCAAAGCGGCTCAACTGGGTGTGGAAGACAGGACGGGAGAGCAGGGCAAATGGACATGAGTCTGTGTGGAGGTTGTTTTTGGTATGTATGTATGTATGTATGTATGTATTTATTTATTAAAGATTTTATTTATTTTTTAGAGAGCGAGCGAGCGAGAAACAGCATGAGAGGGGAGAGGGTCAGAGGGAGAAGTAGGCTCCCCGCTGAGCCGGGAGCCTGATGTGGGACTCGATCCCAGGACCCTGGGATCATGACTCAAGCCAAAGGCAGACGCTTAACCATCTGAGCCACCCAGGCGCCCTTGGTTTTTATTTTTAATAGGAGAAAATGAAGAGTGTCTAAAAGCCTGCAGAAAGGGTTTCTTTCCTAGGGAAATGTCAGCTATGAAGGGCAGAGAGAGGGAAGGAGGATGATGATGCTGAGGAGGGCGCTGGGGTACGTTGCAAGGACAAGTGGAGGTACTGGCCTGGGAGGAAAGGAAGGTAAAAATGTCTCTATTGCAACATGAGGGAAGAAGGAAAGGGTGGGAGGAGATGGTTGATACCTAGAACAGAGAGCCCTGTCAGATGTGAAGTCGATGGTGAGGCCACCAGCTAAAAAGAGTAGAAAAGATCTGAAATGGATCAGTGAAGAAAGAAGGAGAGCAGAGTGAGAAAAAAAGGGCTGTGTACAGATCATCTGAGGTGGGAAATCAGTAAAGCACGGAGGACTGTGATGATGACTTTTGTGTAGCCTTGAAGAGGCGTATTGTCATGTTGGTTTACATCCAACTGAGCTTTAGCTAGATTTTTTTAATGGAATGCTGAGGTTTTGTCTTGAGAAATGAAAACTGAGCAAGAAGATAGACAAGTAAATCCATTTTCAATTGAGGAGTCTAAGACTAGAATAAGCACACTAAGGTTTCCCATAAATTTTACTAATCAAACTTAATCTAAGTATGTGATTAAGTTCTATTCTTAAATTCAACTCTTATTTTCTTTCAAAATAATCTCAGAAAATCTCACCCAAACTGATTCTTTAACATTTTACATCTACATAATAAGGAAAAATAAAAAATAAGATGACCTAAATGCAAATCTGACATATGTGTAACTGAAGTTCTCTTTTTTGTCAATATAGGCTACACCTATTATAAAGATATCTCTATCCTGGGAACTGAAAATCATAAAAAAAGTGGACAGTCATAATTTCAAATTTTGGGTGGCAAAGAACAAACAACATCAGAACGTATGAGTTATTATTTTTTTCCTACCGTATTCACACTTCTTTTTTCCAGTAGTAGTCGAAATAAATTAGCTGTAACCTTGTTATCATGGACACCTTGCTCAAGGCCGCGATTATCATCTTGCATGAGTCTTCCATCCATGATAACTTCAATCTGACCTAACAAACAAACAAACAAACTGGCCAGAGTTATTTAATACAAACATCCAGTGACAATCACATAAGTTTAGGCACGGTCCTGATTTAAGCCAAGGAGACAGATCCATATAGCCCAAAGTACCAAGGGCTTTCTCAAAACAGCTAGGATAAATGCAAAAAACAGGACTTTATTTCCGTTCTTCTTCATAAATGTCTGGTAAAATTTGGTAAGAAATTTAAAAATGAGACAGATCAAAACTTAAGTGAAATTTAAAAAGAATTAATCTGAAGAGTAAATTATGTCCTCTAAAATTTTTAGTGGTAGCACCTGGAATTTAAAAACATTTACGAGGTTCATTAGGAAACATACATCACACCTGGAGTAACAAGGCAAATACAGATGTGTAGAATCTAAAAAGGATTTGAAAGACTAAGCGTTTTGGTTACTTGGTATCTGGTGATTCTCTGAAGAAACCCCAGGATTTGGAGACACCAAGCACGTACCCCCTTCCCTCCCTGGTATTAAGTTAGTGGCATCAACTATCCTCTCTCCTCTAGTTCAAGAAGAGGTCATATTTGGTTCCTTCATTGGCTGTGCAGTAATTCCACACCTCCTCTAGGTTAAGTTGTAAGCTAAGAATTAGGCTATGAGACTACAAACCAAAAAACCCTATCCAAAACAAAGCAAAAAACCACCCAGAGCCACAGTCATATATTTACACTAAAAAAAACCCTAGTCATACATAAAAATATATGCATATTCATCCATCCACTCATTCACATTTGTTACAGTACTAAATGATCTTTTGGCATAAAAGAGCAATACATAAAATATTTTAATAACTATTATTTTTACACAGTCAATCCAACTCTGTTTAGTTCTTTCTTCTCAATTTAGGTACCCAGTACATAAAACTGCCAGTGATGGTCAGAATTTTCGTTGTTACTACCTCCATATTTATTTTAGAACACAACTGTCTAGAATGTGCTCCTCAGGCACTGGGATGAATTGGCCATCTAGAGCTTGATCATGTCACACCCAAATGAGTACATCAATCTCTTGGCAGTTTCTCTCTTCTCCCTGTCTCCAAATGTTAGCCCTCATAATATGTGACACTCAGTAAATCTCCTGGGCTGTACTCAAATTGTTCTTCTGTTTGTAGGCACTGAAATGCTAGGGTGCTTGGCTGTCTGAAGCAGGGGCACCTGGGCCAGGTGTGACTCTTGAGCCCCCCATTTTTAAACGTTGCCTTAAATTCTCAAAGCTGGGTCCTTAAATAGGGAACTAGACATTAGGACTGGAGCAATCATGGAGTTGACAGTTATGTCCCTTCCCTTGACAAAGGCAAGCTGAGAAATAAAGCTCCTCTGTCCCTAAACCACATTTAGGAATTTTATGTGAAGTTGTCCAATCTATAAATAGTTGACTTAATTTTTTAAAAATCAAAACATATGGAGTGCCTGGGTGGCTCAGTCATTAAGCGGCTGCCTTCAGCTCAGGTCATGGTCCAGGGGTCCCGGGATCGAGCCCCATATTGTGCTCCCTGCTCCCTGGGAAGCCTGCTTCTCCCTCTCCCACTCCCCCTGCTTATGTTCCCTCTCTCGCTGTCTCTTTCTCTGTCAAATAAATGAATAAAATCTCCAAAAAAAATAAAAATAAAAACATAAAAAATTCCAGACTCCTGGGCTCTTCAGAAGCAGAAAAATTTGGCAACCCTGGGCCCCTTTCCCCATGGTGACAACAACCTGGCGCTGAGCAGCGGCTGCCCCACCGTTCACTGGGAATGGTGTGCCCCAGTTTGCCGAAGCCCCACCACTCCCCGCTGCATCCCTGATGTGAGGCCATTATTATTTTTCTAACAGCGTTAATGTCTTTATGGCATCATCTCATGAGTCTGTGTAATGAAAGCCACAAAAGAAGATGAGTAGTATGCTTTTTTGTGTGGGTGGACATATGGAATGTATGTATATGCCCAATTAAAAAAGTGGGTTTGGGGCAAAGGGTACGTCAGGTACCTGCACACCTTTATTATCTGCCTGGCTCCTTAAGACATTTGTCTTAGCAACTCTTAATATGTAAGAAAGAAGAGCACTTTGACTACATATAAATGATAATGAAAAAATATATATTATAAAGGACATACGCCTCTCCATAGAAGGTTTTATAAAAATTAATCTGTGTTTACGATTTATTTTCTCTTTCCATCTTGTTCTATCTTTTGGAATCCTTAAAGTTGTGTCTGTCACCTCTTTATCTGCCTAGCTGTATCATTGCAACTCCCTTTCTTCTTTCGGGTAGAGGTGCACTAGAACGATACGATTCAGAGAAGGACCTAGGTTTGAACTGTTACGTCCCGCCTTTGCGAACTTAGGCAACTCTGGGAATTTCTAACTTTTACCCCAGCTCCCTCTCCTCTTTGGCTTCTGGGAGAGTTTCCACAGCCATTCCATTATGACAACGACAGAGGCTTGTGCAAACAATGAGCTATCAGGAGAGAAAAATTATCTTTAAGAAGCCATGGTTTCATGGAGCTTTAGGTCCCTCATTCTTCATCAGAAGATTGAAGAAATACATTATTTTATGTTATTCTCACAAAACCAAAATTAACTAATAGCTGGTGTCTGAAGATGATAATTAATAATATGACCAACAGAAAAATTATACATTTGGAACTGAAACTTGTAAGAGCAAAAAAGAATCCAAACAACACGCACCACTTTTCAAACTTGAAACCCCTAAAGACTGAGCTGAGAGTAATGTCAAGCGATGCTTGGTGTCCTGTATATAGGCCATTGTGGTCATCGGATAGACATTTGCTTGAAGAGGCAATTTGCTCATCGTCATTCTGGGCTGAATCTATAAGACCAAACAGTTCACTTTAAAAAAAAGAAATCAAGGGATATTTACAGATGTACTTTAAAAAATTAGTACTGACTACAGATGACGTTTCTTCCAAAAAGAAAAAGGTATAGCTTCCTTTCTTGTTCAAAGGAAGAGCTAATTTAGGAATTAAAACATTCTTTCAAACAATATGAAAAAAAAAATAAGGAGGATCTTAGAAAACTTTTAGGTGAGAAAGGTAGAACTTATCCAGGTTCTTAAAATAGGCATTCCTATTTAAATTCAGAATAAAAATCCTTAACAAAAGTCTTCTAGCTTTCCAATATTTGCATAAAACAAATTATAAAGGTATCAAGTATTCATTTCTCATCTAAATCTAACATACTGCTTTTGTAATGAATGCTAAGCATAATAGCTCTCTATCCCCTTTCAAAAAATCTCTCTTATAATTCTTGAATCAGTTTTAATAAATACCACAGATCCCCTTATCAAATCCTCTAACATATTATATTAAAATAATCAAATTAATATTTATATTTAAAAACTCTTCAGTGCTTATTCTTCCTGTTTAGTGTCAATGTAGGTAGTTCCATATTTTAACTTTTCTTGGTCTGGTATGTGAATGCATGAAATACATTATTTTATTTTTTGACTGAAAATTCACTAAGCTGGTTGGGGCTGAGGAGAGTCCCTCAAACCTCAGGAGGAAACATCAAACAGAGACTTTGTTACGAGGTATCTTATTCACACCACATAAAAATGACATCTCTCCTGTTCAGCTCATGCAAGTCTGACATGACACTCAAGAAGAAAAGGAGTACAAAGTTAATGTAATAGTATTGAGTGCCCATTATAACGAGACAAAGTACGGGCATTCACAAATATGATCTTTAATCTTTACAACAACCCTGTAGTGCATCCTTTAACTTACTGGTTGTACTGAATAGTGTCCCCCAAATTCATGGTCATCCATAACCTGTGAATGTGATTTTGTTCTGAAATAGGATCTCTACAGACATAAGGTATAGTGGATTAGGGTGGGCTCTAATCCAAGGGCTGGTGTCCTTCTAAGCGGGAAACATGGACACGAAAGGACACACACGGCAACACAAGGAGAATACGACAGGGACTCTGGGACAGCAGAGGCAGACAGTGGAGTGATGGGTCTACAAGCCCATCAGAAGCCCCAACAGGCAAGGAAGAGTATTTCTCTAGAGCCTCTGGAGGGAGTGTGGCCCTGAAGACATCTTGATTTGGGACTTCTGGTGTCCAGAACTATGACAGAATAAATTCTTGTTGTTCTAAGCCACCCATTTTGTGGTAATTTGTATCACAGGCCCAGGAAATTATGAACCTGAAGAAAAAACTGCAAAATGTTAAAATAAAAAAAAAGAAAGAAAGAAAGAAAGAAAAAAGAAGAGAGAGTTTCAAAGAATTTTCCATTTCTCCTTTCCAATCTGGATCTTCCCAATCAAATTAACTTGTATACTCACTGAAAAGGACATTCACACTGTCATGACTATAGGGCTGCCACCCTCACTCCCTACCTGTTGGTCTAGATTTCTAGTTTTGCTCAAGGACTACTCTTTCCAAGGCTTAAAAAATGGCCTATTTTAGAAGCAGAAATATTTAGGTCATAAATTTAGAAATGTAGAAGTTTAGAAATAATATTTTCGCATTTATTCAAATGCTCGATCCTTGAAAAGAAAATTCACATGTTTATTCACTTTTACTAAGTTTTTTTCATTCATGTATACACCCACACATACAAATAATTGCTTTTGTAAGATTTTAAGAAAAGAGTTTCTTTTGTACACAAGGAAAATGAATCACCATAAAGTCAGGGCTTCATTTGAAAACCAAACAGCTGTGGTAGAATTAACATGTAAATTCAAAGTGTATAATGCAATTTTTATGCTTTGGAAAAGGTTTAAATTTAACCTTTGCAGGAAATTGTAGAAGAGAAAATTATCACAACCCCTTCCACTCATCCCAGTTGAAAATCAGACAAAGTAAAAGCATTTGTTGTGAAATTATTTCTATTCATAGCCAGAAATTTCTAAAATGCTAATGTCTCAAAAACATGCTAATGTTTTTAGTGGTAGTATTTCAAAGCTATGTTGTCACACACATATACTCTGAATATAGAAATTTATGTAACAATCAAAAGACCCCTATTAAATTAGAGAGCTAACAATCTGAAAAAAATTGAGTCAATTTTCTCATTACTATTTCAAACTATTTTGTGAACATTTTGATTAAATACATACCTGCCCACATTTCTATATATGTGCTTGTATTTCTTTGTCTATGTATATGTACACAAGTGTGTGCATAAAGGTAAATACACATACATTATTGATAAAAAGAGGGAAAGAGCTTTCCTGAAATTTAAAAGAGCCCATTATTACATTATACATTTAAAAGTATATATGTAATAAATTAAATACACACATACCATTTCTTTATGAGGGGAAAAATACATACTTCACCAATCCCTAATTATGTTTCCTTTCTATTAAACAAATTCAGATATATTTTGGTGTCAAGGCATTTAACATGCAAATGGTCACCGAATCTGCCTTTGAAAAAACTACCTCTGTAAATCAGATGCTCTACAAACCAATCTCTCAAATATCTGTTCTAACTTTGGACATCTGGTTGAATATAGAACCTATAAGTACCTGTTAAAATTCAGTTTTCCTTTAGAAATAATTTGTAAACTTAAGCATATTTTTCAAAGGATCCAAAATTAACTGGCCCACTACCATATATAAAAGTTACACACTAACACAGCTATTACTTAGACATTTTAAGGGAAAATTACCTGATATCCATTCAGGTCAGTATAAAATTTGTTTTGACTGTTTATGCTAGAAGAAATTCTCATTGCAATCTCACGGTTATGTTCTTTTCGGATGTCCACGATATTGGACACTTCCACAGACTGTCCGTCTATTCCTAAATTTAAAAGAATATATATGTTAATAGAAATTGATTGCTCCACTTTTCTTATACTGTACAGAACTTCCAGAGTGACATACATTTTCCCGTTTTCTATTCCTATCTTCACCATTTTTCATGCTAACTGTGCCACCGTTCACCTTTTTCTTTCTTTTCTTTCTTTCTTTTTTTTTTTTTTTACACTGTCAGACAGTAGAAAACATTTACTCCGGAGAACATGTAACTCAACAGAAGGATGAAGAGCTTGGGATGAGATAAACGCAGATGAAATATAACATGCAAATGATTCTCCAATGAGTTCTGGAGGGAAAAGAGAACTTTAAATGAGAAAAGGTTAGCCCCACTCCAGGCCAGGCCGCCTGTCACGTGTACGGCCATTCTCCAACAGAGCCATGTGAGCCTACTTCTTCACGGCTCGCCTTCCGTGCTGGAAATCTGAAGCAGTGAGATCTACACTCTGTTGGTTCGAGAGACAGTCTATTACTGCCCATGATCTATAATCTAGGAAAAGAGACACGAGATCCAATGAGATGCTTTATGGCTAAAATGGATATTATCATACTAGTATTTGTGGAGTATAATCTGGACAGCTCCCCAGAAGTTAAATCAATTTTTTTTTTAAGATTTTATTTATTTATTTGACAGAGAGAGACAGCGAGAGAGGGAACACAAGCAGGGGGAGTGGGAGAGGGAGAAGCAGGCTTCCCACCGAGCAGGGAGTCCGATGCGGGGCTCGATCCCAGGACCCTGGGATCATGACCTGAGCGGAAGGCAGCCGCTTAACCGACTGAGCCACCCAGGTGCCCCAAGTTAAATCAATTTTAATTGAGTTTGGTATCTCTTAGGACCCCTTGTTATGGAGTGATTCATTTTGTCCTTTGCTATATAAAGCAGAGGACAGCTTGAAGAAGTCCCAGATGTATCAAACATTTATTTTTTTGGATAAGCCTAAACTTTTCACTAATTTCTATCTGTCATGCCACCCTAACTATATCTCCTGGTCCTGAGTGAAGCCTTGGGTCTATTTCCGAGACGGAGAGGGGAGTTATGGAGAAATCCAACACTCCTAATACAGACTGAGTATGTAGAAGAGATACTGGATCTTCTACAAAAGAGCAATCAGGAAAGCAAGCAATCAAAAGAAGAAAGACCGGCCCTATCCTATTTCATACGGCAGAAGGTTTTTAAGGTTCTAAGAGCCCTGGACACGTACCTGCAGTTGTCAGTCATTACCCACCAGGCCTCACACACACTCTGTCACAGCTTGCTGATCACCAGGACACTCTTTAGACAAAGAAGGCTATGTAAAGAGAAATGGGGAGTGGGAGAAGGGAGTAAGGAGGACTTTTTCTGGAAGCCAAGAAGAATCCCCAGGGCTTAGAGAAGATGAAAGCAAACAGTTAAAGGAAGGAAGTTTGAATCGGTGGGACTGGTGGAAAATAATGAAAATGCAGCTAGCTGAGGCACTATAGGTTTATGTGAGAAGTACACCGGAAATTGTAAGACATCAATAGTAATATGCTGACAATACTAAATGGGCAGAAGCCTCCATCAACAGATTTTTCAGAATTCTCACAGAAGTTCTTTTCTGGGAGATGTTACGCCTCCAACTCGACAACCTCAGTCAGAGATGACTTCAGTTTCTTACTATGTTCATAAAGCTGTGATGAGCAGTATGACCTCATGTGTGGGGGAAGAAGGTCCTTTTCTTTTCCCTCCCACTTTATGGCCAGTCTGAACCACTAACCAGTAAAATATACATATAACTTTCCTTCTGACAATTACCAGATAACTGACCCAAATAGCTTCACTACTACTGGGAAGTTAAAAGAAAACAAAAATCACATCCACTGATGCCAGAACAACGGTGTTTTCTTTGACTAGGAAATGTATTACTTTCGATGCAAACTTTCCTTTCAGTAGGTTTATGTCAACCCCAATATCTTTCAAAGCCAATGAAATGTATATGGAATTCTAACAGACAAGCTTCCACAAATGAACCAAAGATGCCAAAAAACACAAAATACAGCATAGGGATGAAGTCCCCCATGAAGCATTCAGGCGAACACCTCATCTACTGGAGGCATTCGTGGCTGTTTGGCACCACGTCCGTTTTCTCCTCTCTAGACTGGATATTCTCCCAGGGGGTCAATAGAGTACATGAAATGAAATAAAGTCTTTACAAAGGAGAGTGTCATTAATTTCAAGTCACGTATCTCTGGAAAACATTTACAAAAAACATGCTTCAAGAAAAAATAAATAATTTCACATTACCTCTGGCAATAATAAATTATTTCTGTTGAGAAAATGATCTTTCTTGAGCTCAGTATTATGCTCAGATCCGGTTGTGGCAACAAATGCTTAAGTCTCCTTTAAAAGGAGCCTCGATGTCCATTCACAGTTCAGCAAGACATCTGTGCCAGGACAGGCTTTTAAAGTAAGATCAAACCTAATACACTTATTACGAACAAACCAAATAAATCTTGTAATGGTAATCAAAGCAAGGAGGTATCCCTGAGTCATCAAAGGTAATTTATTACTTTTTAAAGAAGAATCTATGTGAGGGGGATAAAGGACTGCTACCTTTTCCTACTCTAGGTCAAGAATTCCCTAAAGTGTGCCATTCCCAAAGAAGCTCATGGGATTGAGGGCAGAACTCCCTGGGAAGAATGGGTATGAACCGATCGGTCTCAGTGACCTGCAGAATCTTTGCAGCAAAAGGTTCTTTTACCAAATTGGTTCCACCTGGGCATGGATGGCCAGGAATTTCTAAGCCCCTCTGGTTTTTCTTCAGTCCTGGGAAAGAAAACAGCTCCTACCTAACAAGCGTAGTCCAAAGAGTTATGTCATTGATAAAGACAGAGAATTAAGAACTCCCTTGCTGCTAACACCTCACCCTCTGTCCCCAGAAAGAGAGAATGGAGATTATTTATCTTTATTAACAGAGGCAATGCAAGGTAAAAACAGAGCAAGTCCACAGGTGGAAAGCCATCATAGAGAAGCGGAAAGAGTCTTGCAGAACTCTGAAGTTTTGTTTTTTTTTTTCTCCTCCCTGGAGCCTGTTAGCTCCTTACAGATTGTCTTACACACCATCTCTGCATTCCAGTTTTTAACAATAATTTGGGGATGTAGTAGGTGCTGAATCACCATTAAAGAGAATGAGTTAAGATGTGAGAGGCTGTCCTTCATGATGCAGAAGTCAGCTGACATGGGAGGAAAGCAAACTAGGCCATGGACAGAGTTTAAATAGAAAGAAGGGAATAAGTACTTAGATTTTGAGCAAACACATGCATGTTAGAATGTAAGCTCCTCAAGCACTGGGACCATGTCTTATTTATCTTTATGCTCCCAGCACATAATAGGCAGATAGTGTTTGCTGAGTAACGGGCAGGAGCTACATGGAAGAATCAGCCAACAATTACTGAGTCCTCGCTATGTACCATATGCCCCGCCATATGCTTTACATACAGTAACTCATTCAATCCTGACCCTAAGCCTAGGAGAACATACCTTGCCCCAGATCACAAGGCTGACAGAACCAGCACTAAGCCTCTCGGCCATCATGTCTCACTGGCAAATTGACCACTAGAGAATGTTAAAGTTACTTTGGGACCATGGATTGGAGAAGCTTTGCAGTGACTCTAAGTAGAAAGGAGACCTCCAGGTTATTTTTTAAGAAAGGGAGAGGGTACTGATCTGGGATGATATGCTGCAAGTGCTACCTAAAGGAGACAAATACATTATCAGTAAAATAAAATAAAAATAATAAAAAATAATTATGGGACAGGCTTGCCAGAATACAAAACTTCGTCAAAACAATCCGAAATCTTTTCTTTAAAAATGTCACGGTCACTTTAGAAGCCAATAAAGTAATATATACTAATTAAAGACACTGTGATCTCACGTATTTACCTAAGATGAACACTAATCACAAGCACAAGCATGTTCACTGTGCACTGGTGCCAAGGGTAGAAACATGGGGAAACAGGCTAGATGCCCACCAACAGACAAATGAATAATAAAACCAGTACATCCACGTTTTGGACTGCTCTGTAGCAAATGAATGAGGTAGCTCTCTGCCCCGGCAAAGAAAGATATCTGATGCAAGAGGTGAATGGAGCATTTGTACAGTGTGATGAACTTTTTGCTAAAACCAAACACAATACTATACCTTTCTGCAGATATGCATGCAAGAGAGGTGTGTGTGAGAGAGAGAGAGGAGATAGAGAGAGAGAATGCAAGTGATCCGAGGGTGCACACAGGTATCTGATTACCTCTCTTGAGTAGTGGATAGGGACCACGCACAGATTCTAGAGGGATTTTACATTATATACATATACTATAATGTGTGACACTTTTGTCAAAAGAGTATACATATATATTATTTGTATACATAAAAATTATTATCTTTTTTATTCTATTTTTTTTAGATTTTATTTATTTGACAGAGAAAGACACAGCAAGAGAAGGAACACAAGCAGGCAGAGTGGGAGAGGGAGAAGCAGGCTTCCCGCTGAGCAGGGAGCACGATACGGGGCTCGATCCCAGGACCCTGGGACCATGACCTGAGCCGAAGGCAGACGCTTAACAACTGAGCCACCCAGGTGCCCCCGAACTTACCCAACTTAACCAGGAGTTGACTCTTAGGGTTATTAACTAATACACACTGCTTCACTCAACACATAAACGACAATTCTCACAACAATGATAAATTTAGTAGGACAATATGGAGATGATGTTTCTAAAAAAGCAAATATTATCATTTTTAAAAACTGTACTCATATCTGAAAGTACCAAGAATAAAAATGGTAATAACTCCCATAACTAGATGACCTTTTTGTCCATGTTGACTTATTCAACTTGCCTATCCATTGTAAGATCTAATTTATCCTCTGAGGTACTTGCTGATTTCCAGGTCTGTAAATGTTCATATTGACTATTTCTCCACAAGTGAAAATTTTAACATCTGCTTTCATGAATATAAATTTGAGTAAATTTCATTCCAAGTCTTGAATTTAAGAAAATGATGATGCACCACTTCGTTTCATTTCTAAAGCACTTGATAAATAACTACTACGACTTATTGATCAGCTTATCATGAGCAAGGCACTAGTCTACATATTTTAGGCTTTTCATTTCAGTAATTCTTAAAATGACACAAAAGTAAATGCATAATAGGAAAAGTAGAGCATTTTGATTCCATGGATTGCAATTTTTGGTTAAAGATGACACAAATTAACTACAATATACTTGAAGACCTAGTAATAGAAAAAAACACACAATAACACTGAAAGCTGTCTTTTTTTTTTTTGTCCTATTAAGCATTGATTTTAAGAAACAATAGGTTTGGGACGCCTGGGTGGCTCAGTCGTTAAGCGTCTGCCTTCGGCTCAGGTCATGATCCCAGGGTCCTGGGATCGAGTCCCGCATCAGGCTCCCTGCTCCTTGGGAGCCTGCTTCTCCCTCTGCCTCTGCCTCTCTCTCTCTATCTCTCATGAATAAATGAATAGAATCTTAAAAAAAAAAAAAGGAAACAATAGGTTTTTTGGAAGCTCTCTCTTGGAGGGAATACAACATCTACATCAGTAACATTTTTTTTAAATCCAAAACAGACAAGATCTAACGAAAGCACTTCCATGGGGAGTGAATAAAAGAGCTCACAACACTGTAGAGCTTTCCTGTTCCCTTCCCAACGATCCAAGCTGGGGCTGGTCCAGGACAAGCGAGGGAAGAATGCTAGAATACTCATAATGGTCTGTTCGCATACTCTCCACACTGACAGTCACTCTGAACTTGCCTACTTCCCGCTCTCCCAAACATGCTCCTTTCCAAGGTAGCTTAATGCAGGAAGCTTGGATTCTGTGTACTCTTACTTCTCAAGTTGATCTTGCTATGGAGGCAAGCAGTTCTTCCTTGTTTTTTTCTTTTTTTTTTTTTAAATCACACTTTTACCGTTCCTTCTCTTGAATTAACAAAAAAGAATCAGTAGCATACCACTCATTCATCCTAACTCCAGTGGACGCTGAACAGAGACAATTTGCAATACTGGTGTTTGGTTGAACTTTAAAGGCTGGGTAACAAATATTTTCCAAAACATGTGATTTTCTATTGTTTGGCTTCAACAAAACTGAAGGTGTATCTAATCAATTTGTCAGGCAGTAGATCATTAAAAATAATTGATTGAAACTCAAGTTTGACAATAGACAATTCTGTGATTTATGGACCATAACTCATAAGGAGTTCAAGGGACTGAATGACATTCTTATAATAAAACTCCTTCCATTCCCACCTATTTATGGTAACATCATTTTTTGGCCTTACCTTTATAAAAACAAAAATTAAGAAGAAAATCGATGCTGAAACCTATCTCATTCTAGCAATAAGTAACATTCACCAATGGATACATGAACATATGGGGATACAAAGGGTAGAAACGATTCATCCACTGAGCAAAAAGTTTCCTATAAGTTCATGAAATAAATGACCAAAATGGCAATATACAGGAGGCAGACGCTTAACGACTGAGCCACCCAGGTGCCCCTATACAGGGACTGTTTTGATCAACTGTATACTACTAATAATCTTTATAACTCAATCCAGAAAAAATCTAATACTTACTTTTAGGATGATAGAATTTTTAAACTTAATATACACATACATATGTATTTAATAAGAGTAATGAAAGGTTGATAAATAACAAGACTCTCAAGCATAAAAATATTACATTAAGATAAAATTCTGTGGAAGTAGAATGGAAATACGAGTTCAAGGAGAAAATAAGGATGTGAAATTTGACTGTTAAAGATCTTATTCAGGCCTTTTTAAAAATGCATGATTTGGAAATCAAATTGCTACTCACTGGATATGCTTATTTTAAAATATCAATATTTATTATATCCCAGAAAAAAACATCTGCAATTCTTTAAATGTATAAAAACTAGATGCCAACTTAAATATATGTAATAGTTTTTTCAAATTCTAATAGGAACAAAGGAGTCTGATTAAAAAAAACCCCACTTCACGCTTTGTAATGTTCTTTCCCTCCTTTCTGCCTATATAAATGACATTTCTCTAAGACATAGCATCTCAACAGCTCACTTCCTTTATCAAATCTTCCCCAAAACCCCCAACCCTCAATGGCTACTGTCTTTTGTAACACTTATGTCTAATTCATCTGGCCCACATCCTCTTTTTTTTTTTTTTTTAAGTAGACTCCACACCCAGCACGGAGCCCAATGTGGGGCTTGAACTCACAACCCCTAAGATCAAGACCTGAGCTGAGATCAAGAGTCAGACGCCTAACCGACGGAGCCACCCAGGTGCCCAAAGCCTACACAACCTCTTAAGGAGACACAACACTTAATATGTGCCAGGCTTTATGTATATTAACTCAGTTAATCTTCCAACACTTCTGTGAGGTGGATTCTATTATTGTCACCTTTTTCAGTATGACAAAACCAAGGACAGAGAGGTAATAACTTGCGCAAGGTCAAGCAGCTAGCTAGTAAGCGGCAGAGCTGGGATAGGAGCTGGAGATGACATGCAGGTACGTGGACTCTGGAGTCTGAGCTCTTAACCACCATACCCCCCCATATTTCCCATCCCCCTGCCCTTCATCTGAGTTTAGTACAACACTTATTTGTGGGGGAGGATGCTTCCCTGCTAAGAAGCTATGCTTTCAACACAGCAGCTGCTGTCAACGAGCCCCCAAGATAACCTCTGAGTTCTCAATTTGTGTAGCCAGAATGTGCTTATAGTCCCTTAAAATAACCTCCTCTTTCATGCCTGTAGGGAATAATCAGATTCAACACATAGCTACTTATTTCAATTTTTAAAAGTTCCAATTAACAGGAAAGAAAAATCCTTAGCAGTCAATTGCATATTATGGTATTCCAAAAATGTCTGAATTACCTAAGTCTGCCTAGCCATAACTTACTTAATGTTTTTTACTCTTAAACTAAATATGGAACGCAGTCCTGGGAAAAAAATGAGAGATTGATTGCAAACCATTTTAATATCCTCATGAATCTTTTCATGGAAATAAAAACAACTTCAGTGAAGCTCTGAGACCTTGTTTACAAGGAGGAGGACTCCAGGGATGGAAGGCCCAGATTCAACCATCCTTAGAAGATGAATTTAGGAGCAAGGAGTTAAGCACAACAGAGACTTTATGTAATACTAAGTTTTGTGAAGACTCTTTAATGGTTATACCTAATTGGCCATCTATCTAGTCTTTCTACAGTTTAAGAAACTGAGTCCATAAGAAATCTAAGGACAAACTCAAGGTCACTGGTTGGCTTCAAGGCACAACTGAGGATTCAGACCTCTAATTCCCAGTGTGATTCTCTTATGTGTTTAACTAGATGGAGTTCATTTTGACTTTCTAAAAGTCAAGGGTCATGTTATGAATCCAATCACATTACATATTCAAAACAGAGAAAAACTAAGCGACCTCTTTTTGAATGCTAAATGTGCCCATGCAAGGAAATTACTCAGTCATTGCAGCCAAAGGAAAGTCTTTTCTTCCATACTTTTTGATGGCAGTTCATTACATTTTACCTCCAGGCTACTTGTTTTCTTTTAGCAAGATCCATTACATATAGTACTTTCATAGTATGTTGGTGGAAAATAGGCAAAAGTATTGCATTTAGATATTTCTCTTAAGGGTTGAAACATGGTTTGCACACATACTCATTCATTCACAAACACCCGCCTAGGAGAACGTAGTCCTGGGGCGGAGAGGCGGGGGGAAGCTTGAAGGTATATATTTTAACCGATCTGGAACCTGAACCTTGTGCTAGTGAAAATGTACAGGACACACTGGTAACCCATAGCAACCTCATTCTTCAAAGTAGCTGTTGATGTCAAAAAAACTAGGGCACCAAAGTCTAATAATTACAACTCCAAAGACAAATGAAGCCACAGCTAGCAAATGTCACTTACTGATCATGATGTCACTGCAAGGTATGCACTTGTTGTGATGAAACATATATAACGTAAGGGGATACAGGGGCTTCTGCCTGTATCACATTCTATCTTCCAAATCAAGATTAACAAAGAAAAGCTAAAGTAGCCTTAGTGACACGAAAAGCTTCAATTTAATTAAAGATGATTATAGTGCAAGAAAAATTAATCCTCATTTCTCCCATCTTTTCCTCCAGAAAAATGTTATTTTCTACAAACTAAATATAATCTTTGAAAAATTAAAAAAAAAATAGTTCCAAAAGGGCATTTCATTAAATTATGGGTGCTACAAAATGGATTTCTTATTTAACCTGATAGAAGGCGATACATTGTGTTGCATTAGAACTCTTTCAAATCCCTCTGATCTTGTAGAGCTTTTAAAGCTAGTGAGCACAAGATTTCCTCTAATTTAATATTTCTAGAAACGTTTTGAATGTAATGTTTGAACAATAATGAAAAGAAACACAAGAGTGTTTTTTAATAGCTTAAATGATGTTAAGAGAGGACTCTAAACTGCACCTCTGACCATTTTCAGAATCTGGAGAGAACACAAATAGACACTAAAACTTAAATATAAAACACCAAGAAAAAAACAAAAAACAAAAAAACAAAGTTGGTTGAACCTACGCCTCCCAACTCAGTTTGTTGCAAAATCAATGATGACCACACAGTTTTTATAATCTGGGAAGTGCTGTTTGATTTCTGTTCTTGCTTTTGTTTTCTCTCAAAGCTTAATTGGAGCCAAAGGTTACTTTGGGGGAGAAAACGGTCAAAGAGTAACTAAAATAGAGACTGAGGAATTTAAGGATACTTTATCAGGTTTGTATTACTTTAGTTTTTTTAAAAGAATATTTCAAGTAAACTGAATTTGAAACATTTAATATAGACTCTCAATAAAGACAGATATTCCATAATATCAACTCTTTCTGTTTCTTTATCCTTGTTGCTGAGAGGTAATAAAATCTTTTGTATAATTAATGGTTTAGTAACCTAATACCATTATAGTACCTAATCATAAAATATTAATAGTTTCTCTCCCCCAAGCCCCATTTTTTTCTGGCTCATAAATTTGGTACTAACAACAAACAGGCTCTATTCATTAATACTCATCCGAATAACTGCATCTGGTCAGTTTATTTAAAGGGGGCACAATTAGCATACATCCAAAGACAATTTAGAAAGTTAAATTTGAAAGTAGGTATTTACGTTCTTTCAAGAAATATTAAACACAAGCCACTCGACAAAAGCATGGAAGTTGGCTGATGTTTTCTCTACACCTAAGACGAAAAGCTACATCCTGTCCATGGATTTTGATCAATCGCCCAGATACCTGGTTTACATGAGGCCGAAGTTTAAAACACCGAAGAGCTTTCAAGTATTTCACAGTATGGCTGCTTTGGTGCAGCATAACCAGACCCCATTCAGGCACTTTGAACTCGTCGACATCCAAACACCCTGAAGACCTCACATCTCTTCCTTAGGTTTCGACCAGTGATTTAATTAAAACCCCAATGAGCCAGGATCCAGACAACCTGAGCCTTCATGCACCGGTATGTGAAAGAAAACGACAGATGGAGGGAGGTCAGGAAGGCGACTGAGAAGAGGCTCTCTCTCCACAACGGGGCTTATTTTTTCCAAGAGGGAGATTTGTTGAGAGGGGCTCAGATACAAACATAGAAGGATGTATAGTTTGAATGAAAGCCTTTCAGGTGAACTGGCATCTCCATCTCCCACCGATTGCTTTCATGTTGGAAAAAAACAAAAAATATAAACACTCTGGGCTTGAGAGAGCAAAAATAAAGATTGCTATGTCACTTCGAATGGTTATACACGCTGGTTTCAGGTTCAATCCAAGCCAAGAACAGTAAAACCCATCTGGAGAAGCACTCTAAGTTAACTTCACGTTATACCTAACTTATTTATCTGTCGTTTCCCACCAACTTCTGAAGCTTTCTGCTTTCAAGCTACAGAAATCTCATCCAAATGCTTCACCCTGTTTATTCCACCCATTGTGACATCCAGAGGCAATTCGAGGTCTGTATTCTTATTTTATTATTATTATTTTTGTTATGCTAATACTCTAAGCGTCCAGTTGAGAACAACTTCTCTTTCTTAACTGACCAATCCACTGGCATTGTCACCTTGGAGGGCTGGGAGGCAGTTAAATCTTGGTGGTTCCTGGTTCTGCAAAGGGGCTACTAGTCAGCCATTGGGCATTTTGGACTGCTTAGCTGGGGAGAAGGAAAGAGGAGAAAAGAAAAGCTTTTAGGGCCTGGTAAATGCATGTTTGTTGGGTTGAGTACACAGGCAAGTCAGAGCCTATTAATTTCCAAATCAACCACTGGGATATGACGGCAAACTAAGCTTATAGTCACAGCAGCAGAAGAGGGCCCTCTAATTTACGGAAACCATCCTCTGTGATGAGCTCCAGATCCCCTGGACAACCTGCGAAAACTCTGAGGCTGCAATGATGGTGACAGACTCATTTAAACAAAAAGAAAAGCAATTAAGCAAACGGACTTGACTGAGAAGTAGGAATTCTCTGGCGAGCTGCTTCAGCATGAACTCTGTCACACAGCCTACCTCCTAAGTAGACCTAAGGAAAAACAACAGTAAACCATGCTTGATGACACAGGCCTGGGCCAAAGTGGGGGCCATGCTGTACTCAAGGAAGAAACATTCCATTACAAGCAACAGTTTTTTAAGCAAATCTAAAAGCAGATAAGCACATCTCCTGTGTGATGGGGATGCTACTTTCTACCCATAAAATGAAACCTCTGGCCGTAGCTGAAGGTATAATTTTAGAGCTCTCAGAGATGTTGAACAATGGCTTATGCAAGAGTAGAAAAGGATGGTCAAAAATATTGTTTCTGGCTTACCAGAGATTTTAGAAAACTCAATAAAACTCAATAAAAGATTATTTCAGACTTTCTTGTAGGTAGCAAAGTGAACATTCCCTGAACACAGTACCCTTTGCTTCCCCACAAAACCCAAAAAGCAAACAGCGCCTGCCCATATATTTTATCATTAGTTTTCAAACGCTTTATTATCTACTGGTATAAAGATTCAAGGAAACAATATTTCCTTTTCTAACTTTTTCAGCCTAGCTAACAGCAAAGAAGAATCTAAAGTGGCATTTTTATGAGGTCCTTTTCTAAGAGAGTTGATACCATGGTTAAGTGGTCTGGTTACTAGGATTAAATTTGTGGTTGGAAAAGTACTCCATTCTAAAAAAAGTGAATTCAACATGAACCAACATAAATGTGCAACTCTGAGGGTGTCTGGGAGCCACGGCTCCATCCAAATCCTAAGGAAGGACAAGAACCACTGCCCATGGTTAAGTCCCTAAGAGGATTAAAAGCCTATTTACTGTCACTTGGTTGATAAAGATGCTGCTCATCAGTCCCATCCTAAAAGCAATAAACAATCGCCCGATTTTATACTCTCCCAGGTAAAGACTTGTAAACAGAAAGAACTAGTAACGAACGTTTTTCTTAAAAGAAAGTTAAATTCCAGTAACACCTGCTATTGTAATACATTCCATATTTAAGGCAGGCCATACGTGGGGGGGGTGTGTGCATGTCAGAGACGGTCAATGATCTACTAACTGAAAGCCGTAATTGACAGAATTCCCATTTTGTAAAATTAAAACAACAACAAAAAACCCCACTGTTTTTAGATCTTAGAAATAAAGATTCCAATTAATGAACTCATGACCAAGACAAATATTATGAGACGTAAGAGGAGATATATATAGGGAAAGAACATACATATGTAGAGTTAAATGTTTTACCATTTCTGATTATCAAAAGGCTAAGTATATTTTTAAACCACACAGTGAGTATAATGACAAGTTTAGGAAAGACCACCATAAATACCATGTTCAAAAACCAATTGCTCCATGAGAGGCGATGGACTCTGAGAAACAAACTGAGGGTTCTAGAGGGGAGGGGGTGGGGGGATGAGTGAGCCTGGTGATGGGTATTAAAGAGGGCACGTACTGCATGGAGCACTGGGTGTTATGCACAAACAACGAATCATGGAACACTTCATCTAAAACTAGTGATGTAATGTATGGTGATTAACATAACATAACAAAAAAAAAACCCACACAAAAAACCAATTGCTAGTTTATTAAAAATGACACACAAAGAATTCCAGAACCAGAGTACATGTTTCACAGCTATTGCTTTGTTTTCTTACCTTGGATGTTGTACAGTCGGACCCTATGGGTAACATGTTCCAAAAAGCAAGTCACGTCTGAGTAAAACCTTCCACGTTGCACTCTGACAAAGGGCAGTGTTGTGTAAACATAAGGCTGAGGAGGAAATGACATTTTTAAGAAAAAATTTCAGCTTTTAACTTTTCCAAGGGATGTTTATTATCATTTCCCAAATGGCAAATACATACCACCTGATATTTGCAATCTCAAGTGAAAACAAAACCTTACAAGGTATCAGAACAGGCGCATGCTATAAAAATGGAGTATAAGGTTTTTCATTAGACAAAAAGTGCTGAAAATAGAAAATAAAAATGTTTACAACTTGACTGGCCTAGGTGATCTACAAACATTCCCTCCCAGCTATAAAAATTTCTAATTAAAACCCTTCTATATTGTCCATGTGCTATTTATTAGAAATACCATTCATTCTACAGCAGTGACATTTTCCCAGGCAAACGTTTATTATAACCGTGGCCCCCTAATGTTCAGGGGTCGGGCAGGTGGCAAGGATGACCACAGGGAGTCATCTAAGCAAACAGAAAGCAGGATTCAGAGAATTGCTTAATCACACTTAGGTTTACTAGTCTATAAAACACACTGCCCTTTTACTAGAAAGAACTGAATATAAAGCAAATTTACAAACTTGAAAAAACTATGGCAACCACTGGTTTAAGGTTCGTCATTTCGAATCTAGTTGTCAAGAAAAATCAGGAACAGAACATACTTCTGTGACATAGGAACACATTGAAAGCATTTATGAAGAATTATATTTTCTCTTTTTTTTTGAAGGAATTATATTTTCTTAAGCATTACAGGCTGCAGAAGCTCAACAATGGCATGACGAGCTAGGCTTGCATTGCGAACTACTTAAGTAGCATCAGATTTTCAGAACTGTGAAATTTTCTTCCAAATGTACCTCTCTGGTTCTAGAAAAAATATTCTGAAATTAATATAATGCATTAAGAGTTTACAAAGTTCTTGGACCTAATTTTACCATATAGCTAAAAAGTAAGGGAAGAAGATGAAAGCTGGCATGGGGATTTCTGGGCTCCTACCTGTTTCTGATGCACCCACCTGCCTCCCTGATAGTCTTTTATTTTCTCTTTGTAAATATATGATAATTCTCTTGGTTTTTTAATTTAATATTAGAGCTATTTAAAGATAGAATAATTTTAAATAAATTAGTCACAATTGCCCATGCATAATATTCCAGAAGTATTGTTATTTTTCATTTTTTCTTTGGTATAAGAACAGTCAATCAAAACCAAATTCCTGGGGTGCCTGGGTGACTCAGTCGGTTAAGCGTCTGCCTTTGGCTGGGGTTATGATCCCAGGTTCCTGGAATCAAGCCCCACGTCGGTCTCCCTGCTGAGCAGGGAGCCTGCTTCTCCGTCTCCCTCTGCTGCTCCCCTTGCTTGTGCCCTCTCTCTGACTCTCTCTCTCAAATAAATAAATAAAAATCTTAAAAAAAAAAAAACAACCCAAAACCCAAATTCTTGTCCAAGTGAGAACAGACTGATACAGCTTATACTTAGGATCCACTACCCTTCCTAGAACGGCTACTATGAGCTGTAGTTTACCTTTAATTCCTCACTGATTAAAAAAAAAAAATCGAAACAACAAAAAACTAGACTCCTTAGAACGGTCAATGCTATTCTTTAAAATCTATTATTTGGGGCGCCTGGGTGGCTCAGTCGTTAAGCTTCTGCCTTCAGCTCAGGTCATGGTCCCGGGGTGCTGGGATCGAGCCCCGCATCGGGCTCCCTGCTCAGCGAGAAGCCTGCTTCTCCCTCTCCCACCCCTGCTGCTTGTGTTCCTTCTCTCTCTGTGTCTCTCTCTGTCAAATAAATAAATAAAATCTTTAAAAAAATAAAATAAAATAAAATCTATTATTTGATTTCGGTTAACAGGTTTTTCGAAATTGAAGAACAACAGTAACTTCTGCAGGAGACAGGTTTCTAGGCAACAAAATATGGAGAATATTTAACTTATCTTGAAGTAGAGAAAACCTATATAAGTAGAAAAGCAAAGGAAGATGTTCTAAAGAAAAAAATACAGAACTGACTACACAAAAATTAAAAAAAAATACTATAACAGCATAACATAATTAAATTAAATGACACACTGATGGAACATTTTGCAGTATATAGGAAAAAGGATTAATTTTTACCATATATAAAGAATGCTTATAGATCCGTAAGTCATACCAGTAGAAAAATGGTCAAAGAACTTATATATGAAACTCACAAAAGATATAGGAGAGAGAAATAAATGTATGAAGTTTAGCTTCCCTAATAATCACAAAAACTTAACAGTAAAATATTTTTCACCCATTATTATAGGTAAAGCTTTTGATATGACTGATTCTCAGTGCTTGGAGTGGTATATTAGAGAGCTACTCTCAAAAATGCTGGTGGGAGCGAATATTTATGCAGTCACTTTACAGGACAGAGAAATAGTATGTATCAAGTCTTTTTTTTTTTTTTAAAGGTTTTATTTATTTGACAGAGAGAAACACAGCTAGAGAGGGAACACAAGCAGGGGGAATGGGAGAGGGAGAAGCAGGCTCCCCGCAGAGCAGGGAGCCTGATGCGGGGCTCCATCCCAGGACCCTGGGACCAGGACCTGAGCCGAAGGCAGATGCTTAACAACTGAGCCACCCAGGCGCCCCAGTATGTATCAAGTCTTTTTTTTTTTAAAGATTTTATTTATTTATTTGAGAGAGAGAGAATGAAAGACAGAGAGCAGGAGAGGGAGGAGGGTCAGAGGGAGAAGCAGACTCCCCGCCGAGCAGGGAGCCCGATGCGGGACTCGATCCCGGAACTCCAGGATCATGACCTGAGTCGAAGGCAGACGCTTAACCATCTGAGCCACCCAGGCGCCCCTGTATCAAGTCTTAAAGGCCTCATCCACTGACACAAAATAACTCTTCTAGAAAGTTATTCTCAGGAAATAATCATCACTGCATAAAAAGAATGCTACAAAGAAAGCTTATCACAATGTTACAGTAGTGAAGTATTGGGAGAAAATCTACATATGCAACAATAGGAAATTCTTTTTTTTTTTTTTTTACATATATATACATTTTTGTGTGTGTGAAAACATTTAAGTTCTACTCTCTCAGCATATCATATAATATGGTGTTATCAACTACAGTCACCATGTTAGACATTGGACCCTCAGACCTTTAATCACAACAGTATATATTAAAATGTGTTTTCGAAGAATATACCATTTGATTGTGAGCACTGTCACAACAGTGAAAATGGGGGAGAAAGGGATATGCATAGTAAGACAATAAAAAATACATCAAAATGTTGGCAGTGGTTTGCATGGCCTTTGGAATAGTTGGTAAATTTTATTGTTTTCTTCAGTTTTCTGCATTTTCAAAAATGTGCCAAAATTTGTATATATTATTACACCTTTACAGTCAAGGGGAGGGAAAATTTTTTTTGTTTTTTAAAGTGCTGAAAGTTAAGGAGAAAAATGGCCCACTGGACAATTTATTTTTCTCCTATGGCTAGATAATTTGTCTCTGTATATGTGCTGTGCCACACAGAACACCACAACAGCACCTGAACCCTCCAACAAATCTGGCTTCTTTCCATGGAGAGCAACTGTTCATTGTAGCACCTTAATGAATTCCAACCCTGAAAAATTATTTGTTTACCTAACACTCACGACTACCGATTGCCAAGTGTCAATAAGGAAATATAATAGTGGAACCAACTCATCTATACCTAACAGATGACAAAATAATGAGATGAACTTATTTTTTTCTTCATTACTCTTTCAATAAATGCTTATTCACAGCTCAGTTCATTGGCACTTACCTTGGCTTCCCCATCAGGTAAGAAGAGGTAGGCACCACTTTTGTCCTTTTTACTGGTGGTTCCATACCATGAAAATTGCACTTTTACTTCATGATGTTTACTGTCTTCTTTACTTATCATTTCCTAAGGATAAAAACAATGTTTAAAAGCAACTTACTATATTAAGATTTTAATGATGTTGCATCTGGTTCCATGTATATGTTGATTAAAAAAAAAACACCAAAAAACCTCAACACAGACAGAAAAATGCTAACATTCAGCCTCTAATGTTCACGATTCTTGGATGAACACCCAAAATCTTATATTTAAAAGTATACTTTTATAGCTAATACTTAGAATTTAAAACTTTCACAATAGAAACAAAAAGAACACACTTCATTAAGGAAGAAAGAGATACACAAATTAAGAGATGTGGACCAGTGCTTCTCAAACTTTCTGTACTGAAGAAGCAGGTTTATTTTTTTATTTCCAGTATGCATGGACCAATATTTTTGTGAAGTACAATAAGAGTGAATTACTAGAAAAATTAAATTTAAAGTGATATACCAAATATACACTCAAATTTTTTATTATTAGATTCAGTAGGCATAAATTTATTGTGTCATTGTGCTTTCAGAGTTTCCACAAACATTTTTCTCAACCATTACAGCTTCTATACTTATCTTGTGGACCAGTAACAGTTCACGGAGCAGCACCACCCACAGACCACCCTTGTTAGGAGCAAGTGGTCACAGTGGACCACATATATCAGATACATATAGCTCATCCATCCTTTCTCCCAGAGTATTTGCATCGACTTTCCCCCCTCTGCATACATAATCTGCACATATTATAATAAAAGTGATAAGCCTTCCATGAATTTGGAAACTATTCAGAACATACCTCCAAAAGCCCAGACTGATCAAACCGAAGTTTAACAAAGGAGTTCTCTAGAGTTATATCTTCTTCAGTACTTTTTACATTCTTCATGTTGAAAATTCCTTTATCTTTTACGTTACCATTATGCAGCACATACTCAGCTAAATGTGGGTCTGAACTTGCTGATTCCAAAATTCTATACACTTTCAGTCCGAGTGGTGGCATCTGCACTAGGAAGGAGATCTTTAAAAGACAGAGGAGAGAATTTTTTTAAAGAGAAATGCAATCTACTGAAAGAAAAGGATTTATACATCTAGTAAGAACAACAACAAAAAAACTACCGTATTTTAAAAAGAATTTAATACTCTAAAGATGTTTTGAGAATTTATGGGTAGAGTATCCACATTTCCGTTTATCCAGGGAATCTAATAACTTCAGGTTGGTAGGACTATCAAAGGCATGAATGCTTTCATTCAATATATGAAATTATACGAGCAACCTCAATTGTCCTCTGGTGCTCTTAATGGATGCTCAGAGGAGAAAATGCTTCATGAAGGTAGGAGCTTTAGGTGAACAACAATTTTTCCTAATTATCAGGACCCTTTTTATACTATGGTTTCAAGTACATTAAAAATAAAAGTGGTAAATGTAATACTATAAATATTAGGCAGGCTAACAGTGGCCATCGAATGCCTGGGGTCCAGCAGACAATGCACAAAGCACAGAGGATGCACACACACTGTAAGTCGTGACCTCTGCCTTCTAGGAGCTATTCCTCCCTTTTCTAGATAGGCTGTTTCCTGTAACATCTGACCAAAACTTCTATTATCTTCTCCTTTCTAACTAAAGGATTATGAATTTATGAAAGCAGCCAGCGATGGCTTTTAACAAGCAAAGTAATTCTCATTTAGAGTTCCTAGCTTTTGGCTGCGTCTTCAGAAGTACAGTTTAATTTGCACTCGAGACTCCAAGAATTCAACTTTTCTAGTGATGCGGGGGTCCAGTTTAATATTACTTTAAGAAATTTTCTCCAAAAATGTCTATTACTTCAGGCCAGGCTTTCCACAGTTGTATCTCAGGTAAAAAGCACCTTCCTCTATTTTAGGAAGTCCTTCTTTTATGGTGTGTCACGTCACCTTTGCAATGAAACGCTGAAAGGACCTAAGTTATTTAGAAAAGGTGTTATTCATCTCAACTTCAGTGTGCATAATTGTTACTGAATTGAGTTAAACAAAGAATTTCAAAATTTTTTAGGTAATGATGACTTCATTACTTCAGGAAAAAGTTCCAATACTTACAAAGATATACAATATACATGCTAATAACATACTAATAATAACATGTGATATACACACTAAAGAAGATATTAGTATTCTAGGAAACACAGGATCTCTTTTCCTTTAGTGTCATTTAACTGGTCAGTTAAATCCCCTGGTATCCACAACTTTAACCACTTCACATACACCAATGTGATGACTCAAAGGGAGCAGGGATACATATATAAACTACATACTGGCTATGCTTTTTTAATGGTGACTCTTTAAGTTCTATGGCGAAAACGTACCTCATAGGCTGTCTGTGAAATAGTAGTTGCTGTATTCCAAACTGCACTCATCTGAATTTCCACAGGCTTTCTGGAAGCAGAAGACACTTGTGCTGTGGGGGAACTCACATAGACTGAGACCACTGAGATTCGGTCTTGTTCTGAAGGATTACAGACCACAAGATACCTGCAAAAACGGCTGCTTCACTACTCGGGTCTTAAAACAGTATTTCTACTTCTTTTACACTATGTGTAAAGACTCAGCTTGTAGACATAGAGTCAACACACGGAGAGGACTTATAAGGAACACATTCTGGTAAAATTTTTGGAGAACACGCAATTTCATCACAAATAACACACACTACAAAGGGTAATGAAATAATGATTCACTTTCTAAGAATAAAATGTTATACAAATGGAAGACATTAATAGAACTATAATAAAGTTATTTCCATGGCCCAGAAAATGACCTATATAACACATGGTTTTATTAGCCTTTCTAAAATAATCAGCTTGATCCAACTAATCTCCTGATCCCTGCCTAAGCTCGCTGAGTAAGAAAACACATACATTGCCTATTTGTACTTTAGCCACAATTAATTTCAATTAAAATCCTGACATTCATTTTAGACCACTAAAAGACAACAAAAATGTATGGCTATCCATGCAGAATCACACATTTATTTTATATACATGGGGTCCTTATTCCCCAAGAGAGTTGGTTCTGGAAAAAAGATCATTTCAAGTAGCTCCACTTAAAAAGGGTGTTAAAATTTTATACAAATAGTGCTAAAAAAGATTTGACTGGGCCTAGCTAGAAAAAGGACAACACACACTATTAAAATAAGTTTAGACAATTATTTAAAACTACATGCAATTCTTAGAATGAGCAAAAAAATGAATGAACTGGAGTTTCTGGCAGACTTTTTCCAACAATATTTTATATTAGCACTTTATGACACCTTCACGCATTTAATTTTTATAGGATGGTTTTAAACATAACTACATTTGTAAACAATATTCAAGGACTTCATCATTTTTCCTAAAGTCCTCTTCTTAATTTCTTTGATATTCAAAGAATTCTTAGTTGGAGATCCTCACTGTTTCATGGCTTTGCCTGTGAGCAGAAATGTTCTAGACCATCATATCACAGACTTCATGAAACAGAGTCTTTGAAAGATTTATGATTTTACTTTATGATCAATTCGAATCAGATTATCTTCAAATAAATCAAAAGATATTTCAAAGAGGATGTTTGAATAATATAACTCACTGATTCATTAGTGAATATTTTCTTGATTGAAATATTTTGGTTTCCTATACAATTTTGTAACTGCAGGACCACAGAACTGAATAGTCAAATAGCAACCCCATCTCCCCCTGACCCATAGCAGCTACATCAAAGATGTCAGACACCAGCTAGTATTGTGTATTTAGTGCATTAGAAAGCGTAGTCATGCTCTTTTATTCTACGTGTGTTCTGTGTATTTCAATTGCATCGCAAATCGCATAAGAAGTAAAACTAATACTTGCAGTGGTCAAAACTAAAGTGAAGGACAACAGGAAAACACAAAAGAAAAGAGCGAGCATGTAGCATAAAATCTATAAAATGTTTGACTTATAAAGGGTTTATCGGGAGAAGCTCTTATGATAGAAATGGTATTCTGAGATACCAAAAGCGACAACACAGCAATAAAAATGTCTCTAATTCCTAATGGCTTATAGTATGCATCAGGATCACACAACCTAGCTTACACCACTTATGTTCACCGAGATTCCATAGATGTGCGAAAGAAGAGTGGCTGAAGCTGTGTAGTCAAAAACGTATTTACAAAGGACACTGAAGTCTTGACATACTGGGTAAAACCCTATTTTATCCACAGAAGCAATTCTAAAGAATAGTGAGGGCAATGCTAACAGACTTACCTGAAGGATCTGCCAACCTATTGGTGCCCTCCTACTGCCCTCTACCAGAGCTTACGTGTCACCTGACTTGTCCCATCACAAACACACCTGGAGAATCACAACTGCCAGGATTCATTGTTACCAGCAAGACAATACTATATTCCTAATGTGCAACGTGGAGAAGAAAAACAGTTGAGGATCACCTATCCTCAGCACCAAAGATGTTTAAGCCAGCATCCCAGAAATGAGTGATTTACTGCTTAACCCCATGTTCCCAGAGGCTTAGAGATAATATGGTCTGAAGACTCGGGCCAGTATCCTGATTCTGCAGAAGCCCTGAGGCACATCCAGGTACTGAGCCTAGAATTCCTACTGGCAGGTTTGTTGGATGCTCTACTACACAGGTCTAGTCATAAGGGCTCTGATAATAAAATGTAACATGTGCCCAACCAATAAATTAGGTAATAAGCATCCAGAACACAGATTCCTTCCCGTGTCCCATAGGGGAAAAAGATTCACATTTAAAGCAGATAATAATTTTAACCATACATTTAGTTTTATATAATATTAAATCACTTTTTATAATAAGCTGTGAACTAGGTTCTGTTTTGTTTCATTTTAGTAGCTAATTAGTATGAGTCCTAATTAGTATGTGACTCTGACACACACATTAGTATGTGATCCCGACTTTTTCAGGATCGGGATACCTTCACTAAAATCCTTTTCCTTGTTCCTCTTGTAGTGCATGCTTTATTAATCTGCATTTAGAAGGAAAAAAAAATCTGGTTCAGAAGAACAGAAGACTTTGAAATACGCCATATCACTTCAGTCTATGCTGTGAACTGCTTTGAGTTAATTAGCTCTGTCTCAGCAATTTCAGAAGACATGATGGACACGGGGAGGAAAGAAGAGAGAGAACAGAGGACTGAGTGTGCAAGAAACCAGAAAACAAAACAAAACAGAACAGCTAAGGACTCTCATTTAATCATCACTTCCCCCCTGCCCAACCCTAATACAAATCACTTTTTAAAATGACTTGTAGTCCAGATATTTACTTTCTCTCTTTCATGGTGCATTACACAGTTCCAACTAACGGGGGGAAAACCTCTGGCATTACAGCAATAACAGAAGAGGATCATTTAAGATTTGCATTACCTGGCAGATACAGCAAAACTAACGTCAGCTTTTCTTTGCCACTATCTCATCTCCTTTCCCAAGTTTTTCTTAGGTTCTACCAAGTTATGCATTTCCAAATATCATAACTGGAAATGATTATAATCCTTCCCAGATTACAGTTGGTAGTCCCCATGCTAACTCTGCCTTCACAGTGTAACAAAATATCTCATCATAATCCAACACACAGAGGGCACACATTTTTCCTCTCCATCTTCTGCACTCTCCCAATTATGATCCTTGATGAGGTAATTGCAAGATGTTGGAAGCAACAAACAAAATCGCTTTGATTTCATTAGACAAACCACACAACTAAAACACCTTGTATAAACTTAATTCACTGTATAATAATCTGACAACAAACTAGAACCACACAGCTAGTTAAGAAAGTTTGATTTAAAGTATAAACAATAAAAAGGCAATTAAAACACAGACTAACCAGGCAATTTAGCAGGTGTTCACTGAACACATAACTACTTTGCCATTGCTTTTCAAGAAATAAAACTTAAAACTATCATTTTAAATGCAGTCTGTTCAGCCACTTCCACAGATAAAATCTAAAGCTAATAAAATCTAAAATAATTTTGTACCTAGGAACAAAATCACAGTAGACTAATTATAAGGGCCTGGGAAGGAAGATTCTTTTCAAGTTCACATAAAATTGATGAAAAGAATGATTTAAGATATCATGCCCTGAAAGCACTAAGGAGACAAACTCTGACCACGTTGTAAATCTTTCAGAAATCAGTATGTGAGAATGATGGTCGCCTACTGATAAATATTTTCTTCAAACTTCTAGGTGACAGTAAAAATGTATATATAATAAATACAGTTATATTATTTAAAGCTGCCTATCATAAACTTTAAACTGCCTAACACAAAACCATAAAAAGTATTTTTTCAGGAGGTGCAAGAAAGGAATAAGAATTTCTTTTTTAATTCTGATAACGAGGAAGCCTAATGAATATTCAAGAAGCTAGATCACTAGTAGACAAGCAGAATCAAGGAAAGGACTCTTATAAAGAAGAAAAGTTAGCACTTAAATACCTCTGTGCTTCGGGAATGTGGTACAGAGGGTGAAAAGTCAGCACCAGTTGACTTGCAAAAATTTCTTGAAAGACAGACATTTTTCAGTTTTTGGAAGGGATGGGAAGCTGGACAAAGAGGAAAAGTTGAGGCACTTAAGCATGATGCTAGTAACAATCCAATGCAAGTCAGAAGAGTTATGGTGCTTTCTCCTGTACTGTGCCTTTATTAGGGAATTTGCTAATTACTTTAAACTAATTATTTCATAATTCTTCCAAACCTTTATTATATAGCTCTACAGTCTCTATCTGCAAAATCTGAAAAATTCTGAAAATCAGGTTTTTTCAAAACTCATTTGGTGGCAAAACCTAAACTGAACTGACATGAAGCCACATAAAATTATTTATTCCACTTGATCTTTTAATATTCAGAAATTTTAAATTATTTAATGAGCCCTGTCCCAGACTGAAATATTTATGTAATAATATGCCATATATGCATATTATGTTCCTAGAAAATAAAAATTCTGAATTCACAAAAGATTTCAGGTAAAGGATTGAGGATTTTATTTAAAGGTAGGCTATACAAGCAGTCCAAGGCATAGACTTCTTATAGAAGACACCCTATCTGTGGTTCTGAACAAGAAAGAAAAAGAAAAAAACAAAAAACAAACAAACAAAAAAAAACACAAGAAATGAAAGGGGAAGGAGAACATGAACATATCCCAGCACAGTGCGACAAAGGCAGGAACACAAAATAAATCTGTCACTGAATGGCTGACTATCTGAACCAAGGAATAAGTATCTTTTAACATGACCCTAAATAGGTCACTAAGAAACAGTAAACATTTAAGAATATTTTCTTTATATATGAATACCCCAAATCCCAACAGGACATATATGCTTTTACTTTATCTCTATCCCAATTCTTAATTTTACAATATCTAATTATGTTTTGGTTTTAGAATAAATGGAAAATCTGTTTCTTTAATAATTGTGTTAGATATGATTTTACTACCTAACTGGTAGGAGAGTCTTGAGAACAGGATTTTAAGAAGCTTCTAGCATCCAGGACTGATTTATTCAGCACAGACCTGTTTCCACAGTGTGCAGAATACAACTCCAGTCTGAGAGGAAGAGGGCAGGGAAGAGTAGTCCATGATCAGAAAATATGGTAGCTGGCCTGAGTCGTCTAGTTAATGAACCTAATGAGTAGATAATGCTAGTTGCCTACCCAATAGCCATTCCCATATTCTCCTTTCCTGACAGAAACTCAATTTTACTCAGGAAGACAGTAATCGTACCTTTAAAAAAAAAAAAAGCCCTTGATTCTCCATGCTTGTGGCTACGTGACACAGTTCTGGCCAATGAAATATAATTAGAATTCAGCAAGTGGAGCTTCCCAGAGAATTATTGTATCCTCAATTTAATAAAAGTCAGCAGACTCAAGTGGCATAACTTTCATCCTTTGCTCCTCCTACCCCTTCCTGGCTGGAACACAATGCAATGTCTGGAGAACCAGGCACAATCTTGAAACCATGAGAACCACCACAGGCTAATGCAGAGCTGAGAGGTAAAAGGGGCCTGGTCCTTTCATGACCTCATGGAACACATCACAAGGCCTGGACTACCTACTACTTTGAAACTTGGTTTCTTGGGAAGCCAATGTAGCACGCTTTTTGTTACATGCAGTTGAATGCAATCTGAAGCGAAACACTATACCCACAACAAATTATACTGAAGTACCCAAAACTCCTATTGATCTTAAAAGAAGGTAATACTGAATGCAAGATGATTCTCCTAAAGCAAAAATTTTCCCATAAAGATTGATCACTACAAACATACTTTTCCTCAGAGGGATGCTTAGTTTTAAATCTGTCCTTAACTGCCTATCAATTACTACACGTAACTTCTCATAATTGTCACCTTCTCTACCACAATTTTTAATGATCAATCAGCAAACATCTCTTGTATACCAAGTACTTCTTATTTCATTCAACCATTCATAACTTCTTTAATTCAGGCGAGTCTTCTTTATTTTCTCCATGGAATGTGAAAGGCAGATTTCATAAAAACTTAAGCTAAGCCTCAGAATTTACCAATCCTATGCTCTTTATTACAAAATACATGCTAGCACAGGCATCTCCTTTAACTTTATATAGAATTTTATGAACATAGTTTATTTGACCAATTCCTCGATGGTTATTATTGAACATTTAAGTCTTTTAAAGTATTTTTTCAGATGATAAAGCTGAGAGAAAGGTTTTGCCCACAGTTCTCTTCATCTCTACACAGGATCGATTTTTTCCAGTGCAATGCCTAGTTTGAACGCTCCTGGCACGTATTACTGGGTTACTTTCTAGACAGACTGCTAGGTGTCATGTAAGAATGATGAATAAGACCCAACCTATGCCTTCACGGGGTTTATAGCAAGCATCTTCATAGGAATATTATACATGTGCTATGTGGGACAACAGTGGTTAGACACACAGTCCCATGGGAGCATACAAGAACGACACCTAATATGACTCAAGTATACTGGAAAAAGTTTCCAGAGAATGTAACACTTAAGCTGAGTCCTAAACGATAACCAGGGGTCAATCAGGCAAAGAGAGTGTGTGTGTGTGTGTGTGCTTGCGTGCCTGGGGATGTGCTGGTAGGGGGTTTTTGTTTTGTTTCCAGGCAGCAAAGGTCTAGAAGTAAGAGAACATGGTATGTTAAGAGAATTGATAGTTGAAGGGCTGAAACACAGAGTGCAGGCTGGGGTAATGTGAAAGATGATGCTAGAGAAACCAAAATGTAGACACATAATTCAAGTTAAAGAGTCTGTAAGTTTAGCCTTAGGGCAGTGGGCAAAAGAAGAGTTTTGAGCAGCTGAAACATCATGGCTAGTATCCGTTAAATGCCTACTAAGTACCAGATTCTACACTATAAAATTCATATACGTAACCTTATTTAATTCCTCCAACAAATGTATGAGGGAGGGACGGACACCTGTTACAGGAGTGTCGCCATCACTCAGGGGAGAGACAGTAGCAACCTAAAGGAGGGCACTGGTACTGAAGTTAAGGAGAAGCGGACAAAACTGTGATACGTTTAGGAAGTAGAATGAAAAGACCTGGTATTTGTTTGGGTACAAGGAGAAAGTGAAAGAGACAGAGATGAGCAGGGACTGAAGGGGACACTAATGAAAAACTGCAATGCATGATCACTCAAAAATTGAGGCCCAGGTAACTGGATGATGCTGCTGAAATTTTATTAAGGAGCTCAGGACCACAGAATATTTGAGTAGAGAGTAGGAATCCGGTTTTATTTTTAATTTAAAAAATTTTTTTAAGAAAAGATTTTATTTATTTGACAGAGAGAGAGCACACACACACACACACACACACAAGCAGAGGGAGAGGGAGAAGCAGGCTTCCTGCTGAGCAGGGAGCCCAATGTGGGGCTTGATCCCAGGACCTTGGGATCATGACCTGAGCCCAAGGCAGACGCTTAATGACTGAGGCACCCAGGCGCCCCAGGAGTTCAGTTTTATACGCACTGAAATGGAGGTACAGGTGGACCATCCCGATGGAGCTACCTATCTGGCCTGTGGGCAGAACTTGGCCAACTTTTCTCAGAAGAGATATGGATGTGGTGAGTCACCAGTACATGGACAATAAATCAAGGCAACTGAGTAGGAAATATCACTCTCACCAGGAGCTTTTATCTTTTAAATCTTCCTGAGGCAAAACAATTACTTATTTAAGATCTCTTATATGCTCTTGACTCTCCACCTCTTTTAGATGTTAACATAATCTGAAGTCACAGATCTATATTCCTGTAGCTTTTTCTACAGTACATACCTAGCTTCAGTTCCGGTAACCAAATTTCCAGTCATGATCTGCATTTCACGATGTCTCATTATTTTCAAGGCCTTCTTACTTTTGATTCAAATATTAGTCAGCTGAGTTGACTTTATCAAGAAAATATTCAAAAAGAAGAGTACCCATGGTTCATTTTGTGTTTTCATATTTGAAAATGTCTTTTTTTGTTGCTTTCACATACAAAAGATAACTGTGAGTATAAAATGATTTAAAAACTCTATAGTCTTCTCATTACAGAGAAGAAACCTAAGTCTGTTTAGCTTTTGTTCCATATTACACAGTATATATCTTTCTGCTTGGGTACTTCTACAATATGTCCCTTTCCTTTTAATTGGACTAAGTTACCAAGACATAACAGGAGTGACCCTCTTTTCATTTGTATTACCCAGAACTTAACCCTTTTATCTATAAAGTCAGACCTTCTCAGCTCAGAAAACTTTCCATCAGTTCTGTCTTTGATCATTGTCTCTGCTCCATTTTTTTCTCCTGAAGAAAATCACTGTCTTTTGTTTAAATCTTACCCTGCATACCAATCATCTTCTCTCCTGTTGTTTCCACTCCTCTTCCTTTTCTCTGCATTCTTGCAAAGCATCTCATGGGTTTTTTTCTTTCGTGTCACTGGACACTCTTTCACAATGTCGGCCTCACTCTTCAGTATCACTTGTAAAGATGCTCACTCATCGCGCCCCCACCAATAACCTTCCCTTTTGTCCCTTCCCCGTATCATCTCACCAGTTTTTCATCTCGGCTCTTTGTTTCCCGTTTCAGATTTCTTAGAGATCATGACTCAAATTTTTTGAGAACTCCAAAGAGGTTTTTTTGTAATGTTTTCCTGGTCTCTGTAATAAATCATTTTAAAAGGTAAATTGTTCTTCTGAGTCTTCATGTAGCGCTACTTTCTGTCGTTCTGTAGAGCCTTTGCAAAGGTTTGCTAGGATAACTTTCCCTTTACTTACCCTCACAGAAGCAGATATCCAGACCCTGTGTATGCTAAAGGTACTCTTGGTCTTTATTTTGGCATTAAAGCCCTCTCTTACCTAGAGTTAGTTTATTTGACGAGTATTTGGCAAGGGATTCAAAAGCAAGGGATTTGCCAGGGGATTCAAAAGCAAGGTAGTTCCCTGCCATCATGGAGCTAATATTTTAGCAAGGGAGACAGACAGCAAGAAATAAATAAATTAAATAACCAGTTTGTTAATAATGCCTAAAGGAGGGGAAGAAAAATGCAGTGATGGAGAAGAGTAAGTTATATAATATATAAAATATATAATAAGGAATGTAAGTCCACATGCATAGAGCCAGCCTGATTGCAAAGGTCCAAAGGGCTACCATCCAAGGTGGCTATGCCTGTATATTCATTGTTTTATGCCAACTCTGGTGAACAAATGGAGGGATTCTTTCTTCAGCAAAGACTATCATGGGTATCCTTCTGGCCCATGCCACTGTCAATAGTAATTTCCTTGAACGGATACTTCCCTAGGTCAGTGCTCTACCATCAGTTCCCCACTTGTTTCTGCCTATTTTATTTCTTTTTTTTTTTATTTCATTATGTAATGTTAATCACCATACATTACATCATTAGTTTTTGATGTAGCATTCCACGATTCATTATTTGCGTATTAACACCCAGTGCTCCATTCAGTACGTGCCCTCTTTAATACCCATCACCAGGCTAACCCATTCTCCCACCTCCCTCCCCTCTAGAACCCTCAGTTTGTTTCTTAGAGTCCATAGTCTCTCATGGTTCATCTCCCCCTCCGGTTCCCCCCTCCCCCTTCATTTTTCCCTTCCTTCTATCTTTTCTCTCTCTCTCTTTTTTTAACATATAATGTATTATTTGTTCCAGAGGTACAGGTCTGTGATTCAACAGCCTTACACAATTCACAGCGCTCACCATAGCACATACCCTCCACAATGTTTATCACCCAGCCCCCCATCCCTCCCACCCCTCACCACTCCAGCAAACCTCAGTTTGTTTCCTGAGATTAAGAATTCCTCATATCAGTGAGATCATATGATACATGTCTTTCTCTGATTGACTTATTTCGCTTAGCATAATACCCTCTGGTTCCATCCACGTCGTTGCAAATGGCAAGATATTTTTTTTGATGGCTGCATAATATTCCATTGTGTGTGTGTATGTGTGTATATGTGTGTGTGTGTATATACACACACACACACACACATATATACCATTTCTTCTTTAACCATTCATCTATTGATGGACATCTTGGCTCCTTCCATAGTTTGGTTATTGTGGACACTGCTGCTATAAACATCCGGGTGCACGTACCCCTTCGGATCACCTCATTTGTATCTTTGGGGTAAATACCCAGTAGTGCAATTGCTGGGTCGTACGGCAGCTCTATTTTCAACTTTTTGAAGAACCTCCATACTGTTTTCCAGAGTGGCTGCACCTGCCTATTTTATTTCTGTCAGATTCAGTCTCCAAATTGGTTGTGAAATACAGACACAATGGAAGCCCTCTTTTAAGTGTGATTAAGGCTGGCAATAGACCTATTAACTGAAAGAGATAAAGTTGACTTGAAAGTTAAAGTTTAAGTAGTACAATTTTAAGTTACACACATATGACTTAATAATTCATGTTTTCATATATGTTTTATATATACTTATATATATATAACATTTCCTAATCTATTGATATTAAGAGCAAAGCTTCTGGTTTAACTATGGGACCACTAACTGGAGTCCTGTGTCATATTTTCTGCATAACCATGCATGTGATTAATCATGTATGGTTTCCAGATTAGGTTTTTCTAAAGCAGACCAAGAATTTCACCACTTGAAAAAATATTAAGCCATATGAGTACAGACTGCTTCTACATCTTTATGACTTCTTCCCAATTTTTTTTAGGCATCTCACCAGTGACTCACATTTGTTGAAAATTTCTAAAGAACCCAACTTCATTTAAAAAAAAAACAATCTTTTGTATAATTCATCAGTTCAATAAAAATTAATCAAATTGTGTAAGAAAAATAACAAGAACAACTGATCTGGGAATAAATAATTGTTTCATGATAATCATACAATTCAATGGAAAGACCAGAGGGAGAGAATTGTACCAGTTTCCCTAGCTAGTGGCCTGTTAGGGACAAGGTCAGGCTATCATGGGCACAGAAAAGGAATGGAGTGAATCAGTTGATCTAGTTGGCCAATTAAATGGAGATTGGTTAACAGAAATCTTAGGAAGAGAGAATGAAAAGAATAGTTACTTTATCTCCTTAACAGCCTCAAAAAAGTAGCCCTGTCCCTGTATTAAAATATTAGTTCTCTGTTCTAGGTGGTAGGTACACAAATTTCAAAGCTTTGGGGGTAGACATTATAAAAAGGAAAAGGAATCAATCTCCACACCTGCTTCTAGAGACCTGCAATGTAGCTATTATTTCTAACTGTTTACCACTGGTCAGTGAGTAATTGTATTTTCCAGTCCAGTTGATCAACTTTATAGTTTGTGGATATCTTAAATTGTGGCAATAGGCTGACTGTCAAACCAAGATTTGGTGTTCCTCTGATTGTTGATCATCATCTTTGTTTTCGTGAGTTTTAATAGGAAATTGAGAGAGTCAGTCTCAGAGTCCCTAGTCTGCCATCACATAAAACAAAGTGTCAACTTTTTTGTTTTTTCATAGAATAGGCGTTATTCATCTAAGTCAATGTAAGGCTGAAACAGTATTTCTGGAATTAATACTCATCATTTCTGATATCATAAAATAAATAGAAATGTTAAGGGTAGGGAGACTGTTGTGGGAAAGGTAGGGCCTTTTCTATTCTCTCCCCCAGAGACCTTTATATCTCCTTGGAAAAAGTCAGGCAAAAGACAAGCCTGCGAATGACCGATTAAGAATGGCAAACACCAGATAAGATTATTTGATGTTGTGATCCAGACATGATTGCTCTAAAACTAGTTATAACATAAAATTAACTAATATATCATGTTGAAAGTATCCCCAACTCCCTAGGAAGTTTTTGGTTACTTAAAGTAATGTACTATATTCTACTCAAGTCTTTTGGGTGAGACATCCTTTCTAAAAATATCCCACATTACACACAGGCTGAAACGTGTTTCTGGATAATTGGAGAACCGGTCACAATCTATATCTTGAAACAAGTCAAAATGAATAAAATGTAACTCAGATGCAACATAGATGAAAACACACAAACACCTTTCACAAGCAAGAAATACTTAAACAAAAAAGCATCTCAGAGGAGAGTTTAGGAACGCCTTCAAAACCAGTAATGAGCATTAACTCTTAAATAGACTATGCTATTAATACCCAGACAGACCTCTACTAGACTAGAACTCAGTTTTTTATTTTTAAGAGTCTCCAGTACTCTCAGTTAACAATTGCCCCATTAAAGGAAAAGTTCTAAAGTCTCTCATAATAACAGAACCTGCAGAGGATCCAGAGAGTCAAATCCTAGTCAAATCATGTATTCTATTATTACTTTAAATTCCCTTGGGATAATGTTAAAAGGCAGCCCTTCATTATCAAGGACAGAAACCCTCAATCTCTGTGACTTTGTACATTTGTTTTTCTGCTAACTAATGTGAAGACATTTCTGTACTAGTTTTCTAGTGCATGACAAGATTTGAGCTCACACTGTTACGATCCATGAGCAATAAAGCACAGTTCTTACACTACTCATCACAGTTATCACTGCTAACACTGTTCCAGCTCCCCCAAGAAAAACCACCAGGTACAAAGTAAGGTGCATCGTGACGTTCACAGCTCTCTCAGGAGACGCCACGTGCTCAGATTAGAACCACTTTCGTTCAAGTAGCGGAATCTCAGCTCAGTTCTTGAGCTATAAATGACTCTACCAGGTCTATATTATAATAAATAACACTGCCAGAATCTGAATGGTGAGAATTCCATTTCCCTAGAAATTCCACTCCAAACAATAACTGTACGGCTGTGAATTTGGTTACTTCATTTAAAACTTACGTTTAAACAACTGGTAGGAAGATTAGATACAGTGTGATTTGGTCTAAAAATACACTGATGATATGGTAACAGATGAAAAAATGATTTAAAGTCTTGAATGCCATTACACTAATAGATAATTACTGTGAGAAGAATGGTTTGTGATAACAACATTAAAAACACAAAATGCAGAATCAGGCAAATACTCTAAGTCAGCAACAACAGAAAGTCTTGTGTGTAAAAACTGATCTGATCAGCAATGTCCACAGTACCCAAAACACGGAAAGAGCCCCAATGTCCACTCACTGATGAATGAATAAAGAAGATGTGTATGTATATATACATACATACACACAGTGGAATATTACTCAGCCATCAAAAAGAATGAAATCTTGCCATTTGCAACAATGTGGATGGAACTAGAGTGTATTACGCTAAGTGAAATAAGTTAGTCAGAGAAAGACAAATACCATGATTTTACTAATATCTAGAATTTAAGAAACAAAACTGATGAACATAGGGGAAGGGAAGGAAAAATAAAATAAGATAAAAACAGAGAAGGAGGCAAGTCACACGAGATGCTTAACTACCGGGAACAAACTGAGGGTTGCTGGAGGGGACGTGGGGGGGATGGGGTAACTGTGTGATGGGCATTAAAGAGGGCACTTGATGTAATGAGCATTGGGTGTTATAGGCAACTGATCAATCACTAAATACTACCTCTGAAACTAATAATAAACTGTATGTTAACTAACTTCAATTTAAATAAAATCTAAAAAAGAAAAAAAGTCATCTGATCAAGTCAACTCATTTAGATATTTGGGAGTATCTTTTGAACCCACCCATTCTAAAGAGCCTTCAAGAAAGCAATCTCAACAAAGGTAATTCTGTAAGAATGCAATGATGCTGAGAGGCAACCTAAAATTTTTCAGGTCCCATGGTATGAAACTCTATAATCTCCAATGAACAGTTATCCAAATGTTGAGCAAATTCAAAGCTTTGAGTTGTTATTTATTTTTGCTTGTAGTATTATTTAGTGTATTCAGAAGCCCTCTGGCATCCAAACTCCAAATACTAGATGAAAGAACTATTTGGAGAGAAGATATACCAGGATACCACATCTTCACGTAGAATGTCTACGCATATCTGGTGTCTGAAGTTTAATAGACTCTTCAATCAGTAATTAATTGTATTTCAACAAGTCTTTATTCAATTCTTACTATGTTGACTGCAATTCCACAGGCATGGTGGGAGAAATAAATAAAAGAAATAGTTCCTACTGTCAAGGAGTTTACAGTCTAGCAGAATTAACTTCACATAATTATTATACTGAGAGAAATAAGAAAACATCAATTCCCAGTTACATGATTGAGTCATTTTGGATCTGATTTAGATGAAAATTTGAGGCCAGTACCATAATGGGATGGCACTTTGGCATCATGGGAGGAGGTGGAATATTGTGCACATGGTGAATTGTATGTGAATTGTAGTGGCCAGTGGATAAACTGTGGTAGACCGTCTCCAAAGATGACTGCCATCATTCCCTTCAAGTCATGGAGAATAATTCCCTCCCCCTGAATCTTGGCTGACGCTAGTGACTTGCTTCACTAAGAATGTAGTGGAAAGGACCTTCTAGGAGTTCTGAGGCTAGGTCCTAGAAGCCTTGCTGCTTCCACCCAGGTGTCTTTCTTGCGTTCCGCTATGGGTAGATTCCTGTGACAACTACATGCAATAAATTAGGGGCAGAGAGAAACTGAAGACAGAAGAGCAGGAAGTCATTGCAGTAGTTCAAGTAAAACATTTAAAAAAAAAATCATAATAGAGGCCTTAAAACCAGAAAGTAATAGGAAGACAGGAGACGAAGAATGTCAGAGATGAGCAGAGGGGAAAATCCAAAACACTTTCCAGCTGATGAAACTTAAAAGAACAAGAAAAGGTAGAAGTCAAAGTGGGTTCTAGAGGCTAGAAAATTTATGACTTGTTCAGGGTGTCCTAACTCTTAACTCTTAATTGTACCTGCTTTCCATATAAAGACTATTTTTCAGCACCTAGACAACCAAAAAGAGAATGATGCTATTAATAAAGATTAGGATCCAAAAAGAAAGCACACGTGGAGAAAACAAGAGGAAATTAAATTAGAGGTGCTGGACAGCCATCCAGGAAGAACCATTACAACAAGCACATGACAATGGAGGTACTGAGTGCCTTTTCTGGAACTGAGTAATTTTAATATCTGTTTGATACTCTAAAGTCACCCAAGCCCCAAAAACAAGGACTTCTTTTGTGTCTCCACATGGTTGGTGGTTTCATTTGAAGTTAATCCCTTCTTTTTTCTGGCCAAAAATCCCTTACCAATAAATGCCTTGTTAAACATTAAAAGCACTTAATGGTAAATTTGTAATGGGTTTGAATAAATTGCTCTCAAACTAAAAGTTTTCTACTTGAAAAGTTAAATTTTCAGATTTACAGAAGTTTCAGATTTTAGTTGTATACTCCATGGCATTTCAAATTATCCACATTTAAAAAACAAAGTTCCTTCACACGTTGTCAAAACACATGATTTGGCGTCCTGGGCTGCGGTGATATTTGCTTCCATCCTGCCTCAAGTACTAAACACTGAAAGGAGACTGAAATCCCTGCCTGTCCTAGGAGTTTACCTTCCATCCTCTATGTCCTCCACGTCCCTAATCCTGTAAATCTTTGTACTACAGTTTTTTTTTTTTTACAATTGGGCCTTGGAGGAAAAGAAACACCTCGGTACATTAAAGGATTATTTAAGGCTAGAAAATTTATGACTTGTTCAGGGTGCCCTAACTTTTAACTCTCAATTATACCTTCTTTCCACATAAAGACTATGAATGCATATACTATAGAGCTTACCCAACCTTGTGAACTCAATCAGGCTCACAGATATGTACCACATCCCCATGAGCAGATTAGCCACTCCTTTTTAAAGACTCCCAAACTAACTTATGTTAGGTTATAGCTATAACTAATGTTGCCAAACAGCATGATCAAATTCATTTACATGTATTATTGAAATTGTGTGAGTTAGGGGCACCTGGCTGGCTCAGTCATTAAGTGTCCGCCTTTGGCTTGGGTTGTGATCCCAGGGTCCTGGGATTGAGCCCCACATCGGGCTCCCTGCTCAGCGGGAGGCCTGCTTCTCCCTCTCCCACTCTCTCTGCTTGTGTTCCCTGTCTTGCTGTGTCTCTCTCTGTCAAATAAATAAAAACTTAAAAAAAAAATAGCTATGAAATTGTGTGAGTTAGATCAGTATTTCTCAGACTTTTCACATAACTCCTTAAAGACTCTTTAGACATTTTTTGTTAATCATCCCCCCATACAATTTTAATACACTTAAAAGTATATCTGTTATTGTACTATTGAGTACTATTTTTATGCTTTATATATTTAAAAAAATACTTTTTTTCAAACTCCCCAAGAACCAATTTTTACCCTCCTAAGGAGGATGTCTCTCTCACTGAGAATGCATGTTTTATTTAGATTAATAAATTGTTGCTCAAACAAGAATTATTCTTATCGCCAAAATAATGCTAAGCCTTAGATCATTATATAGGGACTCATGAAGAACATGAGAAAGACTCATGACCATACTCCTGAAACTTTCAACTTCAAGACTGAGAAGTGCAATGATATCACTTTCAGTATCTGCTAAATAAAACTATGAAATTCTTCCATTTTAAAGGCCACTGTCATTCCTCCATTCTTCTCTGATTTTGTTGAGAGATCAGCTCAGATTATTTGTGGCTAACAAGTAAAATATAGATTTTAAAACCAGAAGTATAAGTAGTTCTATTCATGAGGTCCTCAAGTACAAAACAGATAATAAAGATACAAATAAGAACTTGACAATCCTAAGTACTCCCAATTCACCTAACTACAGAAACAGTAGTAGCACTGACATTTGGTAGAAAAGAACTGTGAAGGAGTAATATTAAGATGAAGAACACTATTTAAATACAAACTGTTTAAAAGGAAATATCAGAAAGCAATCATTTTACTAATAGTCCCCAAAATGCTATTTACGTTGATGTATAATTAAAACTCCTCAATATTAAAGCTCAAAATATATTTCTTCTTAGTTAATACACCTGGATCTCCTTTCTTCCTCCAGCATAAGTAGAGCTAAAATACCACTTACTCCTGGCTAAAGCAAGGACAATAGAGGAAGAAGAAAAGCCATAGGGTTTGTAACCCATTAGGGCTCCATCCCACCCACCCTACCATTCACCCAGAGGAAGACTAATGGGGTGGGGAAGGGGCATAAATTATTTATAGCAAGCATAAGGCATTCTTACAGTCAGCAGAAACAAAGATCTTCCCCTACCAAAATAGAAAAAGGGGGATTATGCCTAATACCAGAGTTTATTAGGGGCAAAATAGTTAAGGAACAGCCACACAACCTCAACTACATCAAAATATTACATATTTTAAGACAAAGAAAACATTTTGTAATGGGAGTATCATTACTCTCTTATGACTTGGCAACCTGAAAGCTGTTAAGCCTGCAACAGGACTTCAAAGTTGAGACTTAAACTGTCTTTTCCAGTTAATCCCTTCTTTTTCTGGCCAAAAGAAAGAAATGTAGGATTTCTTTACCATTACTTTAGTGATACTTTAGTGTTACTAAAAAATACCTGTCTTCTTGTTCTAAGGTATGAGCTGTATACATTTTTAAGTCTCTACTTCCTGAAGAGATTTAGCAAACTAAGGCTTTATTTTCTGAGTAACCAAAATGTCAATTTTATTAGCAATTGTAAATTTTCTGTAATACTTTGATTCCATTTATTTTAAAATAATTCTAATAAAGAATACCTAAAATCATGAATTATCCTTTACAATTATTTTTTTATCCTACAATTTGTACATACTAAATTTCTCAATTTAGATAGCAAAAAGTTATATTATATAAGAATATAGTGTGTATCTGGGGATAGTGGGTACTGACCTAGTGATATTTGGTCATTTAAAACAGAAGACTTGGTTAAATGATTACCAATAAAAACACAAAACATTTCTTTATAAATCAGAGGCAGCCACCAATTAATCGCCCCATTTTCAGGTCAACTGAACACCCTTCCCATTTGCCTTAACATAAATCCACAATGCCAAAATGAGACAGTCTGGCCAGCACAATGACAGTTATCTAGTAAGCAATTTATAGTAGGAACTTTTCATAATTAAGTTTCTTCCTTCATTTTAAAAATGGGATCGGGGATCAATGAAAAGATAAGTTAACAAAGGGTTAAGAAAAAACATAATCATAAATCATATTTATGATCCCATACCAAATATCTGTAAAAAAATAGTTGTAATTGTTCATTCAGCAATTAATGTATCAAACACTGTGTTAACTATTAACATTGAACATGACAGTCATGGGAGAAAAATCCATTTCTTCAAAAAATTTTTTTAAATTAATAAATTTATTAAACAAAATACTGCCTCAAAGTATATCCTGGCGAGGGAAAAGAAACATGAAAAGCAAAAAAGTCAAGTCAGAACAGTAGCAAAGTGTATGAGAAATTATGTATTTACCTTGGCTCTGCACTCAGTGTTATTACAGTTTTTTGTGGTAGAGAACCTTGTGAGTTTTGTTTCAAATCCTGTAAAAATAAACAAAAATTTTTTATTTTACTTTTAAAACTTAAGTTTCAAAACTAGCTATGTAATAGTACTTACAAAAATCCTAAAAAGGACACAATGGTGTCCTCCTTCTAGCTACATAAAGGTCCATCAAAGTTCAAAATAAGTAATTCTTGTGTGTGTGCATTTTTATGGGTGTGTCTTTAGACTTCAGTACGGCATGTGTTACACGGACTACTAGAGTCCAGTTAGGAACCAAGTAAATCAAAGTTCTAAAGATCATTTTGCAAAAAGTTTCACTATTTTACCTTTGTATCACAGGTTTCATATCCTTAAGCAATGTATGTCCATTTATTGGATTTTTTACTTCAACATGAAAATATGTAACCATAATTTGATTGCAAACATCAGTATATGAAAATACTGAACTTACTATCTCTGATTCCAGATGTGTAAGTTCCAATTACATGTAAAATTTCAAAGCCTATGGCTCACAATAGACTCTAATGATAAAATATTACAGTTTTAAAACATCTGAGTTGCCAAATCGAAGTCTAAAGAGGTTTGCAATCCCCCATTTTTTCCCACTGTTCTTCCTTGCTGCTGAAGAGTATATTCTTCCTCTCAGAGTATGTTCTGTTTTATTGGCTCCCCTGATCCTAACCACGATACAAGCCAAGGCAGGAATCATCCCATCTAACAGAAAAATGAATGAGGGCTCACAGATGTTAAGCAACTTTTTCAGGCCCATGCAATCAGGTACAGAGGTGGGGCTAATAGCTAGTCTTTAATTCCTCAACTGCTCCTCTGCTGTTACACACATCTGAGCACTGCTCACAGCGCTCCATGGGCTCATCCTGAAACCAGAAGACAATTCAGGGGCTTCTAATTAAAGCCAAGCAAAATAACTAATTACAGCGTCTAGTTACCTTACAGTACCATATTAATAGTGTTCTCAAAGCTGTATGTTCCACATAATGAAGTTCATTAGTTTTCATGCTTAGATTTAGTCAGAACAAAATATACACCATAAATCAAATACAGACACACTTACAGGAAAGAAGAACACATAGGTATTTCATATAAAATGATACAAATTCTTTCAAATCATGTATAAGGAAATCACTATTTTTCAAGGTTTCTTTTCACTCAGCTTCTCACCCCCTTTTCTGAATCAAGAACAAAAGAATCACACATTTTTATGATAATATAAAAGGTAGCAACTAACCACGTCTAGGAGGTTATCAAAAGAGTAAGAGTTGTACGAGTTTTTGTCCTTCAAAATAAGAAGTAGTGCAGAATATCCAATTATCTTCTTCAAATTCATTAATGAATGAAAGAGTCTGTGAACCAAAAATTTTTACTGGTCTGAGAAGCAATTCAAACATCAGTATACGATATTTTCAGTTTCTTTAATAATGGCCAAACCACCATCACCCTGTATTCACAAAGTGAAACCTATAATGAAGCTATAATGAACGGACTCTTCTTTGCCCAGAACTAAGTACTTAGGAAAAAAAAGTTAGTCAAAAGATTTCACTAATAAGGATTCATTTAAAATAGAAAACTTTCTGTATACACCTGAAACGTGTAAACTTAATCAAACTACCGATACTTTCTACAAGTATCATGCCAAATACTAAGAATATTCAACATGATCACTCCAATAGCTTTAAGGCTTTGTTACCAAAAAAGTGATTTGGTCCTTTACTTTAGAAAATTCTTTAACAAATGTTGAAACAGCAAAAGAAAGCATGAGATTAACTGTCACTCACAAGAATATTCGTTCAGTATACATACTTCAAAAAACTCAAATTCCTGAAAACTTCAAATAAATATTTTGCTGACTTTAGTTTCATGTTCTTGTTCAAAAAAAGAGAAAGTTTTCACAGGTCTGGATAATGAAATTGTCTTTCTCCTTGTTACTTTTCTTGGTCATTAAAATTGTTAATTGTATTCCAATTGTACTTTTATGTCTGAGGAACCAAAGAGATGCGTATGAATCAACCTACTCAAGATCAATTCTGGAATATAATCTTGGTACAGTATCAACTATTGCTGAAGCACTACACGTGGGAAAAGAATTTGAAGGTTTTTTTTTTTTTTTTTCAAGTTCCATCTTGTTTCTTTAAAGCTTTATAGAACAGGTAACCCTAAGTAAAGCCACTGAAGAAATCTGTCGAAAAACTTGGCTAAACATGCTTTCAATCAGCCATTGAATCTATTATGTTTATAGAGTGATTATATTATTTTCCCCAATACAGGACGCAATTTTGGACCTACATGTTAAGAACATTTTTGTTGGCATGCAACGACAAAAAAATGTTTAAGAGAATTAAAAATAACTTCTTTTTGCAGAGCACTGAGATTACTTTCAAAGATGTAAGTGATCACAATCAGTAAGTTAATTAACTATGCAAATGTGTTATACATACATAGTGTTAAAGTCTTCTGCATGTGAGTTCAGGCCATCATCCAGCTAAGTTTCTTAGTCTATTCAAATGTTTTCCTAGGTGATAACAAGTGTTTTCACCAGACTAAAAGACAATATGAGTGACTACAATTCAGTTATAGGAACAAGCCCCTCGATTTAAGTTTATTTTTATCTATATGGCAATCTTTATTAGGCTGTCAGAACCTGAAGAATAAAAGTCATGTTGTACTCCCCCTGCTTGTGTTCCCTCTCTCACTGTCTCTCTCTCTGTGAAATAAATCTTAAAAAAAAAAAAAAAGAAGGGGCGCCTGGGTGGCTCAGTCGTTAAGCGTCTGCCTTCGGCTCAGGTCATGATCCCAGGGTCCTGGGATCGAGCCCCGCATCAGGCTCCCTGCTCAGCGGGAAGCCTGCTTCTCCCTCTCCCACTCCCCCTGCTTGTGTTCCCTCTCTCACTGTCTCTTTCTCTGTGAAATAAATAAATAAAATCTTAAAAAAAAAAAAAGTCACGTTCTCCATCAGCTAAAACCTTATATGTATTACAGTGCACTGGAGCTTAAACTGAGGGAATGCCACACATCAATGTTTGTATCCTAAAGGCACATGCACAGTCTTCTAACGAGGTAAGCACTAAGAACTGGTAGTGTATTCCCCAAATGCTTTCTCAGGATGCATAAAGCCATTCTGTTTAAAGCAAAACAAGACTAAACACAGTAAATAAGTTTGGGAAACATTGGGTAAAGCAAAATTTTAATGTTTCAACAATTCATCATTGTGGGATTTCCCAGAGCCTCTAATTTTCTAACATGCCCGTATTTTATTATCACTGAACCGGACCATCACTTAGAAATCACAGTTTTCTACTCTGGTATCATTACTACTGTTTCAGGCAGATACTATCATGTTTGTCAGTGAAGTTTGATCTATACATATGGGCCCTCATACTTACCCTTTGTTCATTTTTTTCTCCTACCTACCTTAACTACAACATAGAAATAGGCAGAATTCTAAATATTTCTGTAACTGATCTCATTACCATTTCTTCTCTTGCACATAGCCCCATTATCCACTTTTAGGCTGAACATCCATCACAAACACTGTCCCCCTCTAATTCATTTTTTCATGCCATGATTAGAATTAACCTTCAAATAGCCATGATGTTTTCTTGCTCTCCAGGTGATAATTATATAAACATTCAATCTACTGTTGAGAGCAGTACTCTAAGTAAGAATCACCTTTAGATGGCAGAAGAGAAAGCTAGAAGGGTCTGGACCCCTGTCGGCACTGTAGAGCTGCTATACCTGAACTGGGGACCTGCAGACTTCTTCCACGTGGCATAAAAATAAGTAGGATAGGGTTTATTCAGTTTTAAGTTGTTATTACTAGCAGCCAAATGCAATCCTTAACTCATACACTTGTTCACAGGGACACTTCTGCCAACATTTGAATAAACAGTCAACAGTCTAAGAACAAGAGAGCACCCAATGCTAGCTGCCTCTTTGTTTATAACTCTCTAACTTGTGTTTTGAAATTTCCTACTTAAAATGTCTATGCTAATGACTTGATAATTGTGTATGACTTCTCAATGAAGTGTGAAGTGCTCGCAAAGCAAATTTACAAATGTCAAGTATAATTTGAGAATTATTGTCTTTTTTCTCTAAGATGCAATTTTGTATGGTGATGTTTTTATAAGCTAAAAGCATAACCAAACATATGGAGGAACTAATGACAGCCCTTCTGGAAAGGTTATGAGATAGAAAATGTTCAGTTGCAAAAACTCAATGACCTGTACCCAAGTCTCTTTCAATATGGCAGCCAGAGAGAGAGCAGGTAGACAGTATAGGAGAATGACTTCTTCATTTCCTCTTAGGAACTCTTTTCTGAATATAAGCCTCACTTTTAAATTCAATAAACCAAGAAGACAGGAGCAGGTGAAAAGGAAAAAAATGGAGGATCTGACCTTATTTTAAAAAATGCCTTCTGTGGGAGAAAAACCAATTATCATTATCAGCCAATGAATGTTTTCCATTTTAAGCCCAGCTCAACCTCAACAGATGCCAAATACATTTGCCACAAGAAAACTGAGAAGATATTCAAGATGCTACCATGAATATATTTTCAAGGATTCAAGTCAACTAATGAAACCTCAAGAATTTGTTTTTCAAATATCTAGAAAGGCAGTCAAAATACTATAACTAAAATTTTAATTAACACTTATAATGATTAGTGATATCAGTTGTGGATCAATCTGTAATGATGACTTTATATGTTGTATACACTTTTAACATACGGGAGAGAGCATTTATTAAAAAAAGAGGTTCACTTCTTAAATCTGTATTATAAGAAAATCAGAGCACACTTTAACAATTTTAAAATATTATTGAAGTACACCATTTTTGATAGGAAAAAAATCTGGAAGAAATAATAACTAAGCCATAATGAAATAATAGTCAAAACTCCTTCCCCAACATAGGAATCTCCTCTACAATGATCCTAATGAATGGTTACCCAAACTAGGGCATGATGATGGAAATCTCACTATCACAAAAGGTAAGCCTTTTGATTATTGGGAAGCACTATTTACAAAGTCTCCTGCTGTTCTGAGCTAAAGCCTGTACTCACTGTTTCCAATCCTGCAATGTGAAAATAACTGAGCTTCCCCTCCCTCACTCATCTCACAGACCTTCTAAGAGTTGAAGATGGTTTTGATATCAATACCCAAGCCAACCCTTCTCATCCCAATTCCTTATATCATCTATATATGTCAAAGTTTCTAGGTTCTTCTACTTCCTGGCTAAACTCTAGGCTGAGAACAACTGGATATGAAATAGGATGAAATTAAACTGCTATACAATCAAGTATGGCTCTTTATCTCCTTGGATTATAGCTATGATTTATTTGATACCAAATCCCTGGTCAACAAGGTAACCCCAATTACCACATTATACTTGGGAGAAAACAGAATCAGCTTTATAATAATGTTTTACTACTCCATTTGCAGAAATGCACTGCAATAAAAAGTTAGGACAGCTAGTACATTCTCAATACAATTCTTGAAAAATGCTTTGAATATTGATGTTGTTTTTCTATAGCAATACTTATAAGGGATGTCATTATTGATATGGTCTGATGTACATTAACAATTTCATCAAAGATATAAGCCTGTGACCCAAAATTTAAAAAAAATTGTTTTATAATCACTTTTTAATAATTATATTACCTGGTACCATAATCCACAACCACCCAATCTTTTGCAGTTCCTGTGATAGCATCATGATGTTGAAACAGTCCCAAATTTCTTCTGGCTTCTGTCAGTGCCATGCAATGGGATGATGAAAGAAATTTACTTATCTTGTATTTCTGAGCTTGTTTCAGGGCGAAATAGTAAAGAATTTCAGCAGCCCTAATTGTATAAAACAGTCATTAATTCTTATTTCAAAACAAACATTTACTATTTAAAATATGTGGTACTGATACAATTTTTAAATGCATTTTTAAAAAAATCCACATTTCAGCACAATTGATAAAAAAGATATTGATAATAAACATTCCTATAAAACCATCTAGGTAGCCATCTAATATATCTAGATTATCAATCATCAGAGAACATCATGTCTAAATTGATATAAAGGACGCTTGTTCTAGATGGTCCTGGAAAGAAGCCAGTACCCACTGGCAGCGAGATAGGTGTACTTATGTATAACATAGTGGAAAAAAAAAAAAAAAAGCTCGAAACAGCAGTAAAAAGTGGATAATGGTTGCTGCCCTTTCTCCTCTCCAAGATCAGCCCAGACACATACCAGGAACTTCATCACCAGAAAGCCATTCACTCTCACATACATGCATTAAAGGAGAGACGGTGCAGAAATGGTCACATGAGTGGGAGACTAACAGTGAAGGAGAGGCAGAAAGCGATGGCCTGACAGCTCAGTGACAACAGCTAGTCTCTGTGCTGAATGAGAACATTCGACAACTAGAGGGAAAGTAACAATATAAACTGAAAGGTGATAAAACATATGCTGTCGCTTCTCGTTTATTTTAAAGAAAAAACACTTGGGCTTACGAGTAGTTTTTGAGCAAGAATATGGGGACTTATCATTTTCATGCTTTATTTTTTTCATCAGAGGATATGGTTCAAGACAGGTTTCGAAAAAGTTCTTTAAAAAAGAGATATGGCTTGGGGTGCCTGGGTGGCTCAGTCGTTAAGCGTCTGCCCTCAGCTGAGGTCATGGTCCCAGGATCCTGGGATCGAGCCCCACATGGGGCTCCCTGCTCCGCGGGGAGTCTGCTTCTCCCTCTCCCACTCCCCCTGCTGTGTTCCCTCTCTCTCTGTCAAATAAATAAATAAAATCTTTAAAAATAAATAAATAAAATCTTAAAAAAAAAAAGAGAGATGGCTTGATGAAGTAAAAAGTTTAAGAAGATTCTTTATGCCAAACATATTAAGAAGGATGGAGAGAAAACCAAGGCAGCTTGAAAATGTATCACAATATAAGGAAAAGGACAAATTTAAAGTACTCAAAAAAAAAAAAAAAGAATTGTTTTAAATTTTGAAATAATTAGAAGATACTAAATAATCTCTGCCTTTAAATTCTAATCTTTCTAAAATTCATGGCAGGAGAAACACTAAGTTTGAATTAAAGAAATTGTGTATATATGTTCATCTATACCCATAGCACATATTCTTGGCTTTGCAAAGAGTACCTATACATATAGATATCCCAAAATGTAAAAAGGGGGTTTAAAAAATATTTTCTTCTTTATACTCTTCTATCCTATCCAAATGTTTTACAAATGAGCATCAAGATGAAATATCTATAATCAGACAATAAACTTATTTTCAAGTAAGTTGATTACATTTTGAAATTTGTCATTATTATATGGTTTTTTGTCATTTTATTTTAAAGCAGAATTTTCAAAATATATTATTACTCACACTAAGTACTTTACCTTAAATATGTTCAATAAATTAAAATTGAATCAATATTTGTAACTCTTTGTCACTAAAAAATAGTTGACACTTTTAAAAAAGTGCAGTAGTCCAAAAGAATCTCTACATTACTTAGTACTTTCTCTGTTTTTATCATAGGTAGTTTAGAGTAACATAATAGAGAATTAATATTCTATTGGGCAAGAATGCATCAATCTCTCTAATATAGAAATACTATTTTATTACAAATACAGGAATATGTATCCATCTGGCACATTTGTGAATATCCCCCCAAAAAGGCAAAGATCAGGCTTTTGAAATAATGCTGACAGCATGAAACAGTAAAAATAAAAAAAAAAAAAAACACTACTATACCAAAGTGCAACTCTGGGAGAAATTCATGATCTTTATAAAAGGGCTTTCCAAAATGTACTATTTCTACCAGTACGGAGAAGAAGGTAGATATAACATGACTTTTTATTTTTAATACTGAGATTCATCATGAAAATTAATCATCATGAATTCATGATCTGAACTAAGCTGGAAGTGAACTCATCCTGAAAATGAATTAATCTCCCACGCTACACACACATAGAGAGAGCCCCAGGAGCCCCCAGGGTGGTTCATCCTTACCAAAAAGCAACAGGACCCACAAAGATAGCTACTAGCCGCGTGTGATTATTTATTTACATTTAAATCAACTCAAATTAAAGGAAATTAAGAGTTCACTTCCTCAGCCACACTGGTCACATTTCAAGTGCTCAACAGTTACATGTGGCAAGTGGCCATACTAAACAGTGCAGAAAACAGAAACAGAAGATTTCTACCACTGCAGAAAGTTCTGTTGGACAGTGACTGAAAGTTCTACTGGACAACGCTGGTTAGAGCGTTTTTGTTTTCTCCTGACTTTTCTGCTTTCTCCCTGTCACTATGCTTTTTCAGCCAATCACTCTGCCGCCATCAGTTCTCATCTCTTTCAAGTTTTGCTCTTCTAAGCAGAGAATCACACCTATAGAAATATGTTTCAATAAATAAGAACTGAGGTGGAGCCTCTGAAGTTCTCCCACATATAAAATACATTAGTTTTAGATTGTGTACTTTGAGGCCCACATTTTAGCCACAGAGAGGCCCTGTTTGTTCCTTGTGACCCTTGCTTGTTTCCAGCAATTTAGTCTGTCTGGCTACTGACCTGCAGACACACATAACAATGCCACTGGATATTATCACGGTGTGCAAACAATACCAGTAATTAATTAGAAACATATAAAACATAAGATACAGGAGAAAGTCTAATCAGATAAACTGCTTTTTTCAGAACAAAAGCCCATATAATAATCTGATTATGCACTGGAGACATAGCTCTGATTGCATTAAAATTTCACAATTACATTAAACACATCCCAATACTGCATACATGTTGTATATTATGCAAAACTCTATGCTATGCTATGTGCTATGATCACATAAAAAAGGTGAATAATTAATGTAGCTTTCTAAACGTAAATTTTGTACCTTAGATGGGATTCCAATATCCTATCCATTCGTTTGTAGAAGGGTCTGGATGTAAAGTAGCCGCTCCACTAATGATCGTCTCGGTCAGCATAAGTGAAAAAATCTCCACTTAGAACAGGGAACATGGATTGGCTATTCTTTCTAATGGTTACATCTTCTTTATCCTGTGCATCAAAATAATCTGATAAAGTCCCAAACTGTATCTAATAAAAAAAAAGTGACACTTATTCATCTCTACCTTAAAATTACTTCTAGCACTAAAAGGAAAAGTTAACAGTAAATATTTAAGATGCGCTTTCCAGTTAAGATGAAATTCTAGCTCAGATTTTACAAAACTCAAAAGCAGGGGGAAAAATATACAGTAGCTCTTTCACTTGCATCAGGTCCCAAATTAAACTAAAATAAAACTTACACCCCTAAGGGGTTAGAAGAACTACTGAGATATACAAATCTGTGGATCTGAAAACACCTTACCAATCTCCAGAATTTCAAAGTGTGCAAGGGTCAGGGAATAGAATAATTCAGAGATGAATAAAAGATGGGAGGAAGCAGCAAAAATAAAACATTTACATACAGTTTGGTTAACCATTAAGTATTTTCATATGTCATATGCACATACACTCCCCTGGCCTCCCCATCCCCCTTGCTTGAGCTCTCATAAGGGAGACTTTAAGAACAGCAGGTCATTAAAAAAATGGACTTTCTCTACCAGCAGGTAACATTGAATAGAAGTAAAACACAAAGAGTGACAAGAACTGCAAGGTTGACTGCTCAAATGAAAAGGTCTTTTGACTAATGATTTAAATTACCAGAACATAAATCCATTTTTATGAGCCCAAGCTATTCCATAAATCAAAGGAAAAAAGAAGTATTATACCACACCATGTAAACAGATATTAAAAGGCAGTGTTTTTAGAGATAAACAGAGAATTTAACAGGGAATGTATTTCTTTGAATATTAAGATGCTATTTTTGTTGTTTCCTACCACACACACACACACACACACACAGATACTAAAAGCTACTTTGATTCAATGTGGCAGAAAAATAATTAAGAGCAGTTAAAAACAGGGGTGCCTGGGTGGCTCAGTCATTAAGCATCTGCCTTTGGCTCAGGTCATGGTCCCAGGGTCCTGGGATCAAGCCCCACATCGGGCTCCCTGCTCTGCAGGAAGCCTGCTTCTCCCTCTCCCACTCCCCCTTCTTGTGTTCTCTCTCTAGCTGTGTCTCTGTCAAATAAATAAAATCTTAAGAAAAAAAAAAGAGTAGTTAAAAACAGTGAGTAGCACTCTAGAAGAGTGGTTAAGAACAGCACAGAACCTGGATCCAGATAGCATTGGTTTGAATTCCATCTCTACCATTTACCTAACAATGTGGTTTTGAGCATATTTATATATTGTCTCTGTGTCTGTGTTACAGCTAAGAGGGATCTAAGTAAAATGCTTAGAAACACAACTGGGAAATAATGGTCTAAGTTTTAGCTATCATTTTTCTATTGCAAAGGCAAAATTTCAGCTGGAAACATGATGATATTAGTAAGACAAATAGAAGTTATCATGTACCTGTGACACAATAAATTTTATAACAGCAAAATAGATAATTATTTCTAAATCCTTATGTTTACATCACAGAAAAGGAATTTTCAATAATATTACCTAGTCTTATCTTGGCTTCACCAAATACAATGTATCTTGGGCAAGTTAATATATTTGTGCCTCAGTTTCCTCATCTCTAATGGGGATAATTATAGTACCTACCAGAAAATGTTCAGAGAATTAAATAAGTTAACTAAAGTGAAGCACTTTAAAAAGTTAATAGCAGGGGTGCCTGGATGGCCCAGTTGGTTAAGCACCTGACTCTTGGTTCCAGCTCAGGTCATCATCTCGGGGTCATAAGATCGAGCCCCACATTGGGCTCTGTGCTGGGCATGGAGCCTGCTTAAGATTCTCTCTCTCCCTTTCCCCATCCCCACGCCCCCGCACCCCCAAAGTGCATGCTCTCTCTCTAAAAGAAAACGTTAATAGCAAATAGTAAGTACTCAAAAATTAAGTGTTATTTATTACTCACTTAACACATTCTAAGAAGCAGAATATAAGTGTGTGTGTGTATAACCATGAGGGTCACAAATGCAAAGAAATACAGCATTAACTTCAGGCCCAATAGTACAGACAAGCTCAGGGAAGTATACTGATAAAAGTAAAAAATATTCAACAATCTAAATTTCTGACTCACTTTCTCATCTATATAAAAAGGGATTTCTATGAGATAACAAAAATTCCCTTCAGTTTCAGATTTTAGGGAACTGTGGCATGCTACAGAGTTAATATTCACAACAAAGTATACCCTTTTAGAATATTGTAACTAATTTTTGGTATTAGCCAAGATGAAAGTATTTCCTTCTTGGCAATTGCCCCAGGCAAAGTTCATTTAAGTAGCCTGGTGAGCATTCTCACAAATTTAATTCAATCTCAAAGGACTGATATATAATCCTGTATCTATCCTAGAGTAGTTTCAAAAGAAATTATTTAAGAGTGAATTTTTCTATAGTCTCTTGGTAGCTCAAAGTACGTATTCCAAATAACCAAAAAAAAAAAGTAGATGTTTTTTACTTCAAAAGGCAACAAATTATATCTTTAACATAACCTTAATCTTAAACATAATCAAACTCCTCTATCAGAGCAACATATGAGAAAAATACATAAATTGTTAAATAAGTGATGACCAATGGGAAACTGACTGGCTTGGTTGGTACAATGTCAATTTTTTAGCCATCTAAATTCAATTGCTTACTTGGGTTTTTCCTTTCATTAAAAGAAAATAATAAACTGAAGCTTCTGGCTTGGACAAAATAACTTCAAACATCCTACAGAGAACAGATACTAGATAAACCACAGAGAGAAAAAAAGCTTTTGTTTGAAGGTATCTAAGGACAATCAAAGCAGCCAACACTTGAGTGACAAAAATTCCAGAAAGAAAGGAAATGCATGAAGGTTACTGGGTACAAGGTTAGAATGCAAAAGTCAACTGTATTTTTATACATGGAATATACCACATTCATGGATGGCCTAATATTTGTAAAGAAGTTAACGGTACTCACATTGATCTATAGGTTCAATGCAATGCCAATCAAAATTCCAACTTTTTTTGGTAGAAATTTAAAAATTGATCTTAAACCTATACAGAACTATAAAGAAAACCAATGCAATCTTGAGAAAGAAAACAAAATTAGAAGACTTATGCTATCAGAAATTAAGATCCATTCTAAAACTATAGTAATTAAGACAGTCCGAGACTAAATAGACAAAATTGAATAGAGTCTATACAAGAGCCACACAAATAGTTTCACTCAAAATTAATGAAAAAGATGATGCTGCAGTAAAGTGGGCACACTGGTCTTTTCAATAAATGGTGGTAGATACCCATATGGGCAAAAATGCACCTTGATCCCTGTCTTCATACAATTCACAAAAAAATCAATTCCAAACAGATTACAGACCTAAATATTGAAAGTAAAACAATAAAGCTTCTGGAGGACAGCTTCATAGGAAGCGTATTTTCATAATTATGGGGTATAAACAAAAATTTCTTAAGCAGAACATGACATGGAAAGGAAAATACTGTTATATTAGATTTAATTAAAACAAAGAATTTCTGTTTATCAAAAGACAGCATTAAGAAAGAAATTAAAAAACAGGCTCACATAGTGGGAGACAATATTTGCATAACTTTTATCTGAAGGAAGACTCAAACCAAAATATATAAAAGAGTTATAAATGGTACAAAATAAACAGACAACCCAATTTAAGGAAAAGTCATCAAAAGATTTAAATAGTCACTTCACAAAAGAGGATACCTAAATGGCAATAAACTTATGAAAAGAGGTTCAATTCATTAACTACCAGGGAAATATAAAATAAAACCATCATATCGATCATAAAAAAATAAAAATGAAAAAAAAATCCTAACAAAAAATCTGAGTAAGGAAGTACAGCAACTGAAATTGTCATACAATGCAACGACTAGTGCATCTATTTTGGGATACCATTTGGCAATATCTACTGAAGTTGAACATGTGCATACCCAGTGACCAAAAATTTCTATCCCATTTTATACCCACATAAATTCACATACATGTATATAAAAACATGCACAAAATATTCAAAATGGCTTTATTTGTAATACACAAAACTTGGAAACAACCCAAATGTCCATCAATAATACAATGGACAAATCGTGATGTATTTATCAAATGGATATTAAAGATAATATACAGTATTAAAATTGAATATACTGTGGGGCGCCTGGATGGCTCAGTTGGTTAAGAAATCCAACTCTTGATTTTGGTTCAGGTCATGATCTCAGGGTCATGAGAATGAGCTTCACATTGGGCTCCGCACTCAGTACAGAGTCTGCTTGAGAGTCTCTCTCTCCCCTCCCCCTGCCCCCCCCCCCCCGCTCATTCAAATCATTGCCAAATCTTACAAAAGTAACCTTATTTTCCCTTCTATCATCATGGTTAGTGTTTTTTCTTTTGAAATGATACAAGAAGGAAATCTTAAGTATGTGACCCTGAGACCATGACCTGAACCAAAATCAAGAGTTGGATGCTTTTTAAAGTGACTTTACAAATTGCCCTACTGGGCAAAGAAGGAAATAGGTAAAATACAAAAATCAGTACTTTAATTCTTTTGAATGAGTGGTAGATCCTTTTATGGATCTCAAAACCATTCACTAGGAAGATGTACTTAGGGATAAAATACCCATCTGCATATGCCATCCCCTAAGTAAATGTTTGTGTATCAGCTTCATCTTTGAGGAGATTATAGAGATGATTTAAACATAGACCTAAAGTTCATAATTTGGTAGAAATTCAGTTGTAAGTATCTTGAATACACCTGGCATTTTATTTAAGTTTATTTAACTATTTAATATTATTTACATTTACTTAATAAACTTGAATTCTCCCTACATAAAATGTGACCTATCATCAGCTTTCTAATTTCCTAAACAGTAACATCTCTTCCTTTCTGTAGTATTTCCACAAATATTCTACTGTCTCATAGGTTAGTATGTGAATATGATAAACACATTGGGTAATTTTCTCATATAGGGTCTAATATAGGACTCTTGTTTGAATCCTGACTCATGAAACATATGCTTAAAAGAAAATGCCTGTATGTGATCAGGAAAATCTGAATCTATCTGTATATATGATAATATTGAATTATTGTTAATTTTTTAAATATAATAGTGGCATTATGATTGTATTTTTAAACAGAGTCCTTATCATTTAGATACATAATGAAATGGTTACAGATGAAACTACATGACTACTATTTCCTCCAAAATAATCCCTGGGAGAGGGTGAGAGAGGACAGTGAGGCACAGCTGAAGTGAGAGTGACCTCGAGTTGATCAATGTGGTAGCTGAGCTATGGATATGGGGAGGCAGGGGTCAGGGGAAGGGTACTTAAGTTGTTCTCAAAACTTTAGGGTACATTCAAAATTTTCCAAAAGGGGAAAAAAAAAAGAGAAAGAACTACAGGTAAATGATTATTTTTGGAAGTCTTCTCAACTAAGAAAGATGCTAGTGTATTCTCTGGACACAAGACATTAATTTGCAAAATTCATGACACGTTCATCTGCATTGCCCGTCACATTACTAAAATCACAAGGATGCAGCCGTCAGAGAAACAAACTTTTGATGCTGGTAGAAAAACAGGACATCACTGAAAACTGAAGATCACAACTTAGTAGGTGCATATTTACAACTACATAAAAGTAAAGTCTCTTTAATGCTGTAGGAATGGGGGGAAAGGGACAACTTCAGAAATGCAACTATAGTACTAGATAATTTTCCTCTTTAAGAACTACACTCTTACATACAAACTACATATTCTAGGAAATATTGGGATGTGGGACAAAGAAACTAAGGCTGTTGTGTTTTAGCCTCATTTAATAATGAAGGCTCAACTTCAAATACAGTATCATAATTAAATATTTTCAAATTACCTTAACATTATACTCAGGATGAGAATTCATATAATCAAAAAGCAGCTGATAATTCTTATACTGATGATCCCATTCTATGCGTTCACAGTAGCGAAAATCATCTCCTAGTGGGGCCAGGACAACTGTAGTACGGAAGAGCTTTGACTTCTTTCGGTACTGATCTAGAAGCATCTCAGCCCTACAAAAGAAAAAGGAAAATAAGAACAGTACTAAGAAAAGGACAATGGGGCAACTCATTAAAAAGTGTATTATGTTAAAAGAAATTGTTGTATACTTTACCTGTATTCTAGGTTAGTATGATTTATAAGGCAGATTTTTTAAAACTACTATACTAATTTTCATTATCCACTTAAAATATTCATAAATTTTGGGGTGCCTGGGTGGCGCAGTTGGTTGAGCATCCAGGCTTTTGGTTTTGGCTCAGTCATGGTCTCTAAGTCATGAAATCAAGCCCCGCATTAGGTCCTGTGCTCAGCGCAGAGTCTGCTTGGGATTCTTTCTCGCTCTCCTTCTGCCCCTCCCCTCTGCTCTTTCTCTCTAAAATGGATAAATAAATCTTCTAAAAAATATATTCATAAATTCTTACCAGAGAGAAAAACCCACAGGTTTCCAATGGATTATCCTTAGAGAAATAAAGTCACATACCAACTTTGACATAAAATTACTGGGAACATCAATGGCCTCCTGAAGCCCGGCCATAGACACTGGATCCCAGATTGCCTGTATTTTAAAATAATTTAGTCCAAGAAGACAATAAGGATTTCTTATCTATATAAACTTTGAAGTTGGCTTTGACTCAAGATGCCTTTCTCTAATTTGATCTAAACTTGCCTGATTACACATAAAAAAATTAATAGTTTGAATGAAACCAATTATAGAACCTGAGTTCCTCTTCAAACGGAAGAAAAACAACTCACTTAACACCTGCCATCAATAAACTGGATATCTATCTGTCAGTGTCCTTCTCAGGGCTGATCAACAGATAAAGTTTTGGAGATCAAATAGCTTTTTTGATTTCTACCTTCCTCAGATCTAACCCATGAGTCCAAAGGTCAGCTAAATACTAAATGTGCTGATGTGTTTTTATATTTCATATTATTCTAGTATTCTGCAGAAAACCTTTGGGGTTGAACTGCTGAATGCTGAACCGGGGTACCATTTGAGGAAGTCTAGGAATACAAAGTATTTAAGAGGAATGGCTTATAAAAATGAAATTAAATAAGCGGATGAAGAACTCAGAGTAGTTCTCTATGTTTGTAATGCCAAGCTTAAGAAATCAGTGATAAATGACTAATGTGCTTTTTACCCAGTATTCCAATTTTCATTTCTAGGGTTATCGAGAAGTTCCAATTCACAATATAAAAACTTACGAAAGAAACTCAAAGACCATCAATAATGGAACGAAGTATTTTATAGAATTAAAAACATTTAACTAAATTTAGAAATTCACATGATCTTTTTATACTGATAGTCTCTGAAACTGCTTTGCAAATATTAAATTATTAGCAAAATTCAATAACTTGGTGAGTAAAATATAACCATAATGTTCTTACATAACATAGTTTTCTAAGATTAGCGTTCAGTAGAGTACTTAATTTTTACTAATAATTTACTAATATTCCACACTTAACCAAAAATAACCTTGGATTATTAGTTATAATTAAAAAAATACATGTCTAATGAGACTAATCAAATAGAAAGAAAAATAAGAGAAAAAAACCAAACATATAAATCAGATATGAGAAAGATACACTATGACTGAGCATCCAATCAGATTCCCCTAGGCAACCAGCATAGAAAAGGATAAGTGATCATTTAAATGAATGCCAAGGTTTACTACTAGATATACCATATCTTGTGTGTATATGCATATGACACATAAGAGGAAAAAATCACAAACATTAAGTGTGAGTCTTCCATTCAGCATCTGTCCTAACTCCCAAGCTCCTGCTCAGAAGGTGTCAACACGGAATTCAAGAGACCAATCTATACTACCTGGTAGAGAGTGGATATTCACTAAATACATTGTACACTAATGCCAAATGAAATGACCGATATCACACTTGAAGATGTGCAGCAGCAATCTGCTCTTCACTCCTACCAGGTTAGAAATGTCAACTTAACTAGAACCATTTGAGGGAGTCACTGTATGGATGGGGCATGGGGGGAGGGGGAGCATTGAGCAGCCGGGGGAGGGGGCCCTCGGGCGGGGGTCTTGTGTGAGGAGGAAGTTGGGTAAGGGGACCCCAGGCACTGGTGACCTCACTTCCCTGACAACAGAGCCCAACAGAATTTGGAACCCCGGTAACCAGGCACCCACATTCCAGAGACAGCCCCCTGCCCAGCTCATTTCTTTGGAGACCCTCCAACAAAAAGCATGTTCGGGTGCTGCTTCCCCAAATCTGGACGCTGCAGGCTGAAGAAAGAGCGGCCTGCAAACACTGTCCCCCGCTGGGGATGTCGAATCAGGGCTCCCCACAGCCTCTGGCCATTTGGCCGGAAGGACAGAAAGGTGACACCAGGAGGCCCAGAGCCTGCCACCCAGCCCCACACGCTCTGATCTGCCTGTGCAGCCCCAGGCCCCCCTCTGTGTGTGTGTGTCTGTGTGTGTCTGTGTGTGAGTGTGCGTGAGTGTGCGTGTGCGTGCGTGTGTGTCTGTGTGTGTCTGTGTGTGTGTAAAGAGGGCTCATGCGGGGTGGGGCCACCTTGAGCAGGAGCAGACTGATGAGGGGTCAGATTCCCAGTGGGCAGGTCATGTTCAAGGTCAAGGCTGGCTGGGTGGGATGGGGTGTGGGGGCGCTGCCCCTTCTACCCAGGGTTTATCCCGATAGCCCTGCAGGGATGGGTCAGTGCATCCCGGGTGCAGGGCTGTGCACTCACAGGTCTGTGTCTGATCTGGGAGCAGCAGGGGGACTGGGCAGTGGGACAGTGAGGATGGCCGGGCAGGGCTGTGATGCCTCCAGCCGGCTACCCGTCCCTGTCTTTGCAGAAGGCCACGGATGACCTCCCGAGGCAGCTGGCGGACATGCCCTCCTCCCTGACGGAGGGGTTGACCCCACAGGCATCCCCCAAAACAAGTGCTGGGGATTGCCGGGGAAGACCTCCAACACCCCCCAGACCACTGTCCCAGGTGGTTGGTCACCGGACAGTGGTCCAGGAGCCAGAGCCCACGGAGACCGAGCCTGAGGGTGAGAAGGCTGGGGCTGGGTGTTTGTGGTGTGTGGGGATGGGTCGGTGCTGGCCCCACAGGGACGAGCCCCCAGAGGCTGGTGTGGGGCCTGGAGCAAAGACTGGGCGCAGAGCATCCAGCGGGTGGACTGCAGTCGGGGAGACACCCCAGGGAGGGCTCCTTCCTGGCTGCGGCTTCTCTGGGAGGCCCTGGGCTGGGTTCTGTCTCCGCAAAGGCCCACGGAGAGCGGGCTCGGGGTGAGCTTTTCTCCTCTCACAGCTGCCCCACCACCTGAGGAGCTAGACCCGGTTCCAACTCCATCGGCAGCTCTGGACGGAGGGGTGGTGCCTGCAGCGACTGCAGGAAGAGACCAGGAGCCGGCAGGTGACCTGACACCCACCCACGGACAGCCTGACGCGGACCAGGACGAACTGGCACCTGCCCCTGACCCAGCTCCTGCCCTGGATCCTGCCCCTGACCCAGCTCCTGCCCTGGATCCTGCACCTGCCACTGCTCCAACCCAGCTCCTGATCCTCCTCCTACCCCTTCCCCTGCCCCTGCCAGAGCCACTGCCCCTTCCCCTGCCTGAGCTCCGGTTCCTGCTCCTTCTCCTGCTCCTCTCCCTGCCCCTGCCAGACTCCGCTGCCCCTTCCCCTGACCCTTCCTGAGCTCCTGTTCTTGTCCCTGACCCTGCTCCTGCTCATAACCCTACCCCTGCCAGACCTGCTGCCCCTTCCCCTGCCCCTGCCTGAGCTCCTGTTCCTGCTCCTTTTCCTGCTCCTGCTTCTGTGCCTTCCCCTGCCCCTGCCTGAGCTCCTGTTCCTGCTCCTTTTCCTGCTCTTGCTCCTGCCCCTTCCCCTGCCAGACCTGCTGCCCCTGCCACTGCCTGAGCTCCTGTTCCTGCTCCTTCTGCCGCTGCCCCTGCCCCTGCGCCTGCCGGAGCTCCTGTTCCTGCTCCTTACCCAGGTCCTGCCCTAGATCCTGCACCTGCCACGACTGCTGATCCGATCCCTCCCCTTGCCCCTGCCCCTGGCCCTGCTCTTACACCTGGCCCTGCCCCTGGCCCTGCCCCTATCCCAACCCCTGCCCCTACTCCTGCTCCCGCAGGGCTCCCAGAGCCACATCCTGAGCCCACAGCCCTGCGGGGAGAGCTCCTTGTACAATTACCCTTAGGTCCATCGCCGGACCCCGACGCCCCGCCAGATTGTTTCATCCCCTCCCCCTATGTTCTTTCTCTCTGGTTCATATTGTTCTGGTTCATATTGTTCATTTTCATGTTCTGTATACTGTTTATTATTTGTTTTAAATAAAATTACTTGTTTTCAACTGAACATGTGATGAGCATAAGTACATTCCTAACGCTGTGCCACCACACCCCAGAAGATTGCTGCGGAATATCTCATGTCTCAAAGGAGTCCCCGAACCAGAAGCCCCCCTGCCCATTTCGCCCCCAGCCCAGACCCTGGAAACCCCTAAGCTGCTTTCTCTCCCTATTCTTTTACTTGTTCTGGATGTTTCTGTACGTGGAATCATGCAATAGGAGCCTTTGTGTCTGCCCACCTATTTTCAAAGGGGACTCGTTTTCTTCTGTTTATTTGTCATAAAATTTCCCTTATTCGATATTAAAATCCCCGATTGATTACAGATCAGATGTAATCAGAGAGGCCACTTTAGGAATTATGGGCACAGGGGCGCCTGGGTGGCTCAGTCGTTAAGCATCTATCTTCGGCTCAGGTCATGATCTCAGGGTCCTGGGATCGAGCCCCGCATTGGGCTCCCTGCTCCATGGGAACCCTGCTTCTCCCTCTCCCACTCCCCCTGCTCGTGATCTCTCTCCCTCTCACACTCTCTCGCAAATAAATAAAATCTTTTTTAAAAAATGGAATTATGGGCACAATCTCGGGGCAGAGACCCCTGTACCTGCTGGGACACCACAGCCTGACCCCAGACAGGAAACGGCTGGTTACTCCTGTGGCCCACACAGAAACCAGGGAAACGCAGAAAGCTGGAAGACACACCACAAAGCAAGGCCAGAGAAAGGTTTCACCTGACTCTGGTACAAACCACGCTCCAAGTCACTGGGTTCCACAGGGATGGAGACCAAACACATGCCAGTCCAAGGGGGAGGATAGGCATGCAGGGAATATGTGTCAGAGATGTGGAGCTCCCGGGGAAGGATTCCGGCAAAGGAAACCCTATAGAGGCAGCGCTCATCACCCTCAGACTGGCAGGTGTCTGGTCTGGGGAGAACGTGAGGAAGTGGAGGTCCAATGCAGGTCCCCTGGAGGAAAGGGTGACGGGCACCCCTCTCTGGGAGACCCATCACCTGGCATGCTCGGCCTCGGACTCACCCCTGGAAACTCTGGCTCGGTTTTTCACAGATCTGCTTTCAGGAGTGTTCATCACAGCGGTGGTGGAGAGAGCAGGGAATGCAACAACGCTAATGCCCAAGGAGATGGATGGGATCCATGGTCCCAGTCCTCATGATAGAATGCCCTGTAGCCACTGTCACATTGTCATTTGGAGCACAGGATCCGGGAAGCCCCTCCTGAGACCCCTCCTGCCACCCTGTTCCTGGGAACATTGAGAATTGTTTGAGGAGGAGGTGGAGAGGATCCAGGATGACACCGGGTCCAAGGAGAAGGAAGGTCAGCACTGGGAGGACAGATGGACGTGCCCTGAGCCACCATCCAGGACCCAGGCTGTGATGCCCTCGGACCTCACCCCAAATAATGGCTCCTGAGGTACAGATCCAGCTTCTGTGGTTTCACTCCCTCCCTCCCTACGTCATTTATTCACTCATTCATTCCCCCCTCTCTCCTTCCCCTCCACTCCTCCCTTCCCTCCCCCACTCCCTCCCTCCCTGCCTCTCTGCCTCCCTCCCATCCTCCCTGCCTCCCTCCCCCCCTCTACCCCTCCCATCCTCCCTTTCCTCCTGCCTTTCTCCCCTCCCCCTCCCCATCCTGCCTCCCTCCCATCCTCCCTTCCCTTCTCCCTCTCTCCCCTCATTCTCTCCCATCGTACCTCCATCTTTCTTTCCCTCACTCCCATCCTCCCTCATTCAGCACAGGATCTGGGGTCCCTGCTGGGTACTGAGCACTGGGGCTTCATTAGTGAGCACCCCCCAACCCACATGGTCACGTCCACTGTGGGAGGTGATGGGGGGCAGTCCTCACGGCTAGCTCTGGCGATGAGCACTAGGAATCTGCTCCTGGAAACAGGCCAGTCGCACAAAGAAAAGAATGGAGAGACCCGTGTTTAGCACCTCCTCTAGAAAAATCTCGTCCTGAAAAGTGATGAAAAGTAAGTATGTCCTAGACTTCATGCCATGTGAGTTCTAATGGCAGGTACGCACTGATTCCTAGAACCAACAAAGAGTAAATCATCCAGTGTCAACTGGGGAGTTGTGACACAATTTTTCTGACCAAATGACAGCATTTCAGCCAACATCTCCAGGGCCTCCGAGTTTCCCCAAAGGTCTCTGTGATCCTTTGATCCTTCCATCGACTTCCTTGGGAAGCTCTGTCCTGTCCTCTTCCTTGTCTCCTGCCTCTTCTGAGACCCTTCTGTGGCTTCCCCCTCCCCCACTTGCCAGGGCCGCCCTCACCAGGATTCCCCATGCCCCTTGGCTGGGCCCCCACATCCCACACTGAGCCCCATGAGCCCAGCGCCTTCTGCAAGGCCTGTGCGCTCCCTCTGGGGTCACTTGGCATCTCCCCTTACAGCGACCTGCATCGTCCTGTGCTGAGTCTCCTCTGAGCAGTCTGTGAGGCCGTCCTGTGCCCGTGTCACGGGAACAGAAGCGAGAGTCCAGAACGTCCAGACGACCCGCTCCCAGTCCCAGCGTGTGGAGCCTGGGCCAAGGATGGTCCACGAGCAGAGGAGGACTCGGACCCAGGGAGCCTGAGGGAGGATGTGGCACATTGAGCCCATAGGACGAGAGTGAGCAATGTGCGGGCCTGGTGCTCAGACCTGCTGGGAGACCACATTGCACTGACTCTGTCCACAGGGCTGGAGGTTTTCAGGGTATCCACCCTCCCATGCTGCAGGCTGGCAGTGACTGGCAGGGGAGGAGGCACCTGGTGCAGGATACAGCCCTCAGGCAGAGAGGAGGGGGCAGGCGCTCCCCCAGCAGCTGGAGGAACTCGGGATAGCCACTTTCCCAGGCTGCAGCCTGGCAGTGGCTGGCAGGAGAGGAGGCACCTGGTGTGAGAGAGAGCCCTCAGGCAGAGAGGAGGGGGCAGGCTCTCCCCCAGCAGCTGCAGGAACTCGGGGTAGCCACCCTCCCACCCTCCCAGGCTGCAGGCTGGCAGTGACTGTCAGGGGAGGAGGCACACCTCGTGCAGGAGAGAGCCCTCAGGCAGAGAGGAGGGGGCAGGCTCTCCCCCAGCAGCAGGTGCACTGGGTCAGGCTGAGGGGGCATCATTGGACAGCAGTGCCTGCAGCTGGGGTCTCCACACAGACCCCCTCCTCAGCCTCAGCACAAGCTTGTCCAGATGACCTTTGTCCCCCAAACACAAAGTCTGACCCAGGACCCCCCTCAAGCCCTGACTCCCAATCCTTTCTACTCAACTCAAGTGACAAGAAATGGCCAATAGTTTAGGTGGTGTTGGGTGCACAGGGACATTTGTTTTTCTGGCCCATGCTGTAACGTTGCTGGCATTTTAAAGATCTCAGGGCTTTGATTCAAAAACGGCAGGATGCCGGGGACCCCAGACAGCTTTCTGGAAACCTGCCTCTGGGCCTTGCAGCCCTCCCATCCCACCAGCGCTCAGAATCCCACCAGCTGCTCAGAATCCCTCCAAGCCACAGACCCACAGTCTTGAGTCCTCAGATGGCCCAGGCGACGTGCCTTCAAAAAGTGATCCCGGTGGGGCTGCAGGACACACTGCGGATTCCAGCAAATCCCCCTCCCAGAAAGTGAGGGTACCCCTGGACAAACTGTCCAAAAACAGCCAGGTCAGGGTTCCAGGAAGACACCAGAGTCACAGGAGTAACTGAGGAGCATCTGAAGGCCAGGTAGGGACAGTGAGAATCTCTGGTGTTTTTGCCTAGGGGCAGCTCCGGTCCCCCTAAACCCTCAGTGGAATGGCTTTACTGGGGCATTGGGGGGTGGGGGGAACCATGCCTGGAGGACCCGTGGCTCCACTGTCCAAGGTCGCCGACTTGATCAGTGCACAGGTGGGGAAAACCGGCCACACCCCGAAGAATTTCTAGAAACAGTAGCCATCTCAGTGGTAGCTGACCTGGGAGGTCAACCTTTCAGCTGCCTGAGGTGAGATCGAGGCACAGACCAGCACACTAGCCAGAAATGGAAGAAGGAGAACCAGTTCTTCATTTCATAGTTTCTAAGTCACCGGTTTGTTCCTACGGTTAGTATATTTTGCATCCTGGGAAATCTCTGCCTGTCTAAGGTCTTGAAACTGTTCTCCTCATGTTCTCTGCTGGAGAGGTTCTTGCAAAATCTCTGGTTTATAGGTAAAAATCATCTGGAATTGACTTTGGTTGGCACACCCATGCTGGGAAAAGGATGAAGCTTCCCCAAAATACTAAAAAAAGAACTCCCGTTTGATCCCACTATCAGGTAGACCTTTTCAGGAAATAAAGAGTTTCTCGAATTAAGATCTGCATTCTCCCACCCAATCTCCCTGAGGAGGGGCGGCCACCCTTAGCGACCCTCCCCTTGAGGCAGGTGCCTCCCTGGACAAGGGGCTACCCCAGGGCTGGAAGGTTTCCACAGCAGCACATCCAATGTCCTGGATACTAGGAGACAGAATACAGCACCAGGCCAGTGAGGGTCAGGACACACTACCCCGAATATGGCACCTTGGCAAAATAAACACAGAAGCTAAAAGAACTTTTGCATAGAGCAAAGCAAGAAGGTCTCTCTGACCCCCAGCCATCAGCCCTTTTTCCCTTAAGCAGGTCAGAAGACTCCCATGTGGAACTTTCTCACCCCGGACCACAGAGATGACGTGCTTATCACCAGAGTCAAGGAATTTAGGACCACGGGGTCTATACACACACACCTGGTTAAACTAACCCTTATCTTCCTAGTTACTTCTTTACCGTTTACGAGCCCTAGTCCAAACCCCTGCGTCTGTCGATTCTTCACACACTGACTGCTTCTTTGTCTAAAAGGTAGAAGAGCTGTCTGCTCCAGTCACCTCTGCTGGTCTTCATGGTCTTGTGAGGCTCCCACCAAAGCAATCAATACATTTTGCTTGCTTTTCTCCTGTTCATCTGTCTTTGTCAATTTCCAGACTCAGCCGGGGACCTTAACAGGGTTGAGGAAAACTTTTTCCTCTCTTGCAGCTCTGTGGGGCAGGGGGTGGGGAGTCAGGAAAACCCATCCCATCTTCCTGGCTTTGGTTAAAACCGACCTCTGCTGGGAAGCAGCATAGGACTGTGCACGGCTGGGGGAGCCAGAGAGAGGCACGTGGAACATGTAGGAGCTACCTGAGCCCCAGCCGGGGGACTTGGCCGCAGTGACAAGTCCAGGGTGTGATTATGAATATTATAATGGAAGCATCCTGAACATCAGACCTTCCCCACTCCAGGCTTCATGATTGCTGCTCGTTGTAGTTGCTACTGTTGGCTTAGTGACTTTTCTGAACTTACTTTGTCAAGTCTGTATTCTTTGCTGTGTGTGGCCACTGAATCCCTGTGCTGTTAACTCAGTGGTCAGCCAGTGGCTGGGCAGAGAGGTCACCCCTGTTTCCGAGCTATGGGCTACAGACTGGAAGTCCCCACAACCTCCTCTTCAGGTTTGAATAATCTGCTCCAGTGGCTCATGGAACTCAGAGAAACATGTTACTTACTAGATGACCAGTTCATTAAAAGGACAGAACTCAGAGCCAGGCAGCTGGAATCGATGAGCAGGGCAAGGTGTGTAGAAGAAGCTCGGGGCTCCCCCGCTCTCTGAGTTAAAGAGGCCTTTGCCCACCTCCACTCTGACCTTCGTCTGTACTTTCTAACTGATGACGTCCTTCCTTCGGGCTCATCTCTTATATCAAGTGAAAGACCCGGTGGGCACCAAAATGACTCCTCAAGTAATAACCACTGCTGATGTCCTGGTGATTCTTGGGCACAGCCATGAATCTCAGCTTCTTCATGATGGGGCGCAGCCCAGCAGCTGTGGATCCCACAGGTCCTCCAGGGGCAGCCCAGCAGCTGTGGGTCCCACAGGTCCTCTCGGGGACAGCCCAGCAGCTGAGGGTCCCACGGGTCCTCTGGGGACAGCACCTTAATGGGCTTATGGTCCAGCAAGTACCTGTTCAGGTGGCTCTCATTGTGCCACACAGCCTCAATCCCAGTGGCCAGGTTGACCCCCATTGCCTGGTGACAGGCCAAGGTCAGTCGGTGAACCTCTACCACCGACCCCCAAAAAAGGTCCTCATGTAGTAAAAGTCGCCCTTGTCCCTGGGGATGTGTGCCTGGGACTGTGGCCAATGTTCGTAGCTGAAGTCCTTGCGGGCTGCCTGGTAGAAACCGGGGTGCAGGGTGCCAAAGACGGGGGACAGGATCTCCATACTCACGTGGTCGCAGAACTTCATGTCCACCTCTGTGCATACCAGGTAGTCCACCTCACGGAGGAAGTGTGGAATTATTCTTAGAAAATATATTGTAAGCCCTCAGGAGTGATTGTGGAAGCAGCTGAAAGGTCAACAGCGTTCCTGTTCTCAGACTATTGAACGCAAGGGCCCAGTAGGAGCAGGATCCCATGATCCCCAGGGGCAGGGCACAGTAGTTAGGAGCTAGGAAAGAATGTAACCCTCAGGTCCCCTTTCTGCACCTGGTGCTTGCTAGCACAAACATCCCACTTTTCCCTTATCCCATGACTGCCTCCCTGAGTGCCTGCCCCTAGGGGAGGGTGCAGGACTGCTTTACCGCTTCAGGATACTTGCCATCCCTTTGTCCTCCTTTCCCATGCTTTGAGGCAACTGCCCTTGCTTTTCTGATAAAAAAAATGAAATAAAAGCAGAGGCAGCCCTGCATGGTCACTCAGCTGCTGGGCTGCCCCCATCATGAAGAAGCTGAGATTCATGGCTGTGCCCAAGAATCACACATGTTTCTCTGAGTTCCATGAGCCACTGGAGCAGATTATCCAAACCTGAAGAGGAGGTTGTGGGGACTTCCAACTCATGGCAGGTGGGGACAGAACCTTCAGGGGGTCAACCAGGGGAGGGGACCTGCAGGGTTTGCCCGGGAGCTCAGCACAGGGGGAGTGTTCCTGGCTCCAACATGCTGACTGTGGGGCTGCATGGGTCACAGGGTCACCTACCGAACCCTTAACCCTAACCCTAACCCCTAACCCAACCCTAACTCTAATCAAACATCATGCTCAATTTAGAGGACTGACAGCTCTACTCTGAAATCACAAACAAGTCCATCATGCTGGCTTTCACTCATTGCTCAGTATCGTACTGGAAGTTCTACCCAGAATGATAAGGCAAGAAATCCACATGTGAAAGAAAACAGTAGAACTACGTCTATTCAGAGACCAGAGATGACATCATCTTATATAGAGAGCTTCCTAAACAATCAACAAAAAATGATTACAGCCAGTTAATATCAACACACAAAAATCTCTCTTATTTGTATACATTAGCCATGAATCATCCAAAAAATAATTTAAGAAAACAATTCCAATTTAGGGAACATTAACATTGACAAAATACTCAGGAATAGATGTAATCAAGGTGCAAGGCTTGTACACTGAAAATTACAAAACATTGCTGAAAGAAAGGGAAACCTAAATAAATCTGAGGACCCCATGGTGATGAAAAGACATACTATTGATAAGATGGCAATAGTACACAATGCAATGTGGAAATTCATATCACTGTACCCTTTGTATATATACAAAGGTTGGCATGAGTGCGGCCAGGTGGAAGGCACTACTGGGGTGTGGAGATCGATGACACATTCTTCTGGACAGCAATCTGTCCGCACTTGGTATGAGTAAGCACACAAATCCCATGGCATGACACTCCTGCCCCAGGTCAGTTTGAGGGCTGTAAGGAGGGTAGCTGGGAGGGAGCTCATTGCAGCTTTGTGTGTGGGAGTTAGAAGCACCTTCTGGCCCATCATGGGGGTGATGATATAATGAACAGGGATCAATACTAAAGCTTTCCTAAGCAAGGGGTGCAAGCACCAGATCTATAGCTGGATAATATGTACATAATTGAAAAGCACGTATACACAAACCTCACTGCATGACATACAAGGGTACATGCATAACCAAAAAGGCATTAACTCAGGCGTCCAAGAGGCCTGGGGGGACATTAGAAAGGGTAGGAAATGGAGGGGAAAATAAAATAAAAACCAGGCGGGAGGATGGCATGTTCAAAGAATTGTGAAAGGGAAAGAGATTTTACAGTTTTTAAATCCACAGTTCAAGCTTTTCCTGACAGAATCGGAAGATCCAACAACACTGGGTCCGGGTGCCATGCAGCCGCAGTCCACTGTCCTATGGGGCCACATCTGCTCTCCAGTCTAGCTGTGCCACCCACAGCCTCCCTCATTCCACACCACAAGTCTGGCCCTGCAGACCCCTGAGGTTGCTTCTGCTTGAGGACGTGAGTTTGGGGGAGGGGGGTTGTTTGTTTTATTGCCGCATACTTGACACACAAGGTCACACTGGTTTCGGGTGTCCCACGTAGAGATTCGACAACTCTCTGTAATACTGTGCTCACCCCAAGGGGAGCTCCTACCTGAGGACATGAGTTTTGATGCCAAGGACCAAACAACAAGGTCAGAAGGCAGGATCAACAGGTGCATTCTGGCTGCAGAGGGAGCAGCTGCTTGTCACTGGTGCTGGGGCAAGATCAGGTGGGAGCTGGACCATTCTTGGCAATGCATCTGAAAGCGCTCTTGGGTGGATCACAGATGACATGGGTGTGGAGAGTGAGGCAAGCGGAAATGGGGAATAAGATCTGCATTTCACTCTTAATTAGCTCAGGAGGTGCTGATCCTGCTGGCAGAGACAAGGCACACTGACAGAGTATCTCCCAGTGTGAAGACTTTGAGTGCCATCTAGGACATGTTAAGTTTTAGATGCCCGTTAAGGACTCTCAGAGCACTGGGAATTCTGCTATAGAAACAGACAATTGGACAGTGTTTTTTCTGAAACACCAAGAGAGGTGTTTAACTCCTTCATGGTGAGAGCTCTTTGGGACTTCCAAACCCCACTGTGCCATGATGCAGTCACTGACTGTTGAAGCCCAGCCTTAGCACATCCATACTTATGTAGAAAGAACACAGCCCAGCTGGCTCATATTGTCCTGCATTTCCAGGACTGGAGCCTTCTGGGGGGACACCACAATCTCCCAAGTGCAAAAGGGGCCTTTGCTTGCTGCGGCCCATCCTGGAGGGCTGAAGTGCACCATGACACATGGCATAAGGAGGACAAATGTACCAGGAGGATGTTGCCATCTGTGTGAACCAACATGGCCCTTTTCGGAGCAGAGGTGGATAACATTTAGTCAAGACATGTGGACCCCAAGCAAGTCAAAGAGACTGAAGGGTAGTGCTGTCCAGTGGAGCGCTGAACCCCCCACGCAAGATCTTCCTAGACCAGAACAACATGAACTTCTCAGAGCACCAGTTTGTACAAAAAGGATGGATTTCCCCACCGAGAATCTGAGAAGCAACCACTAGGTATGAGGTAGGGAAGTTCGGAGATGTGGTTGAGAGAGATTTCTGCCACTCCCAGGAGAAGGGTCACAAGAGAAAGTGTGTTACTGAGTCCAGTCTGGGAACCACACAGCCTGAGATGATATCTGAGTGCAGGATCTATTAATGATGGGGCAGGCGGCTGGGATCTCCAAGGAGAGTCCCAGCTGGAGGTGCACAGAGACAGCACAGAGATGCCCACTGAGGCCTCAGTTATGACCAAGGCCATCCAGAGAGAGGGTATAAGAAGACAGGAGGGCACCTACTGCAAGACACAAACATGACTGACAGGCAGGGGACAAAGGCCTCTGAGGAGAGCAGCCAGAGAGTAAACTGAAGGCCAAGGGCAGAAGAGGTTTCAGGAAGGAACTGGCAGTCTCACGATCAAAGGGAAAAAAAATACAACTTATATCAAAAATAAAGGGCTAATCTTTCTAATATATAAAAACCAAGAAGGGGTACCTGGGCGGCACAGCTGGTTGAACGGCTATCTTAAATGCCTTATAAAAACAGGCAATTTACTGGCTGTGTTTTCTCCTGCCACTAAATACAAATCCAGTAATTGTTTAACTTTGAAAGCTTTTTGGTGTGAGATTTGATACTTAAACAGAATGCAAAAGACAGAAAACACTCATAACAGCACCAACCCAACAAAAGAATCTTATTTTTACATGTTAACCTTTCCTCCTGCCCGTGCATAGCCGCTTTCCCCATGAGTCCTGAAAGCTTTGTTCTGAAGTAGGATTTTAATGTCCACAAGTTAGTCCACTGACAAAGGCCACCAGAAGACTAACGGGGGCTCAGCTCCTGACCCAGAACTGCAATTCCTATCAGTGTATCTTGTCTTCACCAACTACCTCCGTGCCCCCTAGTGTCAGAAACCGCTTAACTCAACCAAGAGGACACGTGCAAGCCGCCTTGACTCGGCAGTGACCACAGCGACCACGTGCATCGGTGCTCTGAAAATCAAGGTAAGGGGTAAAGAGGCCAACGCAAATGAATCAGGCAGATGAGTAGCACTGTTCAGCGTTCACCGTGTGCTGGGCCCGCTCCTAAACACTCCGTATGCATCCCCTCCCCGGGTGTGCCCCCTCAGCACAGCCAGCACCACTGGGCAGGTGACCGAGGACCCCAGAAGCGCTCCAGGCTTGCACCAGTCACGGGGCTGGAGAACACCACCCCGCACTCCCAGCCAGCAGTTGTCCCAGAACCTCTGCCCTCCCCACACTCTGGCACCTCCCCACACTGCCTCGGGGCACAGGTGTCTTGGCGGGCTGGAAAAGCAAGTGGCCAAGGGACGGGCTCAAACCCCACGACTAGACTCCTTGGCGCCTGATCCACCTGACTTCCCAGCGTCGTGGTGAGATTTCCACCCCAGCTCCTCCTCTCCCTGACCCACGTTTCGGGACGATCGATGCCCATCGCTAGTCACCAGCGCGGGGTGAGGATCACAGGTCCAAGCCCACTGCCGTGACACAAAGTTGGGAAGAACCGAAGTGCCCGTCGGAGGGGCGGTAAAGGAGTCCCGGGCGCACAGCCCGTGCGGGCCGCGCGCGTCTCTAGCGCTACCACGGGAAAGACGCTGTGAGGTTTAACGTGGGGGGCAGAGCAGCACCACCACGCGTGGGGGGAAACATGCACAGATGCACGGACCCCAAAGCGCCTCTCCACACGCGACTTCTGAGCTACCACAGAAGAGTCGCGTCCGCCCCCCATCCCCGTGCAGGACCTGACAGCCGCCATCTCGCCAGTCATCGCATTCCCTCCTGAACCCGAGGGCCAACCCGCCCCGTGGCCTCCCGCCACGGTGACAGACAACACAAACCTCATAGGCGACATCCCTGCCAAACGACCGGCCTGAATCTCATCAGGAGGATACGAGACACCCCCGTTGAGGGGCGCCGCTCAACAGCTGGCCTGCCCTCCTCAAACGCCCTGGCGCCCGGGAACACGGTGCACGCTGGGGCCCCCTTGGCTGACGGGGAGGACGGGCGGGGCGACACACACTGCGCACATCACTGGGGCGACTGGCAGGAAGAGAATGTGCACCGCGGATGAGCTGAGCGCACCATCTTGCTGTGCAATGTTCTGACGGTGTCTCTGTGCTTGGGAAACAGACAGTGGTGCTCTCAGGGGCCCAGGGGTCCAGGGTCTCCAACGGACTCAAACGGTTCGGGGAAAGCACGCAGACACACAGGCACACGCACAGGATGAAGACGGGGCAAAGTACAAACGATTGGTGAAGACAGGACTCGCCTGTACCGTTCTTGCAACTTTCTTCTACATTTGAAATTACATCAAAATAAAAAGTTTAAGACGTCACGTGCATCGTCATGTGCGAGATCTGACCCCAGCGCCCTCAGCAGCTCAGCGTTAAGAGAACGAGAGGCCTCCCTTCCTGTCCCTGGAAGAAGACACCTGGAATCACGCGAAGGAGGGAAAGCAGGCCTGGGGAAGAGGAGAGCGATATATTTTTACCGCACATCCTCTGGTGCCGTGTGACTGTCTTACGTGTGCGTGAGCAAATCAATCAGGAAAATGAAAACGCAGAAACTCGCGGGAAGGAACCCTTCTGCACCCACAAGGGGAGCAGCATCCTCAGGGACGCGGCCTATCCTTCAGCTCCATGCTCGCTCGCCTCCGCCCGCCTCCCTGCTGGGCAGCCCAGCCGCGTGCCTCACGCGCCACCTGCTGGCGGAGCAGGGCACTGCTGCCGAGGCGCGCCAGCCCTCTGTGCCACCCTGGCACCCACCCTCCACCATGCGTGATCTCGTGACCGCGGCCACATCCCACCTTCCGGAGAGCCCCCGCAGCCAGCAAGATGCCCGATGCAGCGTGGCACTCCGCAAAGAAGAGACGTACCGAGGAAAGGACGCAGCTTCGAGGGGAAGCCCAGCAAATGGACTTGGAGGCGAGCACCCGCCTCAGAGCCTGGTGGCAGAGCGGCCCCGCGGCCATGGTGACCCCCGAGAAAAAACCAACTCCAGGAGATGGGGCGGGAACCAAACAAAGTGAAGAAAACATGCCGGCTCCTGGCCGCCGCTGTCAGACTCCCACCGACCCCCTCCTTCCCGCAGAGCTGACTCATTACCCTAAAATCGAGGCCCGGAAAGGCTTCACGCAGAAACCCTCAGGCTACAGAGGAGCAGTGTCTGGCCCAGTTAAGCTTCCAGAAAAGCCTGTAGAGGTGGGCGCGTCGAGGTGAGAGCAAGTCCCAGCCCCTCCGCAGGGCTGACCCCTCGCTGACTGTACGGCCTGCTGGCCCTCCCACCCCAGCCCCGCCTGGGCTCCCGGGGTGTTCACGGCCTATCCCACACTTTACACCAAGGAAGGTGTAAAGTCAGCAGCACTCAGGACCCCGGTCACCAGCTCTGTGTCCCCACGAAGACTCTGAAAAGCAAGGACACCAAGCTGGCCAGTCCTGTGGAGCAAACCAGTTCAGCCCCAAGAAGGCAAAGGAGTTCAATCGGAGCATTAAAAAATAGAACAGAACAGAAAATACCGGATCAATGGCCCCGGAAGCCCATGACCAACACACAGCTGAAGTAAACCTCAAGGACAAATGGCTCATCTCTGTGACTCGCGCAGGACGGCACAAACACATCGCCCTCTGACAAAGTAAACCACACGTGGGGGCGCAGGTGCACGTGCCCTCCGCCAGCGGGGGACTCACCGAGGTCTGTGTTCGGGCCGGCAAGGAGCTGCTTGAACTTGTCGAGCCGGGAGGCCTCTCGTTCACTTAACGCTGAGCTGCTGAGGGCGCTGGGGTCAGACGTGCCACCCACGGCGGCCGCCACCGAGTGCGGGAGAGACTGGGACCGCTGCAGAGGAGCAGTGTCACCGGCGCTGTCTGGGGAGAGAGCGCGCAGGGGGTGAGGATGGCCTCCTGGACCCCCCCCCTACGGCCCTGTTCCCCAGTAAGAAGGCTCCCACCCGCGCCACCTGCCCTTCGGGAACGCCACCGTGCCACAGCCATCCCCTCCTCCCCTAACCTGCCAGTGCAGACCCGCGTGACCGGCGCAATAAAGTGAAACTAGTGAACACCCAAGAAGCCCACTGGCCTTATTGGTAGAGCGTTACTCCCTGGGAAAACAGACGTGCCTCACACAAAAGCAAAACGACAACCAGAAAACTCCAGACCCCCCCGGCTCCCCCACTGCTAGCAGGCCTGCCCAGGTGACACAACCCAAAGATCTGCTGGTGCCTGGGGGGTTCACCTGGGCCTGAGCACAGAAGGAAGCCACCGAGCCACACGTGGAGGAGCATGAAGCCCACAAAGGCACTGCACCCCTTGGATCTCCCCAAGCCCCATGAGGGAGGCGGGCAGGGACCATCACCAAGAGAAAGCACAGGAAGCTAGAGCGCATGCAAGCAGGGGAGGGGCAGCAGGCTGCAGGCCTGCCCAGCACCCCCCGCCCCAGGGCACCACCTACCACCACGCACAAAGGCCCACCGACAGGGACACACAGGGCCGAAGTGAAACCGTGCGTTAAATCCAGGAACCCAGACCAGGAAGAGCCACAGAAAAGAGCCCAAGGCCCAACACCCACTCAGAAAGAGCCACCAGGGACCAACGAGGGGCCCACAGGAACAGGCAGCACCAGGCTGTACACCCCCAGGTCTAAATACCCTTGAATGGTCACATCTCCCAGAACTGAAATTTAAAGTAGAGGAAAAAACCAACTCCAGGAGATGGGGCGGGAACCAAACAAAGTGAAGAAAACATGCCGGCTCCTGGCCGCCGCTGTCAGACTCCCACCGGCCCCCTCCTTCCCGCAGAGCTGACTCATTACCCTAAAATCGAGGCCCGGAAAGGCTTCACACAGAAACCCTCAGGCTACAGAGGAGCAGTGTCTGGCCCAGTTAAGCTTCCAGAAAAGCCTGTAGAGGTGGGCGTCGAGGGGAGAGAAAGTCCCAGCCCCTCCGCAGGGCTGACCCCTCGCTTGCAGGAGGTGTCCCCACCGGCCTGCCCTCCGGGAGGCCCGGGGCAGCGATGCTCAGACCCCCTCCTCCCCGCCCTCGGAATCTGCCACTCCGCTGTGCGTCATGATTCCTCAGGAAAGACGATGGGCGGGAGGAGGGATTCCTCGTTCTAACGCGGAACCAAACGTGCTGAGTTTTACTTCTCCGCCATCTTAGAGAGCATCCCTTCTGATTTACTCCGACATGTAAGGACCACGTCGTCCTGAGCAGAGCACACATCCGGTCCCCCTCTAAGATGGGACGGGCAGGGTTTGCAAGGCACAGTGATGCCCCCTGCCCCCCGAGGAAGCAGGAAGGTCAACAGCAGGTCTCCCTGCTACTGTAAGTGGAAAACACATCAGTGTCCCCCTCCGGGGCAGCCAGTGTCCACCCAGGACCCACTTGCAGCTCAGTCCCCATCAGCGATGGACAGTCCTCCCCAGCCACGCCCACTGAGCCCTTCGCAGCCAAAGGCGCAGGCTCCCCATTACGCCAGCGGCACCCTAGACCAAGCAAAGGGCATCTGACTTCAGATACAAAGGTACAGATACCTCAGACGCTGATTAAGAAAGTCAGGACAGTCGAAAGGTAAGCAGGAGGCGCGGGGAAGGCCAGCCGGAGACCCCTGCTGCAGCATCCCGGAACTTTCAGGCTGCCATCTACCCAGGGCTGAAGGCCAAAGGCGAGGGCAGCCAGCAGGCCCTGTGGACGCTGCGTGGGGTGACGTGAGCTCCCACGGTGGCGCACCATAAAGGGACAGGCACCGACACAATGCCGGCAGTGGGAAGGGCAGGCAGCACTCTGATCACACTGGGCCCTGTGAAACACAGCGTCCAGGCCCCAGAAACACGACTCCGCTCCGAGGAGCACAGTCACATGAAATGGCACTCACAGGTCCCTCACCTCAACAGAGGCCTGGCCTGGCCCTGCGCCGTGGGGCCGGTGCAGGGACAAGAGTGGGGCAGAACATGGAGGAGGGGAGAGCCCGCGGTCACCAGGCCCTGAAGACACCTCAGTTTAGCTCAGCAACATTCACGTAATGACACAGGACCCCAAAGGGAAACAAAGGTAATGGGACATGGTCCCTGCCTTGGGGGAACTTGCAAACCACGTAGATGAGGTGTGCAGTCAGCCAGCCCAGCCCACCCGGCACCTCCCCTCGGCTGGGATGGCCCCACCTCCTAAGCCTGGAGCCTCACCCTACCGGTAACCTTAGAGACATCACCTCCTCCCTGAAGCCTTCCCTGACACGTCCTGGCCCTCCTCAACAAGACTGAACTGGGACTTCTACCCGTGGGTGCTTCTGGGTCCTGTCCATCACTCCAAGGCTCCATTCCACCCAGGGAGGTGAAAGACTCAGATCCTTGTGTTTCCCCACTAGACTGCCTGCCAGTCAACACATCTGCGCCAGGCCCAGCCCAGTAAGAATGAGGGCTGATGTGGTCGTCTTAGCGCCATCACCGAGTAAGCCATCCCCACGACTAACAGCCCACCAAGGGAACTGAACACAGGCCCACGAGTTCTGCGCACCACTGCCAGCCACCCGTGGGGTCGGCTCCCTGAGAGGCCACCTCGGGCTCCAGAGCGGCCCTCTCCCCCTTGGCACTGTGCACGGTCGGGCCAGAGAGTCCCCTGGGGGCCAGGCACCCTGGTCTCTGCCTACTTCATGCCAGGAGCACACACTCCCTGCCCCAGATGTTAACAGGAAAGGTCCTAAAACAGAACCTCATGTCCCCTGGGGGCGGCATCACCAGCGAAGAGGCCCTGCTCTCTGTGGGGAGGTCAGCAGCTAGCAGCAGGCCCTGGCCTCAGACGCCCTGGACTTGAACCCTACCCCACCGCTCAGCATGCTGGGCGAGCCACGTGACCTCCCTATACCTCCCCCGTAAGCTCTCTCCTAGACTGGCTGCAAAGTCAGAGGGATCTGTTCATGACGAGGGCCCGAGACAGTCTCTGCCCCACAGTAAGCGATGGATAAACACTAGCTGCTATCATGAAATGAACTGCTCACAAAAAGCCTGCTCAGAAAGCAAAGGAAAGATGGTTGATGTGCAAGCGGGTGGAGGCAGAGGCAAACACAGTAATCGGCCCCTTCCCCAGCATGTGCCGCTTGGGGCATCCTTCACCTGGCTTTTACAGGAGGAGGCCACCCCAAGGATCCCCACCCTGGCAGGATGCAGCCCAACTGCATACCTGGCCATGGGCTGAATGCTGTGAGGCCCCAAAGTCCGTATGCGCAAGTCCTTCCCCAGACGGGACGGTGTTAGGAAGAAGGGCCTCAGGTTTAGAGGAAGTCAGGAGGGTGGGGTCCCCTGATGGGATCGGTGCTCCTGAGGAGTCACGAGACAGCCTGTTTCCCCTCTCTAGTCTCCCCCATGTTGGGATACTATGAGAAGGCAGCTGTCTGCGCCCCGAAGAGAGCCAGGACCCAACCGTGTTGGCCGCCTGACCTGACTTCCGGCCTCCAGGACTAGGAGACCTAACTTTCTGCTGCTCATGCACCATCGGCCTGTGGTGCTCTTCGCAGCAGCCCCACGGCCTGAGAGAACAGGAGCCTGCCCGCTCAGCCGAGATGGGCCCCCACCTCTACGGGTGCTGAGGCCCGCCCCCCAGCAACTACTCAGATGGCAGGTGTCACAGAGGCTCTACCCAGGCCCCAGAGGCGTGGGGCACAGCAGAGGGCAGAGGAATCCGGGGCACCTGCCAACTTGAACAGGCACCCAGGCTGAGGGTACTGCCCGGCTGGGGCGCGCAGGCGGTAATCGGCATAGGATGCGTCAGTCTCGGGGAACCCCGACCCACTCGCAGAAGCCCTAACCAGATTTTCATTTTTAAACTCAAATACTTTGAAGTTCAGCCTATTTTGGAGAAAAATAGTTCAGATTCCAATATGAAAACTGGTCAAAGGAACTAATTCACAGCGTTCTCACCCACGAAGACGTGTGATGTTCCAAACATTAGTCAGCTCCCGGGAAGGGTTTCTGAAAACTAGACAGGGAGATGAACGCCAGCTCCGTGGTCCCAGCAGGGCAAGCTGAGGCTGCCCGATGCCCTCTTCTCTCCTCTGTAAACAAGGGGCAGTCCCCCTGACCCCCAGAGACCCTGGGAGAGGGAGGCCGTGAGTCCGCCGCGGTGCAGGCCGGCCCCTCTGCCACCAGCTCCCCACGCCTCACTGCCTCACCTCACTGATGCTCACGTGTCACCTTCTCAGGAGGGCATCTGGACGCTCTGACTGAAGATTACGCCCCAGGTCCAGGCTGCTGTCGCCACCTCCCACCTCTGTCTCGACCCAGGGCGCTTGTCTCCTCCCCGCACGCTCCAGGCCTCCTTACTGACCCAACGTGTAGGTCGGTGCTTGTCCCCCTCACCAGAACACACACTCCAGGCCAGGGACTTCCTGGGGGCACCCCAAGCCCTAAGAGTCTGGCCCATCACAGAGGCTCATCAAACACTGTGTTGTTTTACATCATAGACACCCCCAAAAACAAAAAGCAAAACTACTGAGAGCCGTCTCCAGAAAGGCTACTGAGCACCAGGCACGGGGTACAAGACATGCGCTGATCGCATCCTTGAGTTTATGACCTGGAGGCAGTCAGTCATTCCACACCCCAGACTCTGCGCCCTACAGACTCTGAGCCACGTGCAGGTGTCCCGGCGGGGGAGGGGGTGACATTGGAAGCTGCCGAAGGAGGTGCAGCCTCTGAACGTGCAGTTGGCCTGGCCCCTGAGCTGGAAATGTCCCCCTGGGACAACCGGGGCACACTTAGAAGGGAGACACAGTCCCCTGGGGCCTGGTGCTCACTGTGGGCCTCTCACAGCCAGGCCACGAAAGCCACACACCACACCCTCCACCCGGAGGAGAGAAAGAAGCACTCAGCTGGGGACACAAAGAAAAGTCTACGGCTTCTCCTGCCTGGGAAGGCCTGTGGGCACGTGGATCACAACCTCAAGGTCTTCCAAGGGCACGAGCTCCTGTGGCAAAGAGGACGGAACGCCCGCTAACCTCCCGCACAGAGAGGCCTCCAGCCCCTCTCCCTCGCAGCACTGCACGTCATCTCCTCGCGCCCCCACCCACCTGCAGGACAGGATGTGTGGCTCTCGCTGAAGGACTTCACCAGCCGAGGTCACCGCTCGGGACCGAAGGAGGCTCTGCCGAAGTCTGTGGCTCCTGCTCGGGGCCCTGCGCCTCCTGCAGCTTGCGGCGCTCCTGCCGCTGGCTGTGGTTGCGCAGGACGCGGTGGGCCGTCTACATGACCACATCGGTGTTCAGGCTCTCGGCTGCCATGGCCAGGAGCCCGTCATCGTCCTCGCCGGCATCCCAGGCGTCGCTGGTGTTGCTCTCAAACTCCGGGAAGGTGCTGATGCTGTTGGCCTTCACGGGTGTGGCGGGCACCTTGGGCGCGCCCTTGAGCAAGCTGCAAAGCAAAGGCAGACTTCAGCTGTCCCCTCGGAGGCTGGAGCGGACTCACCCCACGACCGGTCAGAAAGGAGCCCATGGATGAAAGGTGCACATTCAAGCTTCCAGTGTCAACTGAGCTGAGGGTGAAGAGCAAGCACAACCCAAAGAGGCATCCGAGAGAGGACTCCTGGGGCACCCAGGGGGCTCAGTCGGTTAAATGTCTGCCTTCGGTTCAGGTTGTGATCCCGGGGTCCTGGGATCGAGCCCCACATCGGACTCCCTGCTCGGTGGGGAGTCTGCTTCTCCCTCGCCCCCCTCCCTACCCCCCCACTCTTGTGCCCTCGCTCTCTTTCTCAAATAAATAATCCTAAAAAAAAAACAGAAGAGGACTCCTAGGATTCGGGGGCAGGAAGGAGAGGCTCTCGAGGGGCAGTACCGCTGAGCAGTCTCTGCTCAGTGACAGAAGCCACTCAGGAGGAACCCCAGCACCGCAGTCACGGCATTCACAGGGAGTCCCCAAGCCTCACACGGGCCAGTGCCCGCAAACCTCCTAAGGCAGCAGTGGGGGCGGCGGGGGCAGGAGCGGCTGTCCTTCGGCGTGCAGACGCGACACAGCACCACTAGAGCAAGAGCCCCCGCGGGGGGCCCAGTGACACCCGCCAGCACGGGCGGGGGGTCACACCAGCGCCCTGCGTGGCTCTGGTGGAGGAGCCAGACACAGGGGCAGAGCGTGCAGTGGAGGGCAAGGGAAGTGAGCTGACCACCGAGAACAGGCCCGGGGCCAGGCCCTCCCGTCAGCTAAGGGGGTGCCAGCTTTGTGCTCTCCTCCACTTTGGGCTGGGCTTCCTCCTCTGCCCTTGTCCGGAGGACCAGTCGTGCGAGGCCCTGACGCGTGTCTGCTCGAGGGAAGACCACGCTGCTCCCCTCAGGACCCCGAGGAGGCCGGCGGGTCACCAGGACGCCCAGGCGCGTGCGTGATGCAGCATGACCACAGGCCTCACTTACGTGCCGTGTAACAGTGGGTCGAAGGCGGGGTGCTGGGCGCCGTACACATGCTGGATGCTGTTTAAAAAGAAAGGAAAACCGATTAGCTTCTCTCCAGCTTCCTCAAGAGCCCACACTAACTCGGGAAAAGGACCAGTTCCCAGTAACCTACACGCCTGAGCAGCAACTCTCCCTCAGCTGCCACGGGTCCCGAGGGCCCGTCTGGAAGGGATGAATGGCGCCACACAGGTCCACGCCACACACACAACGGGGCATTCAGCCTGCCGGGCAAATGGGCCTCAGCCCAGGGAGCCGCAGCCCTGACTGCATCGGCAGGGCCTCAGGCGCCGCTGCCGACGAGGCTGCTGGGAGCTGGGAGCCACTCAGCATCGCCCAGTTCCAGCAGCCTCTGCTCCCGGACCGTGTGCCAGCGGCAGGACTATGAACTAATGCTGAAATGCCCGTCTGGAAATTCCCATCTGCTGCCATTTCGTCAAAGACAGAATGCAGAATCACAAAAAGAAGATAAATGTGTTTTTTAAAGACTTAATGATTTTATTATAAAAGTTTTCTGGGGGCGCCCGGGGGGCTCAGTCGGTTAAGCGTCTGCCTTCAGGTCAGGTCATGATCCCAGGGTCCTGGGATCGAGCCCCACATCGGGCTCCCTGCTCCGCGGGAAGCCTGTTTCTCCCTCTCCCACTGCTGCTCCCCCACTCGTGCCCTCTCTCTCTCTCTCTCTCCCTCTCTAATTAAGTAAAATCTTTTTTAAAAAAATAAAAATTAAATTTAAAAATAAAGTCTTCTGTTCATCAGAGTAAACTTGGAAAACAGATGGAAACAAAACAGCCCCCGTGGCAGACACCAGGGCGGTCCACTGAGTGGCCGCACCCGCACCCCTCCCTCGGCGGGGGCGTCCAGCCAGGGGAGGCCCTGTGACCCAGCGCAGCTCAGTCACCAGCAGTGTGGGCCCTTCCTCATCTGCCTGGAACACACATGTGAGGCCTAGAGGTTCCCCAGCCTCATGCCACCATGAGAAATGAGCAGGAGATATCAACCACCCGAGAACGCGGGCACGGCAGGAAGATGAGAAAGAGCACGGGTCTCGGGGGCACTGCAGCCCTGCCAACACCTTCATCTTAGCCCAGCACCAGAACTATAAGACAGCAAGTGTGTATTATAAGCCAATAGGGTTATGCTGATTTGTTACAGCAGCAGCAGAAAACCAAAAGAGAACAGAATGGTGACAGGTGACAAAGCCATCCTCTTGGCTTATGGAAGCTTAAACGTCTCTGTGGTTAAGTCAACCTCACTTTTATGCGTTACACGGGGCTCTCCTTTGAGGACTCTACTTAAAAAGGCCCACCCCCAACTGTCTTAGTCCATCCCGGCTGCTATAACAAAAATACCACGCATGTGGCAGCTTATAAACAAAGACATTTATTCCTCACAGTTCTGGAAGCTGGACGTCCAAGATCAAGGTGCTGGCAGATTTGGTAACTGGTGAGGGCCTCAGCTGGTGCCTTCTGCTGCGTCCCCACCCAGCGGAGAGGCAGGGAAGCTCTCTGGGGTCTCTTTTATAAAGGCTCCAATCCCACCCTGGGGGACTCCAGCCTCAGGACCTCCTCACCCCCTCAAAACCCCCACCTCCTAACACCCTTAGTCTGGTGGGTAGGGCTTCCTGTGAGTTTTGGGAGCGCACGAACATTCAGCCCAGCCGACTTACTGAGATGGCATAAAACTCCAACTGTGTCCTAGTTCCATACTTGTGTGGTTTTATTTTTTACCCTTGAGTATTGAGTCACCTAGAATTTATTTTATTTTGCTACAGACTGTAGAAAACTTTTTTTTTTCTTTTGACAGAGAGAGAGATAGCGATAGCAGGAACACAAGCAGTGGGAGTGGGAGTGGGAGAAGGAGGCTCTCCGCCGAGCAGGGAGCCCGATGTGGGGCTCGATCCCAGGACCCTGGGACCATGACCTGAGCCGAAGGCAGACGCTTAAGGATTGAGCCACCCAGGCGCCTGTAGAAAACTTTTTAAAAAAATGATCCACTGCTCCAATGACATTGGTTAAAAACCTATCCTATTCCCTACTGGTTTGCAGACACTGTCTTCAATACGCAGGAGATTACTCTATGCTGGGGCACTTTTTCAGTTTTCCATTCATTCCTCCATGTCTGTGCCTGTGACACAACATTTTAATTACAGAAAATGTTCCCTTTTATATCCTAAAATGTTTCAGCAAAATTTAACGGACATTCGATAGCCCCCACGTTGCGACGGGGTTGTGAGGAGTACGAGGCAGGCAAAGACAAGCACACTGGACTCCAAACTCGCACGAACCTTTAAGTTTACCTACAAAAATAAAAAAAAATGAATTGGCGTTTATAATGTTCTTGGACAACAAAAACATGGTAAACTGGAATATTATTCAGTGAAATAGTCATCAGCTAAAAAATAAAGTGCTAGCTCACGCTGTAACACGGAAGAACCTTGAAACCATCACGCTACGCGTGGGAAGCCAGTCATGAAATAACACCTATTCTGGGGCGCCGGGGTGGCTCAGCCGTTGGGTGTCTGCCTTCGGCTCAGGTCCTGATCCCGGGGTCCTGGGATCGAGCCCCACGTCGGGCTCCCTGCTCCGAGGGAGGCCTGCTTCTCCCTCTCCCACTCCCCCTGCTTGTTCCTGCTCTCACTAACACTCCCTCTCTGTCAAATAAATAAAAATCTTTAAAAAAAAAACCTATTCTATGATCTCACTGACATGAAATGTCTAGAAGGGAGACAGAAGGGAGACTAGTGGTTGCCTGGGGTGGAGGATGGGAGACTGGGGTGACAGCAGAAGACTACAGGGCTTCTTCCTGAGGGGACAAACATATTCTAACGTTGACTGTGGCGACGGATACACCGCAGTACCACTGACTTTCACCCCTTAAATGAGGGAATGGTGTTGTACGTGAATTTTAATGGGTGAACTATTATTATATGTGAGTCTCAATGAAGATGTAAGCTTTTAAAGGCAGCACAGTTTCCACCTGGTTCTCTTGGGTTCTCTCTTGGAACCCAGGCACCAGGCTTTGAAGAAGCCCACATGTAAGCACTAGAACCACAGCTTCCAGGGGGTGTCCCAGCTGATGATGGCCGGCATCAACCTCGACAGGCGTGAGTCACCAGCCTTCTTCTGATTTCCCTCCCAGCCTCTGAACCTTCCCAGTGACACCATGGAAAAGAGACCAGTCTGACCCACAGAATCCAGGAGGGTTTGGGGGTTTGTTGTTGTTGTTGGAAAGAAAGAGTATCAGCCCACGGAGGTCATGCACAACCCCTCTGTTGTGGTCCCTTTCCAGAAATCTCTTGGAGGCTTCCCCGACCTTGGTAGAAGGTTTCCTGTTTTAAGAACCAAAGGGCCTGGGTAATTGCTCTAGGCTTTAGCTTCCTCGTCTCGGAAATGGGAATAAGAACGTGTAAGAAATGAGACAGCCATAAATGGCAGCAGCTTGACTACCGCCAAGTGACCTACAGACAGCATTCACCGGTACTATGCACCTACCTTGCTGGCTTGCACCCTTCCCTTATGTCTCAGTACACGAATAGGGCTCAAAACCAGCAGGCAGTGGGCCTCTGCCCTCTATGTGCAAGGCATTTCCATGGGTCTTGCAGTGTTACCACACGCTGCAGGCCCCTTGCCTCCCAGGAAAGCGCCAATGCATTAATTCTTCATGGGCACACCACTTGTGTTTATTGAGCAGAAAATGTTCCAGCAAAGTTCAAGCTCAGACTAAAAGGCATCTCGTTTTATCTTATTAAAATTGCATTTTTATCTGGTCTTGCATAGCCAAAAAGAAAAACAGGCTTCATCTAAAGCCATTTTAAAAGAATAAGTAGCACATCATGAAATCATTCTTTAAAAAATATGTTCACCAATAAACTTTTTAATGAATTGTACTGCTTAAAAACACCACAGTAACTCATTGCTTTAAAGAGGACCCCAGTGATTCCTCACAAAAAGCAGATACACACGACATAATGCCACTTCTAGGCACACGCCATGAAAACCCCTTGTGTAAGGACGCAGGAGGCAGGTTCAGTGATGTCGCTAACGCTAAAAAGAAAAAAAAAATTTAAGAAAAACTTTTATCCATCATCAACTGAAGAATGAATTCACATTATCCCTTTGTCCATTATCAACTGAGTAACAAATAAACAAACTGGAACATACACCTATAATGGAATACTAACTACAATAAAAACGAAGGAACTACAAGAACCAAGATTGGTGAACTTACAAGCCTACCACTGAACAGTAACTTGAATATGCACAGTATGATGTCATCTATAAAAAGTTTTTAAAACGAGAAAATGAAACTATCTACCGTGTCGGATACATACATAGTGGTCAAAACTCCCAGCTCATGATGGTGATGAAAACAAACGGAGAATAGGATGGGAGCGGAGGGCTGGGGGTGGAGGGGACTCTGGGGCCGGGAAGAGGATGCAACGGCTTCAACTCCAAATAGCCAAAGTGCGCAAACAGTCCCGAGGCCCATCGGTGGGTGACCAGGCACACACCAGAATATACCGTCAGCTTCCAACAAGGAATGAAGGGCTGACAGCCGCTCCCACGTGGATGAAGCCTGGAAACATCACGCGCAGCGAAAGGAACCAGTCACGAAGACCACATTCATATGATCCCACACACATGAATAAGCACATGTCCAGAATAAGCAAGTCTACAGAAACAGAAAGCAGATGAGTGGGAGCCAGGGGCTGGGGAGGAGGGATTGGGGAGTCACGGCTGGTGAGGCAAATGCTCTAAAATTGACTATGGTGATGATCGTCCAACTCCACAGACTAAAAACACTGAACTGTACACTTTAAGTGAGTGAAATAGAGGACAGGTAAATGATGTCTCCACAAAGATGCTGAAAGGAAGGGAGGAAAGGGGGAGGGAGGGAGGGAGGGAGGGAGGGAGGGAGGGAGGGAGGGGGAGAGGCGGAAGAAGCAGGAGGGTCTCCTCCCTGACCGGGTGTCCGGGAAGGTGGCTGTGCCGCGGGGGGTGAAGGCTGGAGCAAGGCAGCCCTTCTGCACCAGCCACCCGGCTGGCCTTTAAACAGGTCCGAGTCTACCTCTGCAGCCCCGAATGACAGAAGTCCCTAATGCCACCAGCCCAGAACAAAACATTTTAGTAGCTTCAAGTGAAAATGACAGACATGATATCACCCCTGAACTAAGACCACGAAACTTCAGAAGGATTCATTGGTTATCAGCAGGCCAACAGTGGGGACCACAGCTACATTTTCTGGGCGGGCGGGTCTCCATGCTGTATATAGTATACGTAGTGTATAGCGTTAGCGACCACACAACTGGGTGGCCGGGAAGGACTCTCAGATGGAAGAACAAATGCACGAGAACTCACGATGAGTCATGGACCTAACCCTGTGGCCCCACAGAGGTTCCCATCCAGTTGAGAGGGAGGCGCCCAGACCAAGGACCGCACCCCACAGGGCAGCCCAGGGACAGGCAGGTGGAGAGATGCCCCCCAGGATGGCGCCCGGAAGAGGACCCCCCGACAATAGCCCCTGAGTTCTCAACAGAGCACACCCCTCCTGCATGAGGCACAGGGAGTCACCCCTGCAACGCCCCCACCAGGAAGGGGAAGGCAGGCGACAGAGACAGTAAAGCTGAGATTCACCACAAGCAGGAGGTGGGAGCGAGGGGCACCCCCAGGCAGAGGGGGTCACAGGTGAGGGCAGGCTGGAGACACGGGTCAGCTGGGGGAGGCCCACAGAAGAGAGACGGGGGCCCCTGAACAATCACCGCTGGCTCCTCAGGACTCTGCTCCACCACCTTTACAACTCGGGGCAGGGAAAGTATAATAAAAACCAGAATCTAAGGCTGTCTGAGTGCCCACTTGTGGATGGCCAAGTGCTCAAGCCTGGTCCCCCTTGGAGAGCACCCTTCATTCGGAAGACACTGGCTGAGCACCTGCTGCAGGCAGCAGCACCGGAGCTGGAGAGATGCCAGGGAGCCAGGGACACAGGGACAACCCCTGCCCGCCCCCGACTCCCACGATGGCAGGCGATCATCTGAACACAGGTGAGCAGAGCAGCAGGAGAAGCAAGAGGGCGATTCTCTCCCGCGTGTCCTGGCAAACATGTCTCTGGTCTAACTAGGACGCCCCACCACCAAGGCCCTGGCTTGGCAACAAAACTGACGAGCCAGGGACCAGGATGGCTCTCTGTTCCTCAGTGAAAGGCTGGAGTAGCAGGGCTGCTTTCAGCCCTGAGACAGTGAAGCGTGAGAGGAAGGGAAAGTACGGAAAAGAAGTGTCCTAAGCACCTAAAAGGAAACCAAGAACCTATGCCGGTTTAGGATGAAGTGCTCACCCGCAGCTCGGGCGCGGGGCATCAGTGGGCAGGTCGGGAGCCCCCGCCGCGGCCACCACCTCCCCAGCCACCAGCCTCCCGGCCGGGCTCACAAACCATGCTGCGCCCCCTCTGCCCTCAACATGCTTTTCTGAAATATGAACTCAATTAGCGACTGATTTACCATTAGGCTCGCTCTAACACACAGCGATGTTCCCCAGGTTTATAAAATATTCAGAAGTAAGTTTTCCAAGGAAATTAACTTTAGAGGGCTTCAGAGGAAAATGCGTGAAACACCATTATCACCACAGCAAACAATTCCATCGTCCCTCCACCCACAGCAGAGTCTGGAGCTCTCGGCCCCCGCGGAGCCAGCTGCAGGCACACGTGGCCCCACGGACCCAGACCGGAGCACCTCTCGAGCTGTCCCAGCAATGACACCCGCGCCACCCCACCCGGCATTGCCGCTCAGCCTGTCCCACACGCTCTTGGCCGTCCAGTGCCCCCACGGAGCCAGAGCTCCCCGTGAAAGGGACAGGATTTGTCTCCTGTCGTGCTCCTTGGGGCCCCCAGAACCCAGCAGAGACTCGGGCAGCTGTTGAGTCGATCAGCAGGTTGCTCCATGGACAGTCTCTTGAAATAGATCTTGGAAATGAGCATGTTTACAATAAAGTGCTCCTCCACATGAGAAGAGGAACGTGTGAACTCACAGATACCGGGGACAGGCTGGTGGCTGCCTGATGTGGGGGGAGTCAGGCAAAAGGGTGAAGGTGGGCAGGAGGCACAAACTTAAATAAGTCCTGGGGAAGTGACGTGGGCAGCACGGTGACTACAGTTAGTAACACGGTGTCGCAGACTTGACCGCAGCTGACAGAGAAGACCTCACAAGTTCTCACCAGAAGAAAAGCAATCTGAACCTTGTGTGGTGGTGGAGGTTAAGGACAGGCTGTGGTGATCATCTCACAAGATATACACGTATCAAATCATCACACTGTCGCCCAAAACTCATACAATGTTCTACGTCCACGAGACCTCAACCCAGACAAAAGTGATGGGTGTGTATTATGGAAAACAGAAGATACGATGAGTAGGAAGAAAGGAGGCTTTGGAATCAGCAGGGAAAGTGTACAGCGTGGTGGCCAGCCACCCCCAAGTCCCACCTTCCCTCAATCCTCCTGCCCTCGTCTGGCCTCCAGACGCACCTCGTCCAGCCCTCCCGACCTTGCTCTCCATCCCCCCATGCCACCGCACCCCCTTTCCTGCCGGCCTGTCCAGGGGCTCCTCAGACTGTTCTGCACATTCCTGACCTCCACACCCCACAGCCGAGGCCCCAGCCCTGCCTTCTTCCCACTTTACGGGAAACCACGCGCTTTCCTGATGCTCCTGACCGTCTCTAGGTAAAGGGTTCTCAAACCGCTGCCTCTGGGGCACCACTGGCAACTCAGCCACACGCTCCCCTCCTCACATTATCGGGTCCACTACAGAAGTCAGCTCTGCCCCAGTTGCCACACCTCATGCCCACTTCTCACAGTGTCCAGCCCCAGGACAACCCCCACGGATCAGGCAGAAGACTAACAAGCGCACCCTGCCTCCTGCACCCCCTCACGCCCCTCTGCCACCAGCAGCTCCTGGCCCTCCTGGGCCGCCAACGTCTGTGGTGTCAAAACCCACCTGCTATCCCCACCACCCTGGATCGGGGCTCGGTCTCTCCTCCTGCCCAGGTCACCAACTCCCTCCATGACCTAATCTCCATGAATGGCAATCCAGGAGCCCAAGGGCCCCCCTCCCCTCCTCCCTGAAGCAGGCCACCCGCATTCAGCCAATCTCCACGTCCTCCTAAACCCTGAACCACTTCCCACAGCTCCACCCTCCCCTCTGTCACTGTCCCACGCGGCTGCCTCTGGTTCTGGTCTCGGCTCTGCCAGTCAGGGGACAGCTTCACTCCCCAGCTCAAAGTCTGCAAGGTCTTCCTGTCGCCCTTGGGGAACAACTGGAACCTTCCCTGTTCCTCTCCCGCCCCTCCCCACACCAACACCCCCGCTTGGGGCCAGCGCTGGCCTCCAGCCCACCCCGTCTGAAAGCCCAGCCCCCTCGGTCAGGTCCCTGCTAGCAACGCTCTTCTCTCCTGCTCACCTTTTCCTCGGCCGGGCCTTCATGCAGCCACTCGGCTGCCACACAGGCCAGCCCCGGGCCCTGTCTACAGAACACCCCCACAACCAAGTACAGACCTATAGGAACGGACGGTCCTTCAAGGTCCAGTTTGATTTCACCCCCACCCTCCTCCACCAGCATCTCCCGTCCCTCGCCCACGCTGCCCCAGGAACTGGGAGCGCCCCCCAGACTGCCCTGCAGGGGCCCAGGCCAGCAAACTTTAGGGCCTGTTGTGCACACAGAAGGCATCCAATAAATGCTTGAGACATTTAATGCTTCTTTGTTATACAAATATTTGAATGATTGAGCCTTTTACACGTGAAGGAGTTAAGTTCCACAGGACAGAGCACACTCTCTCAGAACCCAACAGGAGAGCACCCTCTGATCAGCTCCTGTATTTCCCTTGCCTGACCCATCCCAACTGAGCCACTGAAAATCAGGCCGGTCTCTGAATCCACATTTGGTCTGGAAATAAAATGCCACACATCTCTAGTGAGTGGTTTGGGAACAGAAAACTAATCCAAGAAAGAGCACAATCCTAAAGAGAAAACAAAATGGGGCCCAGAGCCACGCCACGGCGGCCCGACCCGAGGCACTACCAGCTCGCCCGGCAGACGGCCCGGCAGACGGCTACCGTCGGCGGAGACAGGCCTATGTGCTCCTTCCCCACCCCATCAAACTGCCCAGCGCCCCCGACAGGAGGAGGAAAATGCTTTTCTCCTCCCAGAGCCGGCCTGAATTCTGAAAGCAGCGTGGCCAGAGGCCCCCTTTAGATCCCCACGCCGACAGCCCAACACATCGTCCCACCAACTGGCTGGCCTCACCCCCTGCAAACAAGTTCACTGGAAAAACTAGAGAACCCCGTGTATCAACACCCTCAAACGGACTGCCCCCTGCCTCCAATGTTCACAGTGGCGCCGAGGGACCCGTCCCCTTTCCAAGACCCTGCCCTTTGCCCTGCTCTCCACGCACATCATGCCCAGTGCCCCGTGACATTCCCAGTCACCCTGCGGAGGGCTTTCCATGAAGGATCAGGAGCTCATCCAGAAGACAGGAATTAAGCGCTGTTTGTCTCCCCTGGGCATAAGCCTTAGAGCCAGCAAGCCTTATTCTTTTAGTTTAGTACAAAGGTTCACTGAAAGAAGGGTCCTTTCAAAACTGGAGCAAGGTATACGCGGGAACAGGTGGAGAGCTGCTCCATGGCACATTTGAGAAGCGTATCGAGGGGGGCTGGCCACGAGCAGCATGGCCAAGCTCAAGTGCAGAGGCTGTGTGAGAAGGAAGACAGCAGGCGACAGACATGCCAGCCGGGGCAGTGGGCACACACCAGCGCCGGCGAACTGCAGACCCCCAGAGGATGGATGCCAGGACGGGCAAGAACACCCAGGAGGGTCCCCAGGGAACAGAGCTAATGCAGTCGGGGACCCAGAAGTGTACAGCTCTGCCCTGAACTAGCATGCCTGGGCTCAGAGGCGGCTCACTCGCTTAGGCGCCACGGGCCTGGGACAGACGCAAGCTCGGCAGCACCGACTGGGCAGATGGGAGCACACTCGGGCAGGGCTGCCACAGGGCCTGGTGCGCGGGCTCCCCGGCCGGCTGTGCGAGCCCCGGCAACAGCATCTGCAGCCCTTAGTTCACGTGACTGCAGGCGGTCCACACTGTTCTAACCACTGACGACCACGGGCACCTACCTCTGTGACCCTCAGCACTCAGGCTGGAATTGCCATGTTAACCCCCAGAAAAGAGGAAACAGCATTTCAGAATGGGGGAACACAAAGAATAGGGATACTCAAAATGAAAGTCCCCCAAGCCCAGGGCCCCACAGACGGGAAGAACCCAGGCTGCCCCATTCCCTCTGGGCCTCCCAACCCCTCCGCCTCTGGCCTGTGGAGGGAATATCAGGGTGAAATTAGAAGAAGCTGTTCCTCTCCTCCTGAAGAACCCCCACGCTGTGCAAATCCGAGCGCACGAGAACTGCGTTCCTGACCCCCAGGCCAGAGGAGCCGGGCGAGGGCCGAGCCCAGGGGCCAGCAGTGGGAGCCAGCTCTGCCACCCACCCACAGCCCAGGCTTCCGGGTCTGCAAACCCCCGGCCGTAGGGAGGGCCGACGGCGCGGCGCGTGTCAGGACCCCGGCAGGAGAGAAGCAGTCTCGAGCGTACAGTGTCACAACAAGGCCCACGGTGCCTCGTCCGGGGTGTGGCACAAAACCCTGCCCCAGGACGTCTGTCCGCAGCCTCGCTCGGCATTGTCTGCGCTCCCAGGGCCCGGCACAGGGCCATCCCGACACCCGGCTGTCTGCAGGACCCCCCTGGCGGACCCGTGCTGCACCCTGAAGGGCCTGCAGGGCCAGACTCCAAACTGCACACGTCTGAGCACCAGGAAGCTGAGGAGCGGTTAGAGACAGAGCTGCTGGAGAGGCCGGGGCGGGGCGGGTGTCCCATACTGGCCCCGGTCACTGCTCCACCGTCCTCCTCCGTGCTGCACGCAGGCAGGGCTGGCCCAGGGCAGTCTGGGGAACAGAGAAACAGACGTAGGCTCCCAGGGCACTTTGACTCGTTCCCACCCATGACCTCCGACCATGTCTTCACAGCCCTCGGGGAATGGAATACTTGCCCCTGCTCTCAGTTTAAAAAAAAAAAACTGTTTAATCAAAATCATCAGGGATTTATTTATTTTAATCATTTCTGTCCTCACTTAAGATTAACCCATAAGAGTCTAGACTTGCTACATTAGACAAATATGTAAAAGAGAAAAAACATGATTCACATTAAGTTCATCTTTCAAAATGTTTCCAGACCAGCTAAAAAGGCATTTAGTAACATCAAACAGGACCACCAAGAAACAAACAAGCAAGAGGAACTGTGTGCATAGCAAACCACCCCCACCCCCACCCCCGGTGCTTCCAAGGCGCTGGCACAGTAAGACCAACTCCACTTACAGACGGAGCCCAGAGAGACCCGCTCGCACAGGACACAAAGACCCACCCGAGAGACTCCTGGGCTCCTCGCAACACGGGAAGAGAGGAATAAAAAGGCACTCCGTCCAAACAGCCACTTCAAAAATACAAGCAAGGAAACAAACAGGTTTCTGAAAACACAAGAGCAAGCTGGTCAGGGCAGCAGATCCGAGCTTCCGGAAAAAGAGGCAGGGCCTCCACCTGGTTCCTGGACCCAAGGAGACAGGAGGAAGAGCCCTCCCAGTGCTGTTCCAGTCCTTCGGGACTAAATGCACTTCACAGAGGTGGGCGGTGAGGGGCCAGCCCACCCGGGAAGACGGAAGCAGGTGCCCTGTCCACATTCAAGGGCAAGACTCTGCAGGGTCAGGTGCGGAGGGCTACCCACAACCCTTCCCATCCAACATCCCTCCCGCACATTCCTCCAACCTTCCTCCTCCCACCTCAGGGTTTTTCTGTGGCTGCTCTAACGGTCCTCCACACACAGCCTGAAACACACTTATTATCTTAAAGTCTGGAGGTCAGAGTCCAAGGCAGTTCTCACGGGACTAAAGTGTAGGTGTTGGCCACTGCACTCATTTCTGGACGCTCTGGGGAGAGTCCACGTCCTGCTCATGCAGGCTGTTGGCAGCATCCAGTTTCCTGCAGTTGTAGGACTGAGGTTCCCGCCAGCTGCAAGCAGAAGGCCACGCCAAATGCTGGAGGCCACCACACCCCCTGGCTCATGGCCCCCGCCTCCACTTTCAGAGCCAGCGACAAGACAAGCGTCCATCTGCTGCTGATTCTGACCACTTTTAAGCGCTCACTCCATTCTACTGGACCCACCAGGCCACCCAGGAAAAGGTACCACCTCAGGGTCAGCAGATCTGCACCTTCCACTCTTTGGCCATGTGGTCTGGTTCCAGGTTCCAGGGATAAGGATGCAGACATCTTTGGGGTTCATCATTCTGCAACCACGCCCCACCCCTCCGGCCAGAACCCTGGTGATCGCCACCCTTCAGTGCTTCGTGGCGGCCCTTTTCTATGGCCTTCCGAGCCCTGCCCGCCTCCCACCCCTCTTCTCACAAGGCTCCCCTCCTGCCGTCCTCCGCCCCAGCCCCAGGGTCCCCGCAGCACCCTTCCCCTGCCAGGAGTGCTCTGACGCCCACCCTGCATCTCCGCATCTGTGCATCTCTGTGGGCTGGCTCCCTCTCCACCTACAGGTCTCAGGTCAGGCATGACCTCTTCTGGAAGGGCATGGCCTTCCATTGACGCAGGGTCCTGTGCTTCTGCCAACGCCCCCAGATGATGACCTTCGAAGAACATACCAATGTGCTTACTGTCTCCCTCACCCCAGCAGCCTCTGAGAGCCACATCTCTTGGCTCAGCATTCAGCACGGGACCTGGCACACAGAATGCGTTCTGAACGAATGAACTGTCCCCCCAACAAGTCCTCCCCTCAGCTGATGAGTGATGGCGACCTGTTACAGTGACGGTGGAGCTGATGTCTCACCGGCTCGGAGACTCCTCGGGCTGTGACCGCTGGAAGCTGAAAGCTGTCGGAGCCACAACACCGTGAGCTGTCTTCTCCTCCAGCTCCACCCCAAGCACCCACAGCCTTGCCGATTCAATCTGGGCCCTTCCTGCCTCCATCCCGCTCACAAAGGTCGCCCTCCACAGGCCCCACCGCCCGCACGGCCTCCTGTGCACAGCGCTCGCGGCCCCGGCGGACCCACGCCGGAGGGCCGCCTGCGCTCGCACCGCGGTGGGCGGTGACTTCGTCCTGCCACTGACAGCTAAGTGTGGCAAGAGTGCCACCCACAACTGCAGAGGGCAGCCGCCCCTCGGAGTCAAGTGGGTCACTGGCCCAAGAGAGAACCAGCCCCAGAGAGTCACAGACTGAATGCGTCCTGATCCCCACCACCCGCCCTCTGATTCTTGCAGCACCACCGTCCTCTCTCACCCGGACGTTCACCACAGCCTCCGAACTGGTCTCCCTGCGTCCGTCCTTCCCTCCCAGCCCCTAACCTGTCATCCACCCAGAGGCCAAAGGGATCCTGCCACACCTCTGCCAAGACCCTCCAAAGCGCTCCCCCGTCAGAATAAGAGACAGGAAGCCCACGTCTTTCCACTGTGACCACGAGGCCCGCCCCCACCAGCTTCCGGACCTCATGCCCCAGGACTCTCCCCCTCCTCCCTTGGCTCCAGGCACCAGGCCCCCCGCTCTTCTCGAGCACACCGCTGTCGCTCCCAACCGGGGGCTTTCCACTGGCCCTCTGCCCAGACCACTGTCCTCCCAGCCACCCAGGGGGCCTGTTCGCTCCCCTCCTGTGAGTCCTGCTCAAATGTTACCTCCTCTGTGAGACCTTCTCTGGCCACCTTATCACCGGGAAACCCTCCCCACTCCACATGCCTCCCAATCCCAATTCTCTGCTTGAGGTTTCAATAACAGGATAACAGTTCCCACCTTCTCAGGGGTAACTCTCTTCTTAACTTAGTCATGGTCTCTCTTCTCTGCCCCTCCAGCTCCGCTGTAAGGTCTGAGACAGCACTGGTTCTGAGCTGTTTTGTTCACTGGTGTATCTCTAGCCCCTGGAGCTGTTATTGGCACCAAGAGTTGGTTAAACAAATATCTACTGAATGAATGAATTTTCAAACTCTCAAAGCTCCTCCAAGAGGCCCTCTCTCGTGCTCATCAAAGAGAATCGGACCAGACCGAACAAATATGTGCCTGGAGATCTCAGCCACTTAGGTCTCATCCAGCTTCAGCAGGTTACACTGGCAGAAACTGATGGCCCCAGGGGTGACATGACCTGGTGAAAGTCACACAGAGATTAATAGAAAAAAAAAGGCTGAAACCCAGACCACAGAACCAAGTCAGAGGTGCTTCCACCACATCACACATCCTGCTTCATCCAGAAGTTTCTAAGAAAGCCCCAGCCAAATAGACAATCTAAGGACCAGCGTGAATAGAGGAGGGGGGGCTACTGGCAAGACCACCTCTCATGCAGTGTGAGACCCTGGCCAAATCACCTACTAGAGATACACCAGTGACACAGGTTTTCTGGTAAGACTCCATCATTTAAAAGATGATGGCAGGGCGCCTGGGTGGCTCAGTCGGTTAAGCGACTGCCTTCGGCTCAGGTCATGATCCTGGAGTCCCGGGATCGAGTCCCGCATCGGGCTCCCTGCTCGGCGGGGAGTCTGCTTCTCCCTCTGACCCTCCCCCTTCTGATGCTCTTTCTCTCTTAAATAAATAAAATCATGGGGCACCTGGGTGGCTCAGTTGGTTAAGCGACTGCCTTCTGCTCGGGTCATGATCCTGGAGTCCCGGGATCGAGTCCCGCATCGGGCTCCCTGCTCGGCGGGGAGTCTGCTTCTCCCTCCGACCCTCCTCCCTCTCATGCTCTCTGTCTCTCATTCTCTCTGTCTCAAATAAATAAATAAAATCTTTAAAAAAAAGAAAAAGAAATCTTGACATCTGGGGCGCCTGGGTGGCTCAGTCGGTTGGGCGACTGCCTTCGGCTCGGGTCACGATCCTGGAGTCCCGGGATCAAGTCCCGCATCGGGCTCCCTGCTCGGCGGGGAGTCTGCTTCTCCCTCTGACCCTTCCCCTTCTCATGCTCTCTCTCCCTTAAATAAATAAAATCATGAGGCACCTGGGTGGCTCAGTTGGTTAAGCGACTGCCTTCTGCTCGGGTCATGATCCTGGAGTCCCGGGATCGAGTCCCGCATCGGGCTCCCTGCTCGGCGGGGAGTCTGCTTCTCCCTCCGACCCTCCTCCCTCTCATGCTCTCTGTCTCTCATTCTCTCTGTCTCAAATAAATAAATAAAATCTTTAAAAAAAAGAAAAAGAAATCTTGACATCTGGGGCGCCTGGGTGGCTCAGTCGGTTGGGCGACTGCCTTCGGCTCGGGTCACGATCCTGGAGTCCCGGGATCAAGTCCCGCATCGGGCTCCCTGCTCGGCGGGGAGTCTGCTTCTCCCTCTGACCCTCCCCCCTCTCATGTGCTCTCTCTCATTCTCTCTCTCAAATAAATAAATAAAATCTTTAAAAAAGAAAAAGAAACCTTGACATCTGTTTCTGTCTAATCTACGTTCGCCAGGCACTGTCCACGCACTGTCTTCACCTTCCCCGGGGCGCGGGCTGGGGATCAGCCGCAAGCTGATCAGGACTTTGGAGCCGAACAGCTTCCAGGGTGCACCCGGGTCATTGCACGCACTTCATTTTTTGTTTAATTTCTTTTCCTTAATTCGCTTCCTGCTGCGGACTCAAGAAAGGAGTTGGTTTTGCGGCCGGAAGGTGGGGTACGTGGAAATTCACAGGGAGGCTCAAATCCACCGGAGCGAGTCCTCGAGCTCGAGGCCAAACGCAGCCGAGCGCGGGAGGGACAAGAAGGCCATTCAAGTGGGTCCCACCGCCGCGCCCCCCGGAGAGGAGATCGCCCGGCAAGCGCAGCCGAGCGCGGGAGGGACAAGAAGGCCATTCAAGAGCGTCCCACCGCCGCGCCCCCCCGGAGAGGCGATCGCCCGGCAAGCGCAGCCGAGCGCGGGAGGGACAAGAAGGCCATTCAAGGGGGTCCCACCGCCGCGCCCCCCGGAGAGGCGATCGCCCGGCAAGCGCAGCCGAGCGCGGGAGGGACAAGAAGGCCATTCAAGGGGGTCCCACCGCCGCGCCCCCCGGAGAGGCGATCGCCCGGCAAGCGCAGCCGAGCGCGGGAGGGACAAGAAGGCCATTCAAGGGGGTCCCACCGCCGCGCCCCCCGGAGAGGCGATCGCCCGGCAAGCGCAGCCCGCGCGGCCAGCGGGCCAGGTCCGCACTCCCCGAACCCTTCGCAGCGCGACCCGAGTCGGTCCCCTTCGGCTTCCCAGGGCGCCCGGGATGTCACCGAGGAGAGCCTGCCGAGGAGTGTCACCGAGGGGAGCCTGCGGCCTCGGAAAGCCTCGCGCGCAGCTGCTCCTCCTCCCTTCAAGCCTCGGTCTGCGCGCAGCCCCCGTCACCGCCCAGACCCTGCGCTCGAGCCCCCCGGCCCCCCAACGTCGCTCTCGTCCCCAGCAGCCCTCCCCAGACCCCCGACTCCACCCGCAGCCCCGCGGGCCCCCGCGCCCGCCCGACCTCCGAGCCCTGACCCCGACCCGGCCTCCCCGTCACACCCACCTGCCCGGGACTTCGCCGTTGCTGCGCCTCCAGAACCGCTTCCGGGCCCCGTCGCCGGCCATGGCCCCTCCTCCTCCCTCAGGCCCGGCGGCCCTTTCCTGCACCCCGAGCGGCCCCTCAGCGGCCCCCGGACGCCCGAGCCCAGAGGCTCTTCCGCCTGCTCCCGGAAGTCCCGCCTCCGCGCGCCCGGAAGTCACGCCTCCGCCCAGGCACGCCGGACGCAAGGCGCGGGCGTGACGGCATTCAAGGGCGACGCCGGGGAGGGAGTGTGGCGGCTGCCGTGCGGGCGGCGGGGGTCCGTGTGGTGGCGGCTGGCTGGGGCCCCCGTCCGGCTCTGTGCTCTGCCTCCGGGCGAGGCGGCGGGAGGGTCCGGGGCGCGCGGAGGCAGCGAGGGGCAGCGGGGTCGGCGGAGCGCGGGGGGGGGCGCCTGGGGGTCGCGGAACCCGGCGCAGGAAGCCCCCGGCAGGGTTTTTGAAGAGTCGGCGCGGAGCGGAGGGAGAGTCCGTCTACACTGCTGGGGCGCCGGGCGGCTCTGTCGGCCCGCCGTCTGCCTTGGACTCGGATCATGACCCCAGGGCCCTGGGCTCGAGCCCCGTCGGGCCCCCGCTCGGCGGGGAGACTCTGCTTCCCCCTCCGCCTGCCCCTTCCCGGCTGGTGCCCTCGCTCGCTCGACAGCTCGCTCGAGTGAGTGAAATCTTTGAAAAGAGCGAGTCTGCGTTGGTTACGTGGTGAAATGACAGCTGCTGAAGTTATGTTTCGGTGTTTCAGTGTTTGCTTCTTTTAACTTGACGCAGCCAACGAAGATGTGGGGTGACGTGCGTGACTGGCGCTGGATTTCTCTTGGTTGCAGACCCGGACCGAGAAGCCAGGTCCTGCCCTTTCCCGACTGCAGGACAGTCTAACTTCGGGAGTCTGTGGACGCACCTCCGCCAGTTCTCTCGCGAGACAAGAATTGGGCTGCGTGTGTAAGTGTGCCCGTGCCCCTCGCTTACTGATGGGTAGCACTGATGGAGTTCTTGCCCCACGCAAGATCTGCACCGGGTTCTTTACATGCAGTACGGCAGCCGTATGCCCACCACCCCCAAAGGCCGCCCCTCCCGGAAGAGCAGAATGGCTCGCTCACCTCGCGGACACCGAATTTTATGCCCTTTCCACAGGTCCTTGCGCCCACCCTGCAACATTTACCCGACTGTTTTTATGATCTCTGTGTCCACAGGTAGCTTGTGAGATCCTGCTCAGTGGGGCCTAGTTCTTCTGCCTCTGCAAGTGTGTGTTGGATGAATGACAACCACGGGAACTCTCCAGGGACCCCCTTTTGTCACCATAGAAACTCCAGGAATCTTCTCTTTGGTGTGATCTTAATGGATCCTTGGTAATCCCCAGCTGACATACCCTCACTAGATCCTCAGGGCTCCTTTGTTCATAGCCTGATGAGCTCTTCCGGGATCCTGTCCTTACATGACCTCAGGGAAACTCCAGAGATCTTCCAATAAAGGTTCAGTGGATCCGCAGGGACTCCCTCCTGACACAGCCTCAGGCAGTCTCCCGGGATTCTCTCCTAGTGGAGCTCAGGAAGGCCCCAGGGACCTCTTCCCAATATACAGCCCCGAGGCCTCAGAAATCCTCTCAGAGACTGGCTCCTAACAGCCTCCGGGGTCCCCTGTGGACATTACTGGGGACCTCAGGGGTTCTGTGCAGCTCTTCTGGCTCATTGCGAGAATCAGCGAGGTGACGGAGCAAGATGGCGGAGGAGTAGGAGACCTGGATTTTGTCTCCTCTCAGGAATTCAGCTGGATAGGGATCAAACCGTTCTGAACATCTACAAACTCAACAGGAGATCGAAGAAAAGAAGAGCAACAACTCTCTCATCAGAAAAGCGACCACTTTCTGGAAGGTAGGACGTGCGGAGAAGTGAATCCGCGGCGATATTCGGGAGGATAGACGGCGGGGGAGGGGCCTCCGTTGGCCGCTTCTGGCGAGTGATAGAACCACGGAGCACAAAATCGGAACTTTTAGAAGTCCGCTCCGCTGAGGCACGTCCCTCTGGTGGCTGAGTGGGGGGTGGAACCCTCCGGGACAGTGCGGTCTCAGGACCCTCGGGGTCACAGAAAGACCGGGGGTGCCTGAGTATGGCAGAGCTCCCAGGTAACGGAGCAGGGAAGCCGGCTGCAGAGGCGGAGCCCAGGCGCGGGCTCTCAGCTCGGGGTTGCCATTGACCGTGATCCGCGGCCCAGTCGGGCCCCTGCTCCTCCAGCAGGGACGCAACAAGCGGCAGATCTGGGGAGACTCACCTTCCTCCCCGGGGAGGAGCCGCGCAGGAGCGCACTGCAGGGATCTGCTGGGTATGGAGACTCCACCCGGGGTCGGGTGCCAGAGATAGAAACGCGGTCACAGGCCGGGTGAGCACGGAGTGCGGCCGGAGACCGGGGGACGGGAGTTACTGACGACTTTTCTCTGGGGCTCACTGAGGAGCGGGGCCCCGAGTTCTCAGCTCCTCCGGGGCGGAGATTGGGAGGCCGCCATTTTCACTCTCCACCTCCAAAGCTGTACGGAAAGCTCGCAGGGAACAAAAGCCTGGAGAGCAAACCCAAGCAGATTACTTAGCCGGGAGGGGGCAAGGGCGGGGCAATTCCGCCTCCGGCAAAGACATTTGGGAACCACGGCAACAGGCCCCTCCCCAGAAGATCAGCGAGAACAGCCACCAAGACCAAGTTTACCGATCAATGAGAACAGCAGAACTCCAGTGCTAGGGGACTACTGCACATAGAATTCACGGCTTTTTTACCATGATTCTTTAGTCTTTTAAAGTCAATTTTTTTAACTGTCTTTTTGTCTTTTTATTTCTTTTTGAATTTTTCTTTTTCCCTTTTTCAACCAACATCTTATCAATCCCTTTTAAAAAAAAATTATTTTTCATTTTTAGAGTCATATTCTATCCCTTCATAGTAGTTACCCATATTTTTGGCTTATATATATAAGTTGTTCTCTCTTTAAAATTTTGAGATAGTTTCTTCTAACAGATTAAAATATACCCTAAATCTCTAGTATATGGTGCTTTCTATTCCCTTGCCTGATCACATCCTCTCCCTTTCTTTTTCTCTTTTTGTTTTTTCTTTTTTTAAATCCTCTTCTTTCTTTTTTCAAACAACTTCTTATCAATTCCTTTTATAACATTTTTTATAATTTCCACTTTTACAATCATATTCCATCCCTTCATCATATCAACCCCTATTTTTGTACATATATAAGTTTTTCTTTCTTTAAAATTTTGGGAAGCACTTTCTTCTAAAAGACCAAAATACACCCCAAATCTAGTGTGTGGCACTGATCTATATACCATATAGAATATACTTGATCATATTCTGATTTTCCTTTTGTTGTTGTTGTTTTGTTTTGTTTGTTTTTGTTTTTATCTTTATCTTTTTTTTTTTCTTTTTCTTTTTTCTCTCTTTCCTTTTCTTATCCCACTGCTTTAGGTCTTTTCTGATTTCTTTAGAGTATATTTTCTGGGGACGTGGTTATTCTGCTAGCATTTTGTTCTCTCATTAATCTATTCTCCTCTGCACAAAATGACAAGACGGAAAAAATCACCGCAACAAAAAGAACAAGAGGTAGTACCGACTGCCAGGGACCTACTCAATATGGACATTAGTACGATGTCAGATCTAGAGTTCAGAATCATCACTTTAAAGATACTAGCTGGGCTTGAAAAAAATATGGAAGTTATTAGAGAAACGCTTTCTGGAGAAGTAAAAGAGCTAAAATACAACCAAGTAGAAATTAAAAAGGCTATTAATGAGGTGCAATCAAAAATGGGGGCGCTAACTGCTAGAATAAATGATGCAGAAGAGAGAATCAGTAATATAGAAGATGAAATGATGGAAAATAAAGAAGCTGAGAAAAAGAGAGATAAACAACTACTGGATCACGAGGGCAGAATTCGAGAGATAAGTGATACCATAAGACGAAACAACATTAGAATAATTGGGATCCCAGAAGAAGAAGAAAGAGAGAGAGGGGCAGAAGGTATAATGGAGCAAATTATAGCAGAGAACTTCCCTAATTTGGGGAAAGAAACAGGCATGAAAATCCAGGAAGCACAGAGAACCCCTCTCAAAATCAATAAAAATAGGTCAACTCCCCGACATCTAATAGTAAAACTTACGAGTCTCATAGACAAAGAGAAAATCCTGAAAGCAGCTCGGGAGAAGAGATATGTAACCTACAATGGTAGAAACATTAGATTGGCAACAGACCTATCCACAGAGACCTGGCAGGCCAGAAAGGACTGGCAGGATATATTCAGAGCACTAAATGAGAAAAATAGGCAGCCAAGAATACTCTATCCAGCTAGGCTGTCATTGAAAATTGAAGGAGAGATAAAAAGCTTCCAGGACAAACAAAAACTAAAGGAATTTGCAAACACAAAACCAGCCCTACAGGAAATCTTGAAAGGGGTCCTCTAAGCAAAGAGAGACCCTAAAAGCAACATAGACCAGAAAGGAACACAGACAATATATGGTAACAGTCACCTTACAGGCAATACAGTGGCACTAAATTCCTATCTTTCAATAGTTACCCTGAATGTAAATGGGTTAAACGCCCCAATCAAAAGACACAGGCTAACAGACTGGATTCAAAAACAAGACCCATCGATATGCTGTCTGCAAGAGACTCATTTTAGAACCAAAGACAAACCCAGATTGAAAGTGAGGGGGTGGAAAACCATTTACCATGCTAATGGACACCAAAAGAAAGCTGGGGTGGCAATCCTTATATCAGACAAATTAGATTTTAAATCAAAGACTGTAATAAGAGATGAGGAAGGACACTATATCATACTTAAAGGATCTATCCAACAAGAAGATCTAACTATTGTAAATACCTATGCCCCTAACATGGGAGCAGCCAATTACATAAGGCAATTAATAACAAACGCAAAGAAACACATCGACAACAATACAATAATAGTGGGGGACTTTAACACCCCCCTCACTGAAATGGACAGATCGTGTAAGCAAAAGATCAACAAGGAAATAAAGACTTTAAATGACACACTGGACCAAATGGACTTCACAGACATATTCAGAACATTCCACCCCAAAGCAACGGAATACACATTCTTCTCTATTGCCCATGGAACATTCTCCAGAATAGATCACATCCTAGGTCATAAATCAGGTCTCAACCGGTACCAAAAGATTGGGATCATTCCCTGCCTATTTTCAGACCACAATGCTTTGAAACTAGAACTCAATCACAAGAGGAAAGTCGGAAAGAACTCAAATACATGGAGGCTAAGGAGCATCCTACTGAAGAATGAATGGGTCAACCAGGAAATTAAAGAAGAATTAAAAAAATACATGGAAACCAATGAAAATGAAAACAGAACTGTTCAAAATCTTTGGGATGCAGCAAAGGCAGTCCTAAGAGGAAAGTATATAGCAATACAAGTCTTTCTCAAGAAACAAGAAAGGTCTCAAGTACACAACCTAACCCTACACCTAAAGGAGCTGGAGAAAGAACAGCAAATAAAGCCTAAACCCAGCAGGAGAAGAGAAATCATAAAGATCAGAGCAGAAATCAATGAAATAGAAACCAAAAGAACAGTAGAACAGATCAATGAAACTAGGAGCTGGTTCTTTGAAAGAATTAACAAGATTGATAAACCCCTGGCCGGACTTATCAAAAAGAGAAGAGAAATGACCCAAATCAACAAAATCATGAATGAAAGAGGAGAGATCACAACCAACACCAAAGAAATACAAACAATTATAAGAACATATTATGAGCAACTCTATGGCAGCAAATTAGATAACCTGGAAGAGATGGATGCATTCCTAGAGATGTATCAACTACCAAAACTGAACCAGGATGAAATAGAAAACCTGAACAGACCTATAACCACTAAGGAAATGGAAGCAGTCATCAAAAATCTCCCAAAAAACAAAAGCCCAGGGCCAGATGGCTTCCCAGGGGAATTCTACCAAACATTTCAAGAAGAATTAATACCTATTCTTCTGAAACTATTCCAAAAAATAGAAACGGAAGGAAAACTTCCAAACTCATTTTATGAGGCCAGCATTACCTTGATCCCAAAACCAGACAAAGACCCCATCAAAAAGGAGAATTACAGACCAATATCCCTGATGAACATGGATGCAAAAATTCTCACCAAAATACTAGCCAATAGGATCCAACAGTATATTAAAAGGATTATTCACCATGACCAAGTGGGATTTATCCCTGGGCTGCAAGGTTGGTTCAACATCCGCAAATCAATCAATGTGATACAATACATTAACAAAAGAAAGAACAAGAATCATAGGATCCTCTCAATAGATGCAGGAAAAGCTGACAAAGTACAGCATCCTTTCTTGATCAAAACTCTTCAGAGTATAGGGATAGAGGGTACATACCTCAATATCATAAAAGCCATCTATGAAAAACCTACAGCAAATATTATTCTCAATGGGGAAAAACTGAGAGCTTTCCCCCTAAGGTCAGGAATGCGGCAGGGATGTCTAGTATCACCACTCCTATTCAACATAGTATTGGAAGTCCTAGCCACAGCAATCAGACAACAAAAAGAAATCAAAGGCATCCAAATTGGCAAAGAAGAAGTCAAACTCTCACTCTTTGCAGATATGATACTTTATGTGGAAAACCCAAAAGACTCCACCCCAAAACTGCTAGAACTCATACAGGAATTCAGTAAAGTGGCAGGATATAAAATCAATGCACAGAAGTCAGTGGCTTTCCTATACACCAACAACAAGACAGAAGAAAGCGAAATTAAGGAATCCATCCCATTTACAATTGCACCCAAAACCATAAGATACCTAGGAATAAATCTAACCAAAGACACAAAGGATCTATACTCAGAAAACTATAAAATACTCATGAAAGAATTTGAGGAAGACACAAAGAAATGGAAAAACGTTCCATGCTCATGGATTGGAAGAACAAATATTGTGAAGATGTCAATGCTACCTAGAGCAATCTACACATTCAATGCAATCCCCATCAAAATACCATCCACTTTTTTCAAAGAAATGGAACAAATAATCCTAAAATTTGTATGGAACCATAAAAGACCCCGCATAGCCAGAGGAATATTGAAAAAGAAAAGCAAAGCCGGCAGCATCACAATTCCGGACTTCCAGCTGTATTACAAAGCTGTCATCATCAAGACGGCATGGTACTGGCACAAAAACAGACACATAGATCAATGGAACAGAATAGAGAACTCAGAAATGGACCCTCAACTCTATGGTCAACTAACCTTCGACAAAGCAGGAAAGACTATCCAGTGGAACAAAGAGAGTCTCTTCAACAACTGGTGTTGGGAAAATTGGATAGCCACATGCAGAAGAATGAAACTGGACCATTTCCTTACATCACACACAAAAATAGACTCCAAATTGTTGAAAGACCTCAATGTAAGACAGGAGTCCATCAAAATCCTAAAGGAGAACACAGGCAGCAACCTCTTTGACCTCAGCCGAAGCAACTTCTTCCTAGAAACATCGCCAAAGGCAAGGGAAGCAAGGGCAAAAATGAACTATTGGGACTTCATCAAGATAAAAAGCTTTTGCAAGGCAAAGGAAACAGTCAACAAAACCAAAAGACAACCGACAGAATGGGAGAAGATATTTGCAAATGACATATCAGATAAAGGGCTAGTATCCAAAATCTATAAAGAACTCATCAAACTCAACACCCAAAGAACAAAGAATCCAATCAAGAAATGGGCAGAAGACATGAACAGATATTTTTCCAAAGAAGACATCCAAATGGCCAACAGACACATGAAAAAGTGCTCAATATCGCTCGGCATCAGGGAAATCCAAATCAAAACCTCAATGAGATACCACCTCACACCAGTCAGAATGGCTAAAATTAACAAGTCAGGAAATGACAGATGTTGGTGGGGATGCGGAGAAAGGGGAACCCTCCTACACTGTTGGTGGGAATGCAAGCTGGTGCAGCCACTCTGGAAAACAGTATGGAGGTTCCTCAAAAAGTTGAAAATAGAGCTACCATATGATCCAGCAATTGCACTCCTGGGTATTTACCCCAAAGATACAAAAGTAGGGATCCGAAGGGGTACCTGCACCCCAGTGTTTATAGCAGCAATGTCCACAAAAGCCAAACTGTGGAAAGAGCCAAGATGTCCATCGACAGATGAATGGATAAAGAAGATGTGGTATATATATACAATGGAATATTATGCAGCCATCAGAAGGAATGAGATCTTGCCATTTGCAACGACGTGGATGGAACTGGAGGGTATTATGTTGAGTGAAATAAGTCAAAAAGAGAAAGACATGTATCATATGATTTCACTGATATGAGGAATTCTTAATCGCAGGAATCAAACTGAGAGTTGTTGAAGTGGGGGGTGGGGTGGGAGGGATGGGGTGACTGGGTGATAGACACTGGGGAGGGTATGTGCTCTGGTAAGCGCTGTGAATTGTGCAAGACTGTTGAATCTCAGATCTGTACCTCTGAAACAAATAATGCAATATATGTTAAGAAAAAAAAAAGAAGAAGAAGAAGGTAGCGGGAGGGGAAGAATGAAGCGGGGGAAATCGGAGGGGTAGACGAACCATGAGAGACGATGGACTCTGAAAAACAAACAGGGTTCTAGAGGGGAGGTGGGTGGGAGGATGGGTTAGCCTGGTGGTGGGTATTGAGGAGGGCACATTCTGCATGGAGCACTGGGTGTTGTGCACAAACAATGAATCATGGAACACTTCATCTAAAACTAATGATGTAATGTATGGGGATTAACATAAGAATAAAAAAAAAAAAGAATCAGCGAGGTGACAGCAGGACCGAAGATGATGGAAGTAGAGTTCACAGAGAAAAAATGGACAGTAGTTAGTGACTGGCTGGATGCAATTATAGCATCTTAGATCAGTTGTCCCTATAGCTTGAGGATGCTTTCCTGCCTCAGGTCTCCTGGGGGAAGGAGCAAGACTGACACCAAGATTGATGAAGGCTTCAGGACCCACTGAGCAAAGAGTTAGTAGTGCCAATAAGAAACAGGAGAGCAAGGGGTCAGCCTGTTTGCAGCCTACGTTTATGATTGGTTTAGGATGACTTGGGTCAAGGTCACGGATGTAAGACCTCAGCCAAGCACGAGGTTAGAGGACAGATTAGTCTCCAGACAAGGAGATGGGGGGATCTGCCAGGGCAAAGTCAGAGGAATAGGTCAGCATCATGGCAACATAATCAAAACACAAAGCCAAGAAGAAACAATCCCCAGAAATGGATTTTGGCTGGGGAGCTTGGTAAGGATAGGATGTAAAAGGAGCGTTTGGTAGAAGGCCAGGTGTATAAACTGAGTATAACATATGTACAGTCTAGGAATGGGATCTCTGCAGGCATCAAACAGGACAGATGCATGAACCAGAACGAATGAGTGGAGCACTTTGTATTTATTTGTGCATCAAATAATTTTTAAAAGATTTGTTTATTTATTTGAGAGAGGACATGGGGGATGGTGGCAGATGAGGAGGGAGAGGAAGAAGCCAACTCCCCGCTGAGCGCGCAGAGCCCACACAGGGCTCAAACCTATGACCCCGAGATAATGACCTGAACCAAAATCAAGAGTCAGAAGTTCAACAGACTAAACCACCCAGGCACCCCTGTGCAACAAATATTTTTTTTAATTTATTTGAGAGAGAGAGAGAGCACGAGAGGGGGAGGTGGGAAAGGGAGAGGGAGAAGCAAACTCCCCGCTGAGCTGGTAGCCTGACGCAGGGCCCGATGCCAGTACCCCAGGATCATGACCTGAGCCAAAGGAAATGCTTAATGAGCTGCCCAGGTGCCCCAACAAACAAGAAGGTCACTTTCACTAAGATTTAAGCTAATGGAAATTAAATCCAAGGACATGCCATTTCACACATGACAGATGGGCTAAAACTTAAAAATCTGTCAATGCCAAAATCGACAAGGATGTGGATTTGTGAGCAGTGCAGAATGAACTGATTCACTGCTGGTGGGAGTATAAATTGATTTAGTGATTCTCAACAGCCATCTAGCAATTTTTAGTAGTTAAGGATGCATATACTCTACAACCCAGCAATTCCACCCTTGGTGTGTACCCTAGAGCAGCTTGCCCAAGTGTGCAAAGACAAGAACATTCACTGCAACATGCTGCTTTTGCTGGCAGCGGGGAAGGTCATCAAGTCATCTCTAGGAGAATTGGTAAATGATACATAGCTATCCAATAGGATGCTATATGGTAACAAAATGAATAAATTAGTTACATATATCAACACAAATGATTTTCACAAGGTTAAATGAAAAAAAAGTTGAATATGGATGCATGCACTATTTAATTCCATTCTTTTTTTTTTAAGATTTTATTTATTCATTTGACAGAGAGAGAGAGAGACACAACGAGAGAGGAAACACCAGCAGGGGGAGTGGGAGAGGGAGAAGCAGGCTTCCTGCGGAGCAGGGAGCCCGATGCGGGGCTCGATCGCAGGACCCTGGGATCATGACCTGAGCCGAAGGCAGATGCTTAACGGCTGAGCCACCCAGGCGCCCCTAATTCCATTCTTTTAGAGTAAAAAAGAATGCTAAACACTAAATTCAGGAGAGTGGTTGCCTCTGGGTATTGGTGGGGACTTTGATCAGTAAGTAAGGAAGTCAAGGGGCTTCAGATTTTTGATTATGCTTTATTTCTGATGGCCGAGGGAATGCATGCTGCTGTTGTTCTATTATTTATGACTTCTCCCATGTATAAAATGTTTGATTACGGAGCTCTTACTGCTGTGTCTGTGAGCACACTCTTGGAAAAGGATGAGACAATGAATGAGCAGCGTTCACTGAGAGGCGTGGAGGGGTCGGGACAATTGATGAGACCTGTGACTGTAGTTTAAGGCGAGCTGGCAAGATGGGACAAAATGCAAGGAGTGGCTCCAGGGAGAGGGAGCATCACAGCTGCAGCAGGGAGACAAAATTGGAGCGCTGGGTAACAGGGGAGTCTTGGGCATGGCTGATCCTTGCGTGCAGGCAGCTTCTTGGGGAGGAGAGGTTGAACGGTGAGGGGCCACCTGGAGAGAGATCCTGAATTGAGACCAGAGGGTGGAGCCTTTGCACTGTGCACAAACCAGTCATTGCACGGCTGCCCCCTGGGAGGGGGGCCCTGCAGCTGCAGGCAGCTCCTCAGAGGGACTTCTCTGAGCCATCAGCAGCTAGCACTCCCGGCCACGGAGGAAATGAGAGCCTTTGTCCCAAGGAGCGCATCTGGGCAGCACACTCTAGCGCTGCCTGCAGTCCACCTTGGCACCACTCGGATCCAGGAGCGTCACAGGGGTCACCACTGGAAGAATATCTCTAGGATTCTGCCTGCTTCCTTTTGTGGAAATTTACAAGAGGAAGGTTGACCCGATCTTGGAGCCACAGCGGTCAGGGCCCCGCAAACTAGAGCCCCTCCAGCTCCGACCCGCGGTCCCCCTCCGGAGGCAAAAGCAGCTCCGGGGTGAATTCCAGAGCAGAGCCACCTCCACACCAGTTCTCCCACCCAATCCGGCACCACTGGCAGAGTGAGAGGCAGCCCGAGAACAAGAGCCAGGTCTCGAGGCAGCTCAGCGCTGCTGGGGGAGGCCGGTTTTCTCTGACAAGGCACAGGGACGGGCTGTGGGGATCAGCACAGGGGGATCCCCCTGGCAGGGTGGTGATCTTCTCTCCCCCTGCTCCTTCCGCACCATCTCGAGACGGAGAACTGGCCTCTGCCCCGGGGCCGGTCACCGCTGCAGAGTCGACGCGGCTGCAGAAGCAGCTACAGACCCAAAGCCCGCTGCAGAGCTCGAGGCATTTCCATGTCCTGCTGCGGGGCCTTCGCCAGGAGCTTGGGAGCTGGAGCCACGTGCGCCCCAGTGGAAGGAATCCCCTGGACCTACGGCTCCGTCGCCGACTGCAGAGCTAGAGCCAAGGCAAGACTCCCAGCTGGACCGGCTCCACAGTCAGCTCCGGCGGCACCTCCGACCTCGAGCCAGCGCTGGCTCCCCCTGCAGAGCTAGGGCCAGTGGGAGCAAGACCCAATCCAGCACCAGCTACAGCCAGCTCCGGCCCCACCTCCCGGAGCAGCTGATGAGCTCCAACCAGGGCCAGTTCCAGCACCAGAGTCGGCCTGTCCTCACCAGTGAACGCATTCCTTTTCTTCTCTTTTGGCTTTGGTTTCTTTTCATGTCTCCAGGTATATTTGGAGCTTAAGATAAAATAAACTTTATCTTTTTAAACATTTCAAAGTGTGCAAACCACTGTTATCAACTCCATTTCCCGTGCTGGCAGCATCACCTATCTAGTCCCAGAACATTTAATGCCCTGGAGAGAAACCCCGCACCCTCTGAGCAGGCAGGCACTGGCCATTCCCCATCCCCCTGCTCCCAGGCAACCACTGATCTGGCACCTGTCATTTACCTGGGACGAATTTTTCATTCACGTGGGATCATACCGTATGTGGTATTTGGGGTCTAGTTTCTTCCACTGAGTAGGATGTTTTCGAAGTTCACCCACGTGATAGCGTGTATCACTACTTCATTCCTGGCGTGGCTGAATGAATCCCATTGTATGAACAGACCACGTTGTGTGTGTCCATTCAAGTGTGGGTGCACCTGTGGGTTGTTTTCATCTTTCGGTTATTATCCAGAGTGCTGCTACGAAGACTTACGTGCAGGCTGTTGTTAGAGGGCCTGTATTCCATTCTTCTGTTTAGAGAATGAGTGGAGTTCGGCCAAATGAGAACAGTATGCTCAACGTGTGGACGACGTGCCACACCCTTTGCCACAGTGGCTCCGCCACATTACATCTCCCCCAGCAATGGAGGAGGGTTCTGTTTCCCCAGATCCTCTCCGACACTTGTTATTTCTGCTTATTCACTCGAGCCCCTCTTCCTGGGTGGGGGAAGGCATGTGACTGTGGTGTTGGCTTGCATTTCCTATGACCTCATGAAGAAAATCGCCCCATGTGCTCACTGGGTCGTCTGACTATCTTCTTTGGAGAAATGTCTATTATTTTCAGTGGGGTTGTTTAGGTTCTTAAGTTGGAGGAGTTTTGTACACATTCTAGATGCAAGACTCGTATGAGATTTGCAAATATTTCCTACCATTCTTTGGGTTTCCTTACATCCTCTTGAGATTACCCTTTCATTCACAAAAGTTGTTAGCAACGTTGAAGTCCAGTGTCTCTGTTTTCTCTGTTGTTGCTTGGGCTTCGGGTGCCATACAAGAGACACCATATTGCCAAAACCAAGGGAAGGAAGATCTGCCCCTAGGTGCTCTTAGTTTCCCTCTGTGTGTTATGAATTTTCGCTCTTAAAGTTCATGCTTGGATCCATGTGGAGTTCATTTTTTATAGGGTGGAAGGGAATGCTCTGACTTCACTCCTTCGTATGTGGATATCCGGTTTCTCAACACCGTTTGTTGGAGACACTGTTTTTGCCTCATTGAATGATCTTGGTCTCCGTGTTCGAAAACAACTGACTGTACATGTATGTATTCCTTGATTCTCAGCACTATCCCATTGAGCCATATGTGTTGGTCTTCTCTGCTCATACCTTTCGGGAAATATTATAATCTCGTACAGAGTTTTTCAAATTCTTAGGATTATTTGCATAGAAGATCATGTCCTATATAAATAAACTTTTTCTTCTTCCTTTCCATTTGTGAGCTTTTACTAACTAATCTTGTATAATTTCTCTGACCAAACTTCCATGACAATATGGACATGAAGTGGTGGACATGGGCTTCCTTGACTTTTTGGGGATTTTAAGGAGAAAACTCTCAGTCTTTCACCACAGAGAATGATATACATATGAGTTATTTTTCATAAATATCCTTTATCATAATTTTAAAGAATTATTTATTTATTTATTTATTTATTTATTTATTTATTTGAGAGCATGCAAACCCAGGAGTGGGGAGGGGCAGAGGGAGAGAATCTCCAAGCAGACTCCCGACTGAGTGCAGAACCCTCCCTGGAGCTCAATCTGAAGACTCTTGAGATCATGACCTGAGCCCAAACCAAGAGTCGGACACTCAACCCACTGAGCCACCCAGGCACCTCTCCTTTATCACAATTTAACCTTCTATTTCTATTTTATTGAGAACACTTGTTATGAAAAGGTTTGGATTTTGTCAAAGCTTATCCTACAACAATTGACATGATCATGTTTCTTCTGGATGTATTCTAGGACACTGATTAGCTACGCCGAACGGCCTTTGCATTCCCGGTGTAAATCACACTTGGTCATGATGTAGAGTCCTGTGAATGTGCTGCTAGATTCTGTCTGCTAGAATTCTGTTGAGGATTTTTGCCTCTCTCTTCATAATGGATTTTGGCCTGCAACTGTCTTTTCTTGTAAGGTCTTTGTCAGTCTTTGGAATCGGGACAATGCTGGCATTCTAGGGTGACGTGGGAAGTGTTCCCTCCTCTTGTACTTTTTACAGACTTTCAGAAGGATTGGTATTCTGTCTTCTTTAAACGTGTGGGACAAATCACCAGGGAAAGCATCAGGTTCTTTTCATTCTTGGGAAGTTCTCATGACTGCTTCAGTCTATTTACTTATTATAGGTCTGCTCAGGGTTTCCATTTCTTCTGGAGTCACTTTGGTAGATTGTGTGCTTCTCAGACTGATCTGCTTCGTCTCAGGGAGCCAATTGGTTGGTATAAAGTGGTTCCATTTTTGTCTCTTTGTCAATTTTCGTAAATCTGCAAAAGAAAGAACTGCTGTTTTCACTGATTTTTCTCACGTGCTCTTCTCCTCCATGTATCTCTGCCCTAATCTTCCTAGTTTCCTTTGCTCTACTAACTTTGATCTTCTCCTTCGACTGAACCAGAGGAACATTCTAACGGTTCCAGATGCCAGCCAGCCAGAGGGCCTTTGTCTAGGTCTGGGTTGTTGGGTAGAGTAGCAATACAGACTGGAGTGGATCAGGCTACCTGGGCAATTTCTACCTCACCTGGCATTCCAGGTCACCCCCAGACCGTCATTTCAGGCTGAAGCTCTCCTCCTGCCAGGCATGATGCCCAGCAACAGACTGACCTGACTTCCCATGAACCACTCACGACCTTAGGGGCCTTCTGTGCTCTAGGAACAAGCAGACTAGCTGGATTTTGCCAAGGAGCACTGCCCATGAGCAGAAAACCTGCATAGCTCAGGGCACTGTCTTCTGTGTGCTTCCTTCACACCTTCCCATGTGTGGGTCACAGCCACCTGTGCCCATGGACACCCTAGAGCACCCATTCACCCAGGGTGTCGGATCAATGCAAAGTCAGCCCTTCAATTCTGCCACCACACCCCCAACACAACACCCAAGACCAAAAGGAGCGCTCACTCCAAGTCCTGGGACCAGCTCAGATGCAGCACCTACCTGCGCAGCAGAGACATCGCCTACCCGCTGTGCATGCTCCTCCAGCCCGATTTAGATGTGCACGACATTAGTGGGGGTTTGGTCCCAGGATCCCTGATGGCCAGGAAAAGGAGGTGACTGTCCCACCCTTTCTCCCTGACAGACATCCCTTCCTGGAGCCTGGGTCCCCACTCCACAGCCACAAGGGGCCAAGAAGACTCAGTCTCTAGCAGCTTCTGGGCTAGATGCTGACCGCGGTTGCCTTACACAGTCTGGTGTTTCTGCTGGCCTTGCCGTTCCTCAAGTTCCGGAGTTGACCTCCCAGTCGTCGCTGGAGACCTCAGGCATCATCTCAGCCTCTGTCAGCACCTCCCCCTCCTCAGGCTCCATCACATCTGTGGCAGACTCGGACTCACACGAGCGCCGTGCCTCGGGGTCTGCAACCACGGTTCCTCGCTGCCGCTCTCCATGCAGCAGGTGGGCGCTGCTGCCTCAACCCCATCAGCCTGGACATGAAGATCGGCACCATGTCCAAGAGCATCCTGTTGAACTGGGCACGTGGGCCGTCCCTTTTGTCTCCTGACTCAGACATCTCTGAGAACTGACCTCACTGGAACAGCTAGCTACTCTGACAAGAAGCCACCTCTGGAACTTCCAGGCAGCATGCCCAGGCCTGGAAGGACACAGACGACCACCACGGCCCCCACTCTACACAGGAGGAAACTGCGGCAGCCTCCTCACCTCGGGCTGGTGCTTGCTTGGTGATCCATGCTTGGGTGCGGACAAAAACATGCCCACCAAGCTCCTTCTAAATCTACAATGCTGTGGCTCTGGTAAGACTGCCCGGATTGTGTCCCGTGAACCCCCCAACCCGCAGTGACCCCTGACTCCTTGCCCAATATCCACAGAGCCCTGCGTTGTCTGGTCTAGACATGCTCCCCAGTGTGCACCCCTCAGCCCACTCCAGCCTCTGTAGGGCCATCGTGCCCCAGTGAGCCCGGCAGGAATTTGCCCCTCAGAACCCCTGCCGTACCTCCCCATGACCCCCATCCAGGATGGCCTCACCTCCAAGCCTGGGCTCAAAGGCTCCTTCCTCCGGCTCCTCTGTAAGCTCAGTCTTTGGGTCAGATTGCGCTGGGTTCAAACCCACAGCAGGGCCATGTCACAGCCCTGCGACTGGCAAGCTCCTGTGGGAACTCCTGGGACCTCCGTTTTCTACTTTGGAGATGGGGTCAGTGACTCCCACCTCAGGAGGATGGGTTGGGGTTGAAAGCAGGGAGATGAAGGTGTTTGAGTGCCGGATTTTGGCGAGAGGGGCTGCAGCCAGGAAGACAGGGGGAGGGGATGTAGAGGAAGAAAAGGCGGCCTGACCTCCTCCCTGCCACACGTGTCCCCATCACCCTCCCCTGAACCCCGCCATGCACTGAGACGAACACTGAAGTGGAACGTGGGGGCCAGGACGGCAGCGGGGGTATATTTCATTTCTCTCTAGTCCCCAGGTCTCAATGTCCACTCAGCCCAGCGGCCCTGCCTGGCAGGACTGGGTCTGGCCTCCGGCCTAGGAGTACGTGAGGGTCACTGAGCAGGCAGTGGAGATCGGGACACGGAGGACCAAGGCCACAGCCAGTCCCTTGGGGTTGCGCAGGCCTGCTGGCAGGTGGAGTCCCGCGCAGGCGCTGTCTGCTGGGCCGTGTACGCCTGCGCAGGATCCACCTGCCTCCGACCCACCGTTGGTGGGAGGGCCTCGCCCACCCAGAGTGCACCTGCGCCACGTCCACCCAAAAGGTGGGAGCCGACCGGCCATGCCGAGCCATGCGAATGAAGTTCCTCCTCCAAGCCCTCATGGGACAGTCGGCAAACTGAGGGCAGGAGAGGCAGGGACTGGCCTGGGACCCACCAGCTGAGCAGAGGCTAGAGGAACAGGGAGGTTTCCAGCTTCCAAGGCCAAGCTTCACCTCGCAGGGTGTTTCCTTTGGGAACGAGGGCCCCTAAGATCCGGGGGACCCCTGCCCACAGTACCATGTGTGGCCCTTTCCTCTGGTCACCCTCGTCGGTCACACGTACACACAAGGCTCTGTGCGAGTGCACGCGCACACACACACGCACAAACTCCCCAGGGGCGTCCAAGGGTGCGTGGACGCTGGAGGGGACAAGGGGGAAAGAAGGAGGAGGTTGGAGGCAGCTGGGCCGTGGGCTGTGGGCATTGTCTCCTGGGAACATGCCCGGGGCCGTAGCATGGGGCTCGGGGGAGACATGCCAGGCTGATGGCCAGGGCGTCCCCAAGATGCCCAAGGGCTGTCACAGGCACCCACATTCTAGAGACAGCACCCTTCCTACTCAGTTCACTTGGCTGGAGATGCTGCAATCGTGCTGTATCCCGATGTCGCCAGGATGTGGTCTCAGCAAAGCCGACAGTGAGAGCCGTTGCCTACACTGCAGACCTGGGTTCAGGTCCCACCCCTGACACCTCTGGCCATTTGCCTGTAGGGGCCCAAAGGGAACAAGGGAGGCCAAGAGCCAGCCAGGCCCACCAGAAACCGCTGTGATCCGACCGTGCAGCCCAGCGCCCCTCTCTGTGTGTGTTTGTGTGTGTGTGCAGAGGTCTCAGGCAGGGTAGCCCACCCTGAGCAGGAGCAGGGTGATGAGGGGCCAGATGCCTGGTAGGTGGATCATGTTGACACCCCGGGTCAAGGCTGGCTGGGTGGGACGGGGTGTGCTGGGGCGGCCTCCTTCTCCCCAAGTTTGATCCGGAGCCCTGTCGATACATGTCACTATACCCTGGGCGCAGGGCTGTGCACGCACGGGGCTGTGTCTGATCAGGGGGCAGCAGTGGTGCTGGGCAGGAGGACGCTGAGGACGGCCGGGCAGGGCTGTGATGCCTCCGGGCCGGCGCTGCTTAGTGTCTTCGCAGAGCCCCATGGAAGAAATTGGGGACAAGCTTGTCAACAGGAGCCTGACTCGACGGCTCCCCAGCGTGGGGCACGTGCACCAGGCAGTCGGTAAGGGCTGGTGCGGGCTCAGGGGGAGTGTGGGGACGAGGGCTCTCCAGGACCGGGCTCGGGGAGGGCCGGGAGGGTCTACTGCCCCGACGCCATCCGGGACACTGACGACCCGGGGTGCCACGACGGCTGTGCCCCTTACGTGGCCATTATCTCAACCCAAGGGGTCTGGGCTGCGTCCTTCACAGACACAAACACACAGACACACACGCCAAACACACACACACACACAGTCCTTCAAACACACACTCACACACCTGGTCCTTCACACACAGACACACACCCAGTCCAGCCCCAGCCTTGGCCAGGTACAAAATCACCCTTCACATACTTGGAAGATGATCCGAACCAATTTGGATATTCTGTTGCACTTCACGACACGGACAGGAATAGTTTTGCAGTTTCTGTGTTGTGAATTGTCCCTCCTATATCCACAGATCAGCCCCACCGTGAACCTGAGTGGGCCCTGCCGCTGGGGGCGAGCCAGAAGCTGTGGGTGGTCCGTGCTGAGAGCCTGAGGAAGCTGGTGGAGCCGGGCCAGGCCCTCTCCTGTGGCCCCTCTCCCGGGGCACCTCCCAAAGGAACGCCTCCCCAGCCCTTCCCACACCTGCTGCTCACCAAGGTGAGCAGGGTCCCCCGTCCCGCCCGGAGGCTCCCCCTCACCTGCGGGCTGTGTGTCTC